>NC_037689.1:70607148-70934941 GCF_003255815.1 Theropithecus gelada | reverse complement strand
TGGTGTATAAGAATGCTTGTGATTTTTGCACATTAATTTTGTATCCTGAGACTTTGCTGAAGTTGCTTATCAGCTTAAGGAGATTTTGGGCTGAGACAATGGGGTTTTCTAAATATACAATCATGTCATCTGCAAACAGGGACAATTTGACTTCTTCTTTTCCTAACTGAATTCCCCTGACTTCTTTCTCTTGCCTAATTGCCCTAGCCAGAACTTCCAACACTATGTTGAATAGGAGTGGTGAGAGAGGGCATCCCTGTCTTGTGCCAGTTTTCAAAGGGAATTTTTCCAGTTTTTGCCCATTCAGTATGATATTGGCTGTGGGTTTGTCATAAATAGCTCTTATTATTTTGAGGTACGTTCCATCAATACCGAATTTATTGAGCGTTTTTAGCATGAAGGGCTGTTGAATTTTGTCAAAAGCCTTTTCTGCATCTATTGAAATAATCATGTGGTTCTTGTCTTTGGTTCTGTTTATATAGTGCATTATGTTTATTGATTTGCGAATGTTGAACCAGCCTTGCATCCCAGGGATGAAGCCCACTTGATCATGGTGGATAAGCTTTTTGATGTGTTGTTGAATCCGGATTGCCAGTATTTTATTGAGGATTTTTGCATCGATGTTCATCAGGGATATTGATCTAAAATTCTCTTTTTTTGTTGTGTCTCTGCCAGGCTTTGGTATCAGGATGATGTTGGCCTCATAAAATGAGTTAGGGAGGATTCCCTCTTTTTCTATTGATTGGAAGAGTTTCAGAAGGAATGGTACCAACTCCTCCTTATACCTCTGGTAGAATTCAGCTGTGAATCCATCTGGTCCTGGACTTTTTTTGGTTGGTAGGCTATTAATTATTGCCTCAATTTCAGAGCCTACTATTGGTCTATTCAGGGATTCAACTTCTTCCTGGTTTAGTCTTGGAAGAGTGTAAGTGTCCAGGAAATTATCCATTTCTTCTAGGTTTTCCAGTTTATTTGCATAGAGGTGTTTATAGTATTCTCTGATGGTAGTTTGTATTTCTGTGGGGTCGGTGGTGATATCCCCTTTATCATTTTTAATTGCGTCGATTTGATTCTTCTCTCTTTTCTTCTTTATTAGTCTTGCTAGTGGTCTGTCAATTTTGTTGATCTTTTCAAAAAACCAACTCCTGGATTCATTGATTTTTTGGAGGGTTTTTTGTGTTTCTATCTCCTTCAGTTCTGCTCTGATCTTAGTTATTTCTAGCCTTCTGCTAGCTTTCGAATGTGTTTGCTCTTGCTTCTCTAGTTCTTTTAATTGCGATGTTAGAGTGTCAATTTTTGATCTTTCCTGCTTTCTCTTGTGGGCATTTAGTGCTATAAATTTCCCTCTACACACTGCTTTAAATGTGTCCCAGAGATTCTGGTATGTTGTATCTTTATTCTCATTGGTTTCAAAGAACATCTTTATTTCTGCCTTCATTTCATTATGTACCCAATAGTCATTCAGGAGCAGGTTGTTCAGTTTCCATGTAGTTGAGCGGTTTTGATTGAGTTTCTTAGTCCTGAGTTCTAGTTTGGTTGCACTGTGGTCTGAGAGACAGTTTGTTATAATTTCTGTTCTTGTACATTTGCTGAGGAGTGCTTTACTTCCAATTATATGGTCAATTTTGGAGTAAGTACGATGTGGTGCTGAGAAGAATGTATATTCTGTTGATTTGGGGTGGAGAGTTCTATAGATGTCTATTAGGTCTGCTTGCTGCAGAGATGAGTTCAATTCCTGGATATCCTTGTTAACTTTCTGTCTTGTTGATCTGTCTAATGTTGACAGTGGAGTGTTGAAGTCTCCCATTATTATTGTATGGGAGTCTAAGTCTCTTTGTAAGTCTCTAAGGACTTGCTTTATGAATCTTGGTGCTCCTGTATTGGGTGCATATATATTTAGGATAGTTAGCTCTTCCTGTTGAATTGATCCCTTTACCATTATGTAATGGCCTTCTTTGTCTCTTTTGATCTTTGATGGTTTAAAGTCTGTTTTATCAGAGACTAGTATTGCAACCCTTGCTTTTTTTTGTTCTCCATTTGCTTGGTAAATCTTCCTCCATCCCTTTATTTTGAGCCTATGTATGTCTCTGCGTGTGAGATGGGTCTCCTGAATACAGCAGACTGATGGGTCTTAACTCTTTATCCAGTTTGCCAGTCTGTGTCTTTTAATTGGAGCATTTAGTCCATTTACATTTAAGGTTAAGATTGTTATGTGTGAACTTGATCCTGCCATTATGATATTAACTGGTTATTTTGCTCGTTAGTTGATGCAGTTTCTTCCTAACCTCGATGGTCTTTACATTTTGGCATATTTTTGCAATGGCTGGTACCGGTTGTTCCTTTCCATGTTGAGTGCTTCCTTCAGGGTCTCTTGTAAGGCAGGCCTAGTGGTGACAAAATCTCTAAGCACTTGATTATCTGTAAAGGATTTTATTTCTCCTTCACTTATGAAACTTAGTTTGGCTGGATATGAAATTCTGGGTTGAAAATTCTTTTCTTTAAGAATGTTGAATATTGGCCCCCACTCTCTTCTGGCTTGGAGAGTTTCTGCCGAGAGATCTGCTGTGAGTCTGATGGGCTTCCCTTTGTGGGTAACCCGACCTTTCTCTCTGGCTGCCCTTAAGATTTTTTCCTTCATTTCAACTTTGGTGAATCTGGCAATTATGTGTCTTGGAGTTGCTCTTCTCGAGGAGTATCTTTGTGGCGTTCTCTGTATTTCCTGGATTTGAATGTTGGCCTGCCCTACTAGGTTGGGGAAGTTCTCCTGGATGATATCCTGAAGAGTGTTTTCCAACTTGGTTCCATTTTCTCCCTCACTTTCAGGCACCCCTATCAGACGTAGATTTGGTCTTTTTACATAATCCCATACTTCTTGCAGGCTTTGTTCGTTTCTTTTTCTTCTTTTTTCTTTTGGTTTCTCTTCTCGCTTCATTTCATTCATTTGATCCTCAATCGCTGATACTCTTTCTTCCAGTTGATCGAGTCGGTTACTGAAGCTTGTGCATTTGTCACGTATTTCTCGTGTCATGGTTTTCATCTCTTTCATTTCGTTTATGACCTTCTCTGCATTAATTACTCTAGCCGTCAATTCTTCCACTTTTTTTTCAAGATTTTTAGTTTCTTTGCGCTGGGTACGTAATTCCTCCTTTAGCTCTGAGAAATTTGATGGACTGAAGCCTTCTTCTCTCATCTCGTCAAAGTCATTCTCCGTCCAGCTTTGATCCGTTGCTGGCGATGAGCTGCGCTCCTTTGCCAGGGGAGATGTGCTCTTATTTTTTGAATTTCCAGCTTTTCTGCCCTGCTTTTTCCCCATCTTTGTGGTTTTATCTGCCTCTGGTCTTTGATGATGGTGATGTACTGATGGGGTTTTGGTGTAGGTGTCCTTCCTGTTTGATAGTTTTCCTTCTAACAGTCAGGACCCTCAGCTGTAGGTCTGTTGGAGACTGCTTGAGGTCCACTCCAGACCCTGTTTGCCTGGGTATCAGCAGCAGAGGCTGCAGAAGATAGAATATTTCTGAACAGCGAGTGTACCTGTCTGATTCTTGCTTTGGAAGCTTCCTCTCAGGGGTGTACTCCACCCTGTGAGGTGTGGGGTGTCAGACTGCCCCTAGTGGGGGATGTCTCCCAGTTAGGCTACTCAGGGGTCAGGGAGCCACTTGAGCAGGGAGTCTGTCCCTTCTCAGATCTCAACCTCCGTGTTGGGAGATCCACTGCTCTCTTCAAAGCTGTCAGACAGAGTCGTTTGCGTCTGCAGAGGTTTCTGCTGCTTTGTTGTTGTTGTTGTTGTTGTTGTTGTGTAGCTGTGCGCTGTCCCCAGAGGTGGAGTCTACAGAGACCGGCAGGTTTCCTTGAGCTGCTGTGAGCTCCACCCAGTTGGAGCTTCCCAGCAGCTTTGTTTACCTACTTAAGCCTCAGCAATGGCGGGCGCCCCTCCCCCAGCCTCGCTGCTGCCTTGCCGGTAGATCACAGACTGCTGTGCTAGCAATGAGGGAGGCTCCGTGGGCGTGGGACCCTCCCGGCCAGGTGTGGGATATGATCTCCTGGTGTGCCTGTTTGCTTAAAGCGCAATATTGGGGTGGGAGTTACCCGATTTTCCAGGTGTTGTGTGTCTCAGTTCCCCTGGCTAGGAAAAGGGATTCCCTTCCCCCTTGCGCTTCCCAGGGAGGCGATGCCTCGCCCTGCTTCAGCTCTCGCTGGTCGGGCTGCAGCAGCTGAGCAGCACCGATCGTCCGGCACTCCCCAGTGAGATGAACCCAGTACCTCAGTTGAAAATGGAGAAATCAATGGTCTTCTGTGTCGCTCGCGCTGGGAGTTGGAGACTGGAGCTGTTCCTATTCGGCCATCTTGCTCCGCCCCCCCAACAATTTTTATTATTAAAATGATTTATATCAGAGCAATTAATTCTTCATTGGTTGTCAGAACACATACACACAATTTGTAGATTTTTCTTTTTCATCTATTTTAATGATTATAAAAATATCAACATCAATTTTTTTAATTAAAACGCACTCTACAAAGTTCTCCTTATATTACAATGAAGGTAACCTGTAAGACAATGACACATTAGTATCTCATGTCAGCTAATTTCATGAAAAGTCTCATGAAAACTAAGATGTTCAATTACATATTATTTTTATGCAATGTTGAATTTTGCTAGAATATGAGGTGACAGCATCATTAATCAGCTTCTTACAGGACATAAAATTAATTTTTCTATTGAGGCAAATGTGTCATTTATGTGAAATCAGATCCTCATTTACACTTTATGGGGAATTTGAAATCACACTTATGCCTGAGAGTGCTCTCACAAAGTGGGCTGACCTGGTATAATTATGAGTTATTTAAAGAACTACGTAATCCACTCTGAATTTCAAATGCAACTTAAAGCTCTCAATTCTCAAAGCTCTCAAGAAGTTTAATTTACCATAACAAGCACTGTTTCAACTAACTGGTTTTATTTTCAGATGCCAAGGAAGAGACGTACAGGAGCAAAAAGTGTACATTTGCCAGGGTTCAGTCCAGAGATAGCTGGCATTTTAATTTGCTCTTAGTATAAAGCAATAATGAATAGGTCCATGGCAGCTTTTCCCAAACAGAGGCATTTTCACCTCCAAGGGTTCAGAGTCTAGTAAACAACTGATAAGCGATACATGAAAAGCTTGAGTTTTCATAATGTAACTATTCAAATGCAAGTGCTGTCTTGTTATAAAGAGCCTACCACACATTTTTCTGTCTTGTAAACAGCATCTGGATCCCAGGGAAGAGAAGAAGGGAACGATTTGCATCTGGCTTAGGCATCTCAAAATGAATGGATGAAAAATGCAAGAGCAGTAGCAAGCTGTGTACTGTCAGCAATGATGAAAATAACAAATGAGCATGTGTAGTCCATTATACACATTTTACAGTCTCTAGCTCTCTTTGTGAAACAACATTCCTGTGGACTAGGATAGCTGACCATTTTCCAATCAGGAGGACTGAGGCATGAGTAAATTTCAACCATTTCCCTAAACATTTATTATGGAAATTGACAAATAAAACTATGCCTTATAGATGGTAATTCCCAGGACAATTCTGAGAGGGTGGACAAAGGAGGTGTGGGACTAATACTACAAAATTCCTAACAGATGTTTAGTAAGTTTAGTAAGAAACTGTAGGTTATGAGACCTATAGCTCCCATTCTCTAACCCTTTGATCCTTCTCTGCTCTCTTGAAACTTTGAGTGACTCTTAGGACATTAATAAGAAAATCAGAATAGGTGATTATATAAATAGATTAAAAATGTTTGAGAAAGCCCAAATTGTACTTATCCTTCAAAAATAGCTTCAATCCTGTCCAAAGAAAGACCTTCCCAAAGTCACTTTAGCCTAAGTGCATGTGTTGTCCTCTGAACTTTTCTAGAACCCATTGCCTTCACCACTCATTGTGATAAAGACAACTAATCACATTACCTTATAGCAACTCACCTTTTTCTATATTTTTGTTCCTTTGTACAATTTTTAGCTTTTCACATGTTTTTACATCTTCTCTAGGTCTAGACATTAAGGTCCTTGAGATCAGAGACTTTCTCTTGCTTTTTAATGTCTCTTCTGATACTTATTGAATGACTTTCACATATAGAAGGTCTTAGTATAAATGTGCTGGCTAATTGAGAATAATCAGGAATTAAGAAATACGGAAGCTACCAAAAACAAATAAATATTCCATTGGTACTCTAAAGATATTGAACCAGACCGGGAAAATGAAAGTACATAATAAACAGGCATGGACTTTTGGGTCTCTATTTGATTACGTTCTTAAATATGTTCCCATTTTTAGTTACTAATGTTAATTATTGCCACGTTCAGTTTTAATTTAAAAGTTATTTTCTTTTGGCAGTAACTCTCAGGCAAGTTGTACATTCTACTAGTTGATCCTAAACTCTATTTTAATCATCCTCATGTTCTTATTTTCTCCAAAATATATCAGCATCTTAAATATTCACTCTTTGTAATATAAATGAACTGTTTTTCTTTTTTTTTTTTCTAAATGCATTATTACTGGTATGTGACTATTAGGGTTATTGTTCAGAGAATCCTTTCTTTGTTAGAGAAAGGAAATTCGCAAGTCAAAACAAAATTTCTTTTCTGTTTCTAAATAATTATTCTTTTTTTGAAGATAGCATCAATTGTCAGACCATGGATACGAAAGACAGAACATAATCCGATGGAGTCCAATGTTCAATAAAACACTGAAAAGGAAGCTTTTGCTTAAACACATTAGTGTTATCCATCAGTTTGAGTTATCATTATTTGCCAAGACTATGCTGTTAAGTACTTCACATATATAATTATTTTAATTATCATTATAGCCTTATGAAAATAATTATTCTTACAAATTTCATTTACGGTAGAAAAACTGAGCACAGGATCACACGACTAAAAAGCACTAGAGCCAGAATTTGAATGTTAATTTATCTAACTAGAAATACCAAATCTTTAACTAATTTATCATCCTAGAAAGACCACACATGGGTCATTGTCATATGCCACAGCATGGATATACATGATCTTACTATATGAATAATTTTGGACAGGCTGAGAGGAGCAAAGACATGAAACCAGACCAACCAGTAGTGGGGTGCATGATGGCTAAAGGATTGGGACAAAGGAGATAGACTCAGCTACAAGTGGTAAGAAAATCTAGTTTGGAAGCTGATTTTGTATCAATAATATGGTAACAGATACCAGGAAGTTTAGGCAAAAATAACATTATTTCCCTCAGGCCTGATGTGAGGCATAAGTAATTTAATACTTTGAAAGTTTATAGGCTAACCTTTGGCACATGGTTAGCACTCAATTCATGTTATCCATTACTATTCATTATAATTATTTGTATCTAGCTAGTAAAGCCAGCAAAGCAGAGATACGAAATCTAACTGGCTGTCATTCTCTAACTTCCATGGAGATAATTGGTTTGAGTAAACCCTGTCAGCATCTAGGCTGAATCTCAGGTAGTCTTGTCACAAGGACAAGACTTTTGATGAAGGGAACTGACTTCTTTAAAGTCTAAAATGGCAGGCGCACCAAAGTAAAAATTATCATACAGAAAATAAAGGCAAAAGTCCTAGCCAAACTAGGGCATAAAATTGGCACCAGATAAATGGTAAAGGGATTTGATCCCTGATGAAGCTTTATAGTTCCCTCCTATCTCAGCCCATGGTTGCTATTAGGGATTGGGACCAAGGTTGAGTCCATGGACCAAGTAACTCATGCTATTGAGAGCAGAGAGATTCAGGGGTTAAGAGTCAGTCTAACAGCAATATCTTAGGAAATTTTCTTTTCCACTATGTTTTTTCAACATAACCAATCCCTGTAATTTACTGTAGTCTAAACCAATGAGGTAAAGCTGCCACATGCCAGAGTCTGAGTTGAGAGAACTGCAGTTATTAATGAAGATTGTGAAGTTCACTGTGAAAAGTCTGAAAGAGCAGTCCAAGCAGTAAACCAGAAAGTTTGCCAAGTACAATATGTGTATGGAGGTCAGTCTAAAGCAGGCAAAGAAAGACAGTCCAACCAGGAGCCAGGAATTCAAACCAATCTTCAAAAGTCTTTGGAGACCAGCTCAAACAGACACTAGAAGATCTGAAACAATCCTGGGAAGCTGATATTTGTGCATGGAATTGCTAAAGCTGAAGTTTGTCAGATGGTGCTTTAGATAGTCACATAAGCAGAAAACATAGTCATTGGCTTGTGACAAATTTTACTGATCAAACAGGGACTGCACTCAGAAAGTCAATTTTACTCCTTGAAATGTTGGGCATAAACGATGCTACCCCCAAAAATGAAGATTTTGTATCTGAAAGATTAAATTATTTTTCTTCAAAGAGCAATGAGATTTTGCATAACATTCTGAAGATGAAATCAGCTCTCTTTTATTTGAGGAGAAAAGTAACTTTATTTTAAAAAAACAATTGAAGGAAAGTGAGAAAGGGGATGAAGGGTCTAGAGATCTAGTCTCATCTTTGCTATAATGCTTCAGCCTTGTGCAAGTCACTTAAACCTTTGTTTTTTTTGCTCAGAAATAAGGATAATAATACCTGAGAATTAAATTCTATTACAGGATATTATTTAAAGCAAAATATTTCATATAAGTATTTGATTTTTTAAAAAAGTTCAACCCTAATAAAACAAAACATTTGAATGTTAATAATTGTTCAAGTTATGTGATGAGTACATTAAGAAGGAATCATTATACTATTATCTCTACTATTTTACAATTGTTTTTAATAAAAATTTGAACACAAAAAGTCTAATGTTCACAGAAAATGAAAGGATCTCTGCTTCAATGGCAACAGATATGCCCAAGGTATGGATATTCTGAAATAATAAGTCAGGGAAAATAACCAAGCATTCAAAGAAGACCCAATTCTGGCTTTCTCAGGGCAGAAGTTTTCTGCTGAAAACTGTTTGAAGAAGTAAGTCCATTCAAATGCTAGACAGTAGTATGACTAAGGTGTGATTCAAGGATTTTTAAGAAGAAAATAAGGATGAGCCTTGGTCTTTCCTCCATAGTGGGATGAGCATAACAGTTTTGCTTTTCTAAGGTCAATATAGAGAATTGAGCTCATAATTCTCAAGCCTGAGAGTAGCAATATGTGACTCTGGAGCCACATATAGCTCTCTAGAGGTTCATATGTAGCCATTGAAGCCTACATTAAGTAAAAATAAAAATTTTAACTTTTATCTATATTTTGAGTAAGAGCGATGCTATGTCCTCTGAAAATCCCAAAGCACTATTAGAAGTGGAATGAAACATTTTAAATGTATTATAAGTGGAATGAAACACTATAAGTGGAATGAAACAATTTAAATAAATAATGTAGATATCTTTCATTTCTTCTCAATATGTGATAAAGGTCTCAGCTTGAGAAATTCATGGTGTTTAATTTAGGATTCAGGTATGCCTCAATGGAAGGTCTATGAGACACACTGACCCTGAGTCTACTTTCTTGAGAGATTATAGAATCTACTGTGAGAAAAAGAAGACTCAATCCAAGGAAAAAAAGAGAGAAGACATAAAAGGTTGACCAAAGATAATGGACCAGCATAGAATGAGAGACACTAGTTTACATCCAGCAAGGTGACTCATTCAAATTGTTCCCCAGTCAATCTGAGTTTTAAGATATCGAGTATCTTAGGAATGTTCTTCTCCACTCACTACAACATTCCTTTTCAATTCAGATCACTTCCCCAAGGAAGGCATCCTCCTTTCCATTTAGTGTTACTCTCACAGCACCCGTCTTCCCCAGAGTCATTCTCGCATTGGAAATTTAGCATTTATTTGTGTAATTCTTTCATTATTGTCTATCTGTCTTCTTCATTAATGTGTATGCTCCATGAGGGCAGAAACTATGTCAGCTTTTGTTTGATATTATACCTCCAATTCCTAGTTTAACACCTGGTGCTGTTCAATATCTTTAAATTAATAAATGTACTAATAAATTATAAATGGTAAAATTTAAAGTTAAAGTTAATTTAAATTTACTTTAGTAAAGTAAAATATTAAAATCTCTGCAGAATGTTAGAAAATGCAAGGTAACTGCATCGAATTTAATAGTAACAGCAGCTTCATTGGCAATTTAACATAACAGTAATATTTATCAGCTTTGACTTCCAAGCACCAGCAGACTTATTAAAGTACTGCAACCTGTGACCTGGGAAATGAATATCTTTGGCAGAGAGTAGACATCATGGACATGAGATAAATCAGGAGAGGGTAAAAATGGCAGATTTGACAGGGGAACCAAGTAAAATAATGTCATGGATATCTATGTGTCCCTCTTGAAAGTATTCATAAATAGTTGGAAAAGAACCTTGAAGAATAAGGTTCTTGAAATTGCAGATGGGGACATATTCAGATAAATTGGCTCTTTGAGAATTATTATGTCCTTATTTTTATTTCCAGGCTGGTGGAATTTTAGAAACTTGAGTTCCAAGTGTAAGGAGTTTAGTAAGCTATTACAATGATGAACAAAAATTTCATTATATTCCTTTAACAATACTTGTGAATTCTATTTCATCCCTGGCCATAAAGTCCTCCTTTATTACATATTCTCTCTTTATTGGCCAGAACAGAATAAATGGGATATGTGTGTTGGTAAGTATGTTGAACACATAAATAAGCATGCTATATATGACTGCGTTTACCAGGTAGTACCAGGATTAATTTGGTCCTTGATGTCTGTGTGTTAACCTGGATAACACATATTCTCTTTGAGCATTCTATTAAGTTGTCTGTATTACACTCTTTTATGATTTATTTTCAATTAAAGAACCTAAATTTCACATTTAAGGTTTGCATCCAAATATTTGGTGTTTTTATCAACATCTTTTGTAATAATGCCAGCAAACTAAATGTAAGGCGTATAGTAGAGCCAAGGGGAGAAGTCTGAATTCAAAGGTGCTTTTGAAAAATGATCAATTTTTTATACAAATTGTATGATTGTAAATAGAACTGACTATCTTTGTCCCTTTTTCCATAAACCATTTTTTATTTAATTTTTTAATGGAGTGTTCTTTCTCTTTTGGTGACTTTAAGTTAACTTTTCGAGATTTGTCAGCTACTTTCAAAGAGCCCAGGGAAAAGTTTTAACCTTCTTTCTGAGCCAGTCATACTCCTGTGTGTCTTCAAGATTATTTTTCAGAAATTTCTGTTATTTATCCATCAACAACTTGAGGCTGGACTTTCCAATATAAATGATATCTAATCTTAGTTGAGTCATTGTCTGTTCCTGAAAATCTGATAGAATAAATTCCATTTCATTTGTATTTTAGAAATATAAATTCCATCTTTACAAATGTTGATATTTTGTCCTCCAAGGTAATAGATTACTGACTATGATAGTGCTTAGGGACCTTGTTCCTAAAGTCATGTAACAGATGAAAAAAGCCATCATTTTATTCCAGATTTAGAAATTGAGAGATTGTTGAGCAATGCCATTATCAAAGAATGTCAAAAAAAGTTTCAAGATCTCCATTGCATTGGAGGTGCTTAATGAAAAAAATCTTCCAAAAGGTGTAAGTTTTATTATTTCAAAATAAGAAAAAATACTGTGGTGACGGCATTGTATAAGAGATGTCTGTGTGAACTCATGCTTTTAAAAGATATATACAGAGAGAGAGAGAGAGAGAGAGAGAGATGGATATGGAAATAAGTAGAGGGGTGTGTGTATGTGTGTGTGTGTTTGTGTGTGTGTGTGTTTATGTGCTAGTATACGTACTGACATTTCCTGGCTTTGTCCACTGAGAAGGTCTGAAATCAATGACAAAGTAGCAATGAGCATACCTAACACCCAAATCTTGATTTCCCAATATCATTTACTATGAAAAGGAACCAAGCTCCTTGATGAAGTAGTTGATAGTGAGAGAAGACAGACAGACCCTCTCATATTGTTTTATATTGTTTTATACTCAGAAAAGCAAAGAAAAGTAAAACAAAAGGCAGGTAGCCCAGCGCCTAGGAACCAGTCCTGAAACCAAGGAACCAGACCCGAAACCAGGCCTGGGCCTGCCTGACCTAAGCCTGGTGGTTAAAGATCAACCCCTGACCTAACTGGTTATGTTATCTATAGATTCCAGACATCATATAGAAAAGACATTGTGAAACTTCCTGGTCTGTTCTGTTTCACTCTGACCACTGGTGCATGCAACCCTTGTCACGTACCCTCTGCTTGCTCAATCGATCATGACCCTCTCACGCAGACCCCCTTAGAGTTGTGAGCCCTTAAAAGGGACAGGAATTGCTCACTCGAGGAGCTTGGCTCTTGAGACAGGAGTCTTGCTGGTGTTCCCGGCTGAATAAACCCCTTCCTTCTTTAACGTGGTATCTGAGGAGTTTTGTCTGTGGCTTATCCTGCTACGATAGAAGGCCTGAGGAAAGGAAAACACAAGATAAACGTGGAGCATTTTATGGTACCTTAAAGTAAGGAAGTGTTCAACAAGAATAGTAATAACAACAAATGTGAGGGGAAATGTAAAAAAAAAAAAAAAAAAAAAAAAAAAATACAAGTGTTGACTTAGAGCTCCCATGACCAAAGCTGGAACAATTTGAGCATCAAAATAAATAATGGTAGTATTAGATTACAACCGAAAGAATAAACATCTGTGAAGTCCATATCAGAATAAATAAATAAATAAATAAATAAATAAATAAATGATTGAATAAATTAAAAATGAGAAGGCGTTGTCTTAAGAAGGCTGAGTACAGATACTGGATGCCAATTACCCTCAGAAAGAGGAACCAGAGTTACAGGTGAATAATCCTTGAATAGAATACTAGAGGGAGAGTGTTAGAACCCATCAGACAAGTAACGGGAAGAAGCCAGGACACTGATAAAGAAGGAAGCAAGAGACTGGCAGAGAACAAACCACAAGAAACTTGATATTCTGTGAAAAGGTAAGTGGGATTATTTTTGGCTCCTTTTGCCCCTGTGGTAAACTGTTGGTTTCTAAACAGAGAGCTTTTCTGCTCTTGTGAGCCCAAGCACTGGAGTGGACAGCAATTTGGAAACTTCTTGAGGGAACTGCACTGGGTTACCAGCTCACACAAGATTTCTGGCCCTCCCTCTGGACCCAAGCTGTGGTGGTGAGCTCCATACCGGGTGCACACTGTTGTAGGATTCTGTTCTACTCAGGGAATCTCAGCCCCTGGGTTTTAACATCACTGAACCTGCCATAGATATTCCCTAACTCCCCCTTGTATTGTGGCAGTCACATATAGCTGGTTAGACTCAGGGGAGTTGCAGGATTCCTAGTGGTCTCAAGCATAGGGAATGCTGCTCTTAGGAAAAAGGAGAGTGCAGCGCACCAAGAAAGCATCCCCTGAGACAAAGAAACCCAGAGCATGCAATTTCCTCTGCCTGAGAGCTCTGCACTTATGGACTAAAATTGACTGTGCCTCTTCCAGCTGAGACATGGGTCCTGTGCTCAGCTCTGTGGGAGAAGGCTGTTCTGTACCAATGGCCAGGTGGCCGCAGTGTGCAGGCATGGGAAATGGCGAAGGAAACTTCTCTCCCTACTCACTGCTACAGACAGAGTCATGGCTGCCCCTATGGAAGGTTGACACTGATGTTCCTGTGGAGGAAAATTATAGGGGTGTTTGGGGGCACTGCACAGCAAACAGATGGTTTTCCCTCTGGGCCTGGGCTTGCATAAAAATTGAGGACCCTCACAGTCAACGAGGACTGGCAACATACCTGCAGTAGAGAGCAAGAGAGCCACAAAGCTGCTTACTTGGAGCAGAGGAAAGAGATTTTGCACCAAAGACATTTCAGTGGAGAGCCTTGGGTCAGGTATCTTTCATACCTTTCGGCTTACACAGCAGCCTGGAGATAGATGGCAGGGTCTGTCTGAACTGAGAGTCCTGAGCTCCAGAACAGGGAAGTGATAGGAAAGCAGAGAGTGTCCCTGCCTGCCAACACCATGGAACTGGGGCATTCCCCTGTCTCCCTGCAGAGACTTCAGAGCATTTTACCAGGACCTACCACCTCAAGCCCCATCAGGACAGGTACTTGTGCTCACCATTGGGATATCAAAGGACAAGCTTGGTGTCCAAGCTCCTCTCATCTTAGTTCCCCACTCTGGGGCTGAGCTTAGCTCAGGACACCAGACATTCCACAGACCAGGCAGTTGTCTGAGGCAACAGGGAGCTTCTAATCATAAACAAAGGTCAAACATATAGGCTTCAGCTCCTGCTGCAGCTGGATCTTCCCTGTAAGCACTATCTACTGAACTGGAGGTTGAACTGCACAACTGAACACAAAATCTGCAGATATAACCACACAATGCTTGGGAATTAGTTTCCTGAGAGCTCAGCCATTCCAACCCCACAGGAAAGAATGATCCTGCATACATGCACAGTACATTACTACTGCAACAAATATTTTAGAAAGCCACCACCAAAAAGGTGAACATAAACACTCATAAAGAGTTCTTGCCACTGAAAGCACTCAGAATCAAAGCCTAATGACCATACACAACATACATCATAGTGTTATATTCAAGAGAAAAAAAAAAACCCATTGAAACAAAAGTACATTAAAAAATAAGATGATATAATTTATTCAGATAAGAGGGTACCAGAGAAAAAATTCTGGTAATAAGAAAAAACAGGTTAAAACACCTTTAAAGGATCACACTAACTCTCCAGCAATGAAACCTAACCAAAATAAAATATTTGAAATAGCAAATAAGGAATTTTAAATATTGATTTTAAAGAAGATCAATGGGATCCAAAAGAAAGTTGAAAACCAACACGAAGAGATGAGAAAAACAATACAAGATATGAATTGAACATTTACTAAAGAGATAGATTAAAAAAAGAACCTCTGTAAATAAAAATATTATTAAAGAAATTACAAAATATGTTGAACACTTTAACAATAGACTAGACAAAGCAGAAGAAAAAAATTTCAGAGCTTGAAGATGGGTCTTTCTAAATAAGCCAATCAGACAAACATTTTAAAAAATATTAAACAAAGCCTTCAAGTTATATGGGATTATGTAAACAATCCAAACCTAAAAGTTGTCGGTATTCTTGAGGGAGAAGAAGCAAAAGTAAAAAGTTGGTAAAAGTTATTGAAGAGAATAATTGAGGAAAACTTCCCTAGGCTTGCTAGAGCTTTACACACCCAGATACAGGAAGCTTGGAGAACTCTAGAGAGATACGCTGCAAGATGGACATCTTAATGCATGTAGTCATTAGACTATGTAAATTTAACATGAAAGCAAACCCCTAATAGTAGAAAGAGAAAAGCATATAATCACCAATAAAGAAAATCCCGGCCAGGCGCGGTGGCTCATGCTTGTAATCCCAGCACTTTAGGAGGCCGAGGCGGGTGGATCACGAGGTCGGAGATCGCTACCATCCTGGCTAACAGGGTGAAACCCCGCCTCTACTTATAAAATGCAAAAAAAATAGCCAGGGGTGGTGGCGGGCGCCTGTAGTCCCAGCTACTCGGGAGGCTGAGGCAGGAGAATGGCGTGAACCCAGGAGGCGGAGCTTGCAGTGAGCAGAGATCGAGCCACTGCACTGCAGCCAGGGCGACTGAGCGAGACGCTGTCTCACAAGAAAAAAAAAAAAAAAAGAAAAAGAAAAAGAAAATCCCATCAGACTCACAGCGGAGTTCTCAGCAGAAATCTTATAACCCAGAAAAATGTAGGGGCCTATTTTAATTGTTCTTAAAGAAAAACACGAAGCCAAGAAGTTTATATCTGCTAAATTAAACTTCATAAAGAAAGGAAACATAAAGTCTTCCCCACCCAAATAAACACTAAGGAAACTTTATACCAACAGACTTGTCCTACAAGAAGCATTCAAAAGAGTTTTAAACATGAAAATAAAAGACCAACATTCACCTTCATTAAAATACATGGTAGTATAAAACTCACAAGTCTTATAAAACAATTTCACAGCAGAGACTACAAAGCAACTAGGTAACAGTTAACATTATGATAGAAAATCTCACATATCAATACTAACCTTGAATGTAAATGAAGTAAATATTTCAATTAAAAGATACAGATTAGTGGAATGGATTAAAAAACAGGATCAAATCATATGCTGCTTAGAAGAAATTCACTTTACTTGTAAATACACTTATAGACTCAAATTAAAAGCATAGAAATACATATTCCATGTGAATGTAAAGCAAAAGTTAATAGAAATGACTATACTTATATTAAATCAGACTTCACATCAAAAACAGTAAAAAAAAAAAAGTAATTATATAGTGGTTAAGGGAATTCAAAAGGAAGATATAACAATCCTAAATATACATGTGTCCAATATCAGAGCACTCAAATGAAAAAAAAAAAAAACACAGAAATGAGATAAGCAGCAATACTATAATTAGCTGGAGGATGTCAACACCCCACTGACAGAACTAGACAGGTCATCAAAGCAGAAAATTAACAAAGAAACACTGGACTTAAATTGGACTATAGACCAAATGGACCTAAAAGATACTTCCAGAACATTCTACCCCAAACTGCAGAATATACATTCTTTTCATCAGTGCATTGAACATTTTCCAGTATAGACTATATGTTGGAAACAAGTCTCAGTAAATTTAAATAAATTGACATTATATTAAATATTTTTTCAGACCACAGTGGAAAAATACTGGAAATCAATACTAAGAGGAATCCTCAAAACTACACAAATACATGAAAATGAAACAACGTGCTGTTAAATAATCTTTGAGTTGATGAAGAAACTAAAATGAAAATTAAAAAAATAATTTACATGAATGAAAGTAGACACACAACATAGCAAAACGTCTGGGATACAGCAGAAACCATGCTAAAAGGGAAGTTTACAGTGTTAAATGCCTAAATCAATAAGATGGAAAGATGAAAATTAACAACCTAATATCACGCTTCAAGCAACTAAAAATTGGAAATACACTGCAAAACTAGCAGAAGAAAAGAAATAAAGATCAGAATAAAATTAAATTGAGATGAAAATACAATATAAATGATCAACAAAACAAAAAATTGGTTCTTTGAAAAGATAAACAAAATTGATATAGCTATAGATAGCTTAACCAAGTGAAAAGAGAGAATATGCAAATAAACATAGTCAGAAGTGAAAAAGGAGACAGTAAAATTGATATGACAGAAATGCAACAGATAATCAAATACTACTGTAAATATTTTTAGACCCACAAACTAGAACACCCAGTGGAAATGGGTAAATTCCTGGAAACATACAACCTCCCAAGAATAAACCAGGAAGAAACAGAAATCCTAAACAGGCTGATAATGAGTAGTGGTATTTAATTAGAAATAACAAATTTCTCCCGTGCCCCGAAAAGAGCCCAGGACCAGACAGTTTTATAAAGAACTAGTACCAATGCACCTGAAACTCTTCCAGAAAATCGAAGATGAGAAAATCTTCTCTAACTTATTCTATGAATCCAGTATCACCCTGATACCAAAGCCAGATAAAGACACAAGGACAAAAGAAATCTACAAGCATATATCCCTGATGGACACAGATACAAAAATCTTAAGAAAATAATAGCAAACAGAATCCAACAGCACATCAAAAAAATAATATCACATAATAAACTGGATTTTATTCTAGTGATCCAATAATGGTTCAGTATACACAAATCAATAAATGTAATTTACCACTTAAACAGAATAAAAAGCCAAAACCATGGGTCATCCCAATAGATGCAGAAAAATAATTTGATAAAATTTAGTATCTCTTTATATATATATATATTTTAAGTTCTGGGATACTTGTGCAGAACGTACAGGTTTGTTATGTAGGTGTACATGTGCCATCATGGTTTGCTGCACCCATCGACCCATCATCTACATTAGGTATTTCTCCTAATGCTATCCCTCCCTTATCCCCCTACCGCATGACAGGCCCTGGTGCATGATATTCCCCTCCCTGTGTCCATGTGTTCTCATTGTTCAACTCCCACTTATGAGTGAGAACATGTAGTGTTTGGTTTTCTGTTCCTGTGTTAATTTGCTGAGAATGATGTCCTGCAAAGGACATGAACTCATTCTTTTTTATGGCTGCATAGTGTTCCATGGTATATGTGTGCCACACTTTCTTTATCTAGTCTATCATTAATAAGCATTTGAGTTGGTTTCAAGTCTTTGCTATTGTAAATAGTGATGCAATAAACATACATGTGCATGTGTCTTTATAGTAGAATAATTTACAATCCTTTGGATATATACTCAGTAATGAGATTGCTGGGTCAAATGGTACTTCTGGTTCTAGATCCTTGAGGAATCGCCACACTGTCTTGCACAATGCTTGAACTAATTTACACTCCCACCCAATAGTGTTCTTATTTCTCCACATCTTCTCCAGCATCTTTTGTTTCCTGACATTTTAATGATTATCATTCTAACTGGCATGAGATGGTATCTCATTGTGGTTTTGATTTGCATTTTTCTAATGACCAGTTATGATGAGATTTTTTTCATATGTTTGTTGGCCCCATAAATATCTTCTTTTCAGAAGTCTCTAAATTTACAAGAAAATTTAGTATCTCTTTATTATCAAAACCCACAACAAATTAGGCATAGAAAGGAACATATTCCAAAATAATAAAAATCCATATAACACAAACCAACAGCCAATTTTATACTGAATGGGGAAAAGTTGAAAGCATTTACCTTAAGAAATGGAACAAAACAAGGATGCCAAATTTCACTGCTGTTATTGAACATAGTACTGGACATCCTAGCTAGAGGAATCTGACAAGAAAAAGGAAAGGTATTTAAATTGGAAAACAGGAAGTCAAATTATCTCTGTTTGCTAATGATATGATCCTGTATCTAAAACATCTCCAAAAGACACCTTCAAAGACTTTTAAATTTGATAAACAACTTCAGTAAAGTTTTGGGATACAAAAATCAATTTTAAAAATCAGTAACATTTCTATACAACAATAATGATCAACCTGAGAACCAAATAATGAATGCAATCCCATTGAAAATTGCTACAATAAAAAGTAAAATATCTGGGGATAACGAACCTGGAAGATGGCTGACTAGAAGTAGTTAGTATGAACTGCTCTAATGGAGAGGAGAAAGAGTGGTGAGTAAACACTAGTTCCTCAACCGGAATATCCAGGTTAACATGTTGGGATACATTAAGGAAGCAACAAGACCCACAGAGAACAGACAAAAGTTAAAAAAAAAAAAAAAAAGACAGCCACCTGCCCTGAGACTGGCCTGGAGTGAGGGAGAGGTTCCCCACCAAGGGAAGTTGTGAGTGACTGAGAACCCTTGTGTAACAACATTTCTGCCAGAGACTTTTGGAATTTGAGGCTTAGGAGATCCCCATGACCTGCACACGAAGCTGGGCCTCCATCTGCAGACTGATAAAGAGAGCTACATGGAGTCTGGGCAGAGCTACTGCTTAGGCCCAATTGGAGTCCCAAGTGCCTTGGATACCTAGACACCCCGGCATCAGTGGCTGCAGCTCTATCAACAGGTGAGGCAAGGCTCCCTCACATGACCCCAGAATAGGGGCTGAATTTACAGGACTAAAAAGCAGACAGACTGTAGGCCTTGTCTCCAGTGCTCCTTGCTGGACAAGGCCCACTGGCTTGCAATGCTAGCATGGTCACCCCAGCCCCACCTGATCTCTCAGGGCAGTAACAGCCCTGCACTTCCCTGGGATGGAGCACCCAATGGGATCAGACAGGTTCACCAGTTTTTCTGTCTCACAGCTCCCACTCCTACTGTCCTCAGCCTCGGGAAGGAGTGAAGTGATTACAGCAAGGCACAGCTGCATTATGTAAAAGAGACCAGACTATTTTCCACGTAGGTGTATGCTCTTACTACTACTCACTATGCCCATGCTACTACCTCCCAATCTGGAACCCCAGCCACCCAACACAACCTAGGCTCTCAGGCCAGTCACAACTCTACATTTCCTGGGATAGAGTTGCCAGTGGAAGGAGGGAGTGTTACAGGTGGTTAAATAGGCATGAGCTGGGCAGGAGAGGGCTGTCCCCCACCAACTAGGAATGTCAGGCGATGGCTCAGCAATTATCACATTGCCTCTGTAAAAGTGACAAATTGGCAGCCAGTGCCAGGGAGAAGCCATTTCCTGATGGTTCACAACTGTTGCACTAAAGTGTTAATTGAATGCAGATGCCAGAGAGAAGCAACTTCCTGGGCATGTGGATTAAGAGACAAAGTGGCAGAGTATGACCTTCTGGGGCACTCCACTGGAAAGGAGAAGAAAACCTCAGATGGGCTTGCATACAGCTTCCTAAACGCACTGCATGTGCTAACCTCCCAAGGGTAAGCAGGGCACTGCGCATGCAGACAGCCCACCTTAAGGGAAGAAACGTGAAAAAGAGGTCAGCCTATAATGTCCTAGGATCAAGGTTAAATACCGCATTTGACCTTCATGTACCTACTGGGTTTTTTCTAAGTGTACTTTCCTTTCTTTCCTGTTCTAAAGCCTTTTTAAAGAAACTTCCACTCCTTCTCTGAAACTTGGCTTAGTCTTTTTTAATGCCTTATACCCCTCAGTCAAATTCTTTTTTCTGAGTAGGCAAAAATTGAGGTTGCTGAAGATCCAAAGAGATTTGCTGCCGGTAACCTGGGTACCTTCCACTTGTAACAAGAGGACAACAATTTTTGCTGCTTTCCAGCTCCTTCCTCAACTGACCTGAAGTCCAGGAGTGCCAAGCTGAGATCTGCAGCCAGCACTAAAGTAGTAGAGGAGTCCACACAGAACACTAAGAGGGAGCACAGGTGCAAATGTGAGAAAACACAGAAGAGCCATGTGGCTAAGCAAAAGTCTACATACAGGCCATTAAGTGTAAGTGCCATCTACTGAATTACAGGATAAACTGAACCACCAAAAATACTTTGCTAATATGCCTCCCTGTGAAACAAAGATAAGAATTAAGCTACAAATAAAGACCCAGCATAAATCCTCGTGCTTTTGAAAACATCCAGATATGAATATCTGAAAACATTCAGATATAAAGTTAACTGACTGTACGCAAATTCCACCACAGTTAAAGGAACATCAGCCCACACAGATGAGAAAGAACCAGTAAAAGAACTCTGGTAACTCAAGTAGCCAGAGTGTCTTCCTTCCTCCAAATGGCCACGTTAGTTGCCCAGCAATGGTTCCTAACTAGGCTGAAATGACTAGAATGCCAAAAATATAATTCAGAATATGGATAGGAACAATGATTATTGAGATTCATGAAAAAAATTGAAACCCAATCCAAGAAATGTAAGGACTACAATAAAACAATATAAGAGTAGAAAGACAAAATAGCCATTTTAAGAAAGAACCAAACTTATCTAACCGAGCTGAAAACCATACTACAAGAACTTCATAATATAATCACAGGCATTAACAGCAGAACAGACTAAGATGAGGAAAGAATTTCAGAGCTCAAAGACTTGTGCTCCAGACTAAATCAGTCAGACAAAAATAAAGAAGAAATAATAAAAAAGAATAAACAACACCTCTGAGAAATACAGGACCATATAAAAAGACCAAATCTAAGATGCACTGGTGTCCCAGAAAAAAAAAAGAAGAGAGAGAAAAAGCAACTTGGAAAACATATTTGAGAATATTGTTCACTAAAATTACCCCACCCTCAGTAGAGGGAACAGCATTCAAATGCACGAAATACAGAGAATTCCTGCAAGATACTATGCAAGACAACCATCCCCAAGACATGTAGTCATCAGATTCTCCAAGGTCAACATAAAAAAAAAAAATGTCAAAGGTAGTTAGACAGAAGAGGCAGCTCAACTATAAAAGGAACCCCATAAGACTCACAGTGGGTGTTTCAGCAGAAACACTACAAGCCAAAATAGATAAAGGACCTATATTAAGAATTCTTAAAGAAAAGAGTTTTTAGCCAAGAATCTCATATCCAACAAAACTAAGCATAAAAAGTGAAGGAGAAATAAAATCATTTTCAGACAAGTAAATGCTAATGGAATTTGTTACCACCAGGCACAACTTACAAGAAGTCCTTAAGGGAGTGCTAAACATGGAAAGGAACGACTGTTTCCAGTGACTAGGAAAAAAAAAAAATGTATATAGACCATTGACACTATAAAGCAATTAAACAATCAGGTCTGCAAAACAATAAGCTAACTATACGATTACAAGAACTAATCTGCACATATCAACACTTACCTTGAATGTAAACATGCTAATTATCCCACTTAAAAGTCACAGAGTACCAAGTTGGATGAAGAATCAAGACTCAACTGTATGGTGTCCTGAAGAGACCCATTTCACATGCAATGACAGTGATAGTCTCAAAGTAAAGGGATGGAGAAAAATGAACCAAGAAAACAGAAAGCAGAAAAAAATCAGGGTTGCAATTCTAACTTCACATAAAGCAGACTTTAAAACAATAATGATCAAAAAAGACAAAGAAGGACATTACATAGTGGTAACAGGTTCAATTCAACAAGAAGACCTAATTATACTAAATATATATGCACCCAAACACAGGAGCACCCATATTCATAAAGCAAGTTCTTAGAGTTATTTAAAGAGAGGTAGACTCCCAACAATTACGGTGGGAGACTTCAACCCCTCACTGATAGCGTTAGACAGATCATCAAGTCAGAAAATTAACAAAGATATTCAGGACTTGAACTAAACATTGGACCAAATGGACCTAATAGATATCTATGGAAATCTCCACTCAAAATAACAAAATGTGCATTCTCCTCAATTGCACATGGTACATACTCTAAAAGCAACACACAATCAGGTGTAAAACATCCTCAGCAAATGCAAAACAACTGAAATCATACTAACAAGTCCCTCGCACCACAGTGCAATAAAAATAGAAAGTGGTACTAAGAAGATTGCTGAAAATTACACAATTACATAGAAATGAAACAACTTTCTCCTGAATTACTTCTGGTAAGCAATAAAATTAAAGCAGAAATCAAAAAACTATGAAATTAATGAAAATAAAAACACAACGTTCCAGAATCACTAGGACATAGTTAAAGCCATGCTAAGAGATAAGTTTATAGTGATAAATGCCCAGATCAAAAAGTTACAATGACCTCCACTTAACATTATACCTTAAGGACACAGATAAACAATAGCAAACTAACCCCAAAGCTAGCAGAGACAGTAAGTAACCAAAATCAGAGCTGAACTGAATAAAAGTGAGATCAAAAAAAAAAAAAAAAAAAAAAAAAAAAGACATCAAAACCAGAAGTTGGTTTTTTGAAGAAATGAAAAAGTGGACATTACCACCAATCTCACAGAAAGACAGAAACCCAACAGAGACTACTATGAATATTTACATGCACACAAAATAGAAAATCTAAAATAAAGGATACATTTCTGGAAACATACCTCCTCCCAAAACTAAACCAGGAAGAAATTCAAAATGTGAACAGACCAATAAGGAGTTCTGAAATTGCACCAACAATAGAAAATCTACCAACCAAAAAGGCCCAGGTCCAGATGAATTCACAGTTGAAGTTCACCAGACACATAAAGAAGAGCTGACACCATTACTACTGAAAGTATTCCAAAACACTGAGGAGAAGGGAATACACCCTAATTCATTCTATGAGGCCAGCATCATCCTTATACAAAAACCTGGCAAAGATACAACTAAAAGGAAAACTTGAGGCCAATATCCTTAATGAACATAAATGAAAAAATCCTCCACAAAATACCAGCAAACCAAATCCAGTAGCACATCAAAAAACTGAACCACCACAATCAAGTTGGCTTTATCCCTGGAATGCAAGGTTGGTTTAATATATGCAAATCAATAAATGTGATTAATCACATAAACAGAACTAAAAACAAAAACCCCATAATGTAGTCAATATATACTGAAAATTATTTAAATAAAATTCAACATCCCTTTTTGTTGAAAACCTTCAACAATCTATGCAGGCATTGAAGAGACATACCTCAAAATAATAACAGCCATCTAGGACGAACCTACAGCAAAGTTTATATTAAATGGACAAAAGTTAGAAACATGCCTATTGAGAACCAGAACAAGCCAAGGTTGCCCACTCATACCATTCCTATTGAAGATACTAGTGGAAGACCTAGCCAGAGAAATCTGGCAAGACACAAAAATGAAATGCATCCAAATAGGAATAGAGTAAGTCAAACTATCAATGTTTGCAGATGATATGATTTTATACCTAGAAAACCCCATAGTGTATGCCCAAAAGATCTGAGATCTGATAAGCAACTTAAGCAAAAGTATCTATCCAAAATATTCCTGCAGCCCTATCTCTTCAGAATTTATATTTTTCTTATCTAAACCCACATATAATAATAAACTATATTTTAATAGTCTCAAGTAGATTAATCAGTTCATCCTAGCTAGAATATAAACATTCTGTGAATTAGAATATTTACTTACTGTTTTTTTTCTATCCACCATACCACTTCGCAAACTAATATTCATTGACTGCATAGTGCCTGCCAGATACTGTTTTCTTCTTCTTCTTCTTTTTTTTTTTTTTTTTTTTTTGAGAAGGAATCTTGCTTTGTTTCCAAGGCTGTAGTGTAGTGGCATGATCTTGGCTCACTGCCACCTCCACCTCCCGGTTTCAAGCTATTCTTTTGCCTCAGCCTCCCGAGTAGCTGGGATTACAGACATGTGCCACCATGTCCAGGTAATTTTTGTATATTTAGTGGAGACGGTGTTTCACCATGTTGGCCAGGCTGGTCTTGAACTCCTGACCTCATGATTCACCCACCTGGGCCTCCCAAAGTGCTGAGATTACAGGTGTGAGCCACTGCCCCTGGCCTATGTTTTCTTATTTCATTTAATCCAGGAGAAAATCTGTAAGATAAACATTTTCTTTCGTTTAGTAATGAGGATTCTGTGGCTTAGAGGATTTAAATAGGCTCACCCAAATATATGTATATAGGCTGTCTGAACTACAGATCTTTCAAACTAAAATGTTAGCTAAGGTTTAAACAAATGCCCATGTTTGCCTGCTCTTTCCACAATACCAGTAATTTTCAACCATTTCCTTAGTGGTGGATCTTTTTTTAAAAAGATCTATCTAACACAGGATATCAATGAATAAAATAGGTAAAAATAGGTCTGCCTTTATTCAACAGAGTTGATGACACAGATTCCATCCACTTGGCCGTACTTTTCCTCCTTCTGCTGAACTCCTCTACTGAACTCCTACAACCTACTTCCGAGATGGTTCTGACACAGTATCACAGAATCTTTTCGAAGTCTGAGAAGCACAATCCAAAAATGACACCCTGCTGCTCAACATTACTGGGCACACAGTAATTGCTCAGAAAAAAATTACTGACTATATTTAGACCACCAATACCCTAAGGAATAGTTTCAATACAGGGACCAAAAAGTAAATATTTTTTCCTTAAAAGGTTAGGGTAAAAAGAAAGAAACAAATAAAAAAGGAGTAAAATACATCATCTTAGGTTGGGCATGGTGGCTCATGCCTGTAATCTCAGCACCATGGGAGGCCCAGGTGGGAGGATTGCTGGAGCCCAGAAGTTTGACAGCAGACTGGGCAACATAGTGAGACCTCATCTCTTCTTAAAAGAAAAAAAAAAAATAGCTTGATGTGATCCTGTGCACCTGTGATCCCAGCTACTAGGGAGGCTGTGGTAGGAGAATTGCTTGATCCTGGAGGTCAAGGTTGCAATGAGTCGTAATTACACCAATACACTCCATGCTGGGCGATGGAATGAGATCTGGTCTCAAAAAAAAATAAGACATTATGTTTAAAAAAAAAAAAGTAAGAGGAAGAAGTAGAGAAATAGAGGGGAAGAGAGAATGAGAGAAAATGTAAACCCCTTAGTGTCAATAATAAATGGCCTAGGTCCTAGAAACCTCTGGGATTAAACTCAGCCCTTGGGAAACTAAGTCATTCCAGGCATAAATTATTGGCTTGGTCAGGTAGGTCAACAAACTGTAGCCATCACATATTCTAGAATAATGTGGGGAAGCTCACTCAAGGAGATTCTTGGGATATTAAAGAAGAAAATATCTAGAAGTAGCAGTCATTTGCTTCCTTTATGACAGCTACTGGGTCCTGCCTGGACAGATGTACATAGTTTGCTATTTGCCAGTTAAAATAACTAACCATTTTGACCATGTCAAACAAACGCCAAGTCTAAGTCACCATTTGAGCACATCCTTAGTAATACGTGACAGGATAAACTGATCCAACTTAAACTTTTACCTCCGCAAAATAAATCAATATGCTGAAGAAAATCCAGTAAAGTCCCAAAAAACTAACATCAGCAGCAAAGAATATGACTTTAGACTGAACTTTCTCTGCCAATAGCCTTTGATTTTACATGACTAGACCAGATTAGGAATACCCAATTCTTCATCTGATGGTCAGGAGTTATTAGGTAATTCTCCATTTTCATTCAGTCCAATTTCTTTAAACAATATATTTAATTATATGTTTTTATAGAGAGATGATTTTCAAAACATAAACATCAGGACATTATACAGATTTCGGAGATCCAAAAGTAAAGTAGACTTAGTTTGTAGGTTAAGAGATTGTTGTTACAACAGGTGCTGGCAAGGATGTGGAGAAATAGGAACACTTTTACACTGTTGGTGGGATTGTAAACTAGTTCAGCCATTGTGGAAAACAGTGTGGCGATTCCTCAAGGATCTAGAACTGAGAATACCATTTGACCCAGCCATCCCATTAGTGGGTATATACCCAAAGGATTATAAATCATGCTGCTATAAAGACACATGCACACATATGTTTATTGTGGCACTATTCACAATAGCAAAGACTTGGAATCAACCCAAATGTCCATCAGTGACAGACTGGATTAAGAAAATGTGGCACATATACACCATGGAATACTATGCAGCCATAAAAAAGGATGAGTTTGTGTCCTTTGTAGGGACACGGATGCAGCTGGAAACCATCATTCTCAGCAAACTATCGCAAGAACAGAAAACCAAACACCGCATGTTCTCACTCATAGGTGGGAATTGAACAATGAGATCACTTGGACACAGGAAGGGGAACGTGACACACCGGGGCTTATTGTGGGGAGCGGGGGGGAGGAATAGCATTAGGAGATATACCTCATGTAAATGACGAGTTAATGGGTGCAGCACACCAACATGGCACATGTATACATACGTAACAAACCTGCATGTTGTGCACATGTACCCTAGAATTTAAAGTATAATAATAAAAAAAAGAGACTGTTGTTACAATTAAAGATTTTGGATGTTCATTCTTAGCAAACTATCACAAGAACAGAAAACCAAACACCGCATGTTCTCACTCATAGGTGGGAACTGAACAATGAGATCACTTGGACTCAGGAAGGGGAACATCACACACCGGGGCCTATCACGGGGAGGGGGGAGGGGGGAGGGATTGCATTGGGAGTTATACCTGATGTAAATGATGAGTTGATGGGTGCAGCACACCAACATGGCACAAGTATACATATGTAACAAACCTGCACGTTATGCACATGTACCCTACAACTTAAAGTATAATAATAATAAATAAATTTAAAAAAAAAAAAAGATTTTGGATGTTACAGTTTTGGCTTAAGGTTTCCATTAAGTCACTGTCAGTGTTGTGAATTGTACATTTTGGCGTAACCAGAGATACGTTTTTGGTTTGAATAGTAAATGATATTAAGTTTCCCCCTACCTAATATTAGCAATGGGTTTATGTTTCCTTGAGTTATTCAAAAGATAATGACTTATCTATAGTCATGCATTCAACACTGTTTTTTGAGTGACTACTATGTGTTAGCACTGTTCCAGTACTAGCGATGCAGCAGAAAATGGAACAAAGTGCCTGCTCACAAAAAATCTTTCATTTTAACATGGCAACAAAGGAAATGCAATACAAGTCAGCTCTCCATATCCAAGAGTTTCACATCCATGGCTTCAATCAAATACAGATAAAAAATTGAAAAAATTGCAACTGTAGTAAATATGTATAGGCTTTTTTTCCTTTGTCATTATGCCCTCAACTATATACATAGCATTTACTTTGTATTAGTTATTATAAGTAATCTAGAGATGATTAGAATAGTTTAAACTATGGGAGAATGTGAACAGATTACGTGCAAATACTACACCATTTTATTTCAGAAACCTGAGCATTCATGGATTATAGTATCTGCAGGATATCCTGAAACTAATCCCTCATGGATATCAAGGAATGACTGTCTAGACAAATTTTGGATGGTTACAAATGTCAAGAAGAAAATTTTAAAAGGTAATAAGATAGAGAGTTGAACACTGCTATAAATGGTTATGGGATGTAACTCCACGTACATGACATTTGCAAAAACAAAGAACTATCCAACTAAAGATGTTGGTGAAGACCAGTCTAGACAGAGGAAACAAAAACTGAAAAGGTCACAAGTCAAGAATGAACTTTTTGCGTTTGAGGAAAAACAAGAAACATTTTTGGCAGGAATATTGAGAAAGTGGGATAAGATGAGTGAGTAGAGGTAGGCAAAGGTCAAATTATGTAGGACTATGATATGCTGTTTACATTTAATTATAAATGCAATGTTTTTAAAGGTCAGTGTTTTAAACAGAGGAGTGAAAAACACTATTTACAATTTTAAAATATTGGATTGAATTCTTTGTGGGTAGGAGACTGCAGGGAGAAGAATAGAAGGAGGACTACCAGCTAAGAGGCTTTACAGCCATTCTGGAAGGGATAGTGCTAGTCATAAAGATGATAACAAGTTTTGAAGTTAATGCAAATTAGCTTTGTCTTAGTCCACTAGACTTAGGCTTTTGTAACAAAATACCTTACACTGGGCTGATTTTAAACAACAGAAATTTGTTTCTCATGATTCCGGTAACTGTGAAGTCCAAGATCAAGGTGCTGGCTGATTCAGTCTCTGGTGAGGGTCCAATATCTGGTTCAGAGATGGTGCTTTCTAGCTGTGTCCTCACATGGTAAAAGAGGAGAAAGGTCTCTCTCAGGCCTTCCTTAAAATTTTTAGTTTTTTGATTGACAAATGTTATTTTTTTATATTTAAGAGGTATAATGTGATGTTATGATACATTTATACATTGTAGAATAATTAAATCAAGCTAATTAATGTATTCATCACCTTGCATACCTATTATTCCTATTATTTATTTGTGGAAATAACATTTAAAATCTATTCTTTTAGCAATTTTGAAATATATAAGAGCTTATTATTAGCTATAATAGCTATGCTATGCAATAGATCATTAGAACTTATTCCTGCTATCTAATAGAAAGTGTTTCTTACCTTTGACTAACATCACTCCATTCCCTGTCCACTACACCCAATATCTTCTGATAACTTCCATTCTACTCTTTCTATCTATATGAGTTTGATTTTTTAGATTCCACATATAAGTGAGAATATTTCGTATTTGTCTTTCCATGCCTTCTTTTTGTTCATATATGCAATATTTTTATCCATTCATTCATTATGGCATTTAGCTTTAAGTTTCCATATATTGGATATTGTGAATAATGCTGCAATGAGCATAGAGTATACACACAGTGAAATCCTACTCAATTTTTAAAAAGAAGGAAATTTTGTCATGTGCAACAACATGGATAAATCTAGAAGACGTTATGCTAAGTGAAATAAGTCATTCTTCTGTGAACATCTGAATCATGTGGTACTGTGTACTCTGCATTCCTTAACACTGTGTTCTTTCTGTTTTCATGAATTATGATATGTTTTTGTTTGCCTGGGACAGTCACAGTTTCTGCCTATTGTTCCAGTGTAAGTATTAATAGCATCCCCTTTCAATCTCAAAAGTGTTCATGTAATAAATTACCTGGCCGTCTAGCTTTCACCCATAGCAATAAAAGTGGTTACTGAAAATTATACAACCTTTTCCCATTTGAGTTTTCTCCTGTTTGCATAAGAATGACATTGCCAGAACATTTGACATCATTTTACATCTTTTATTCTTTAACAAATGTTCCTCAAATATTTCAGAAGATGGGACAGAGGATAGAAAGAACAAATGGGCAAGGCGAGGTGGAGGTTGATGCAGATACACCTTGCTGACCCAATTTTGCTGAAAGCAAGAGTTCTAATTACTTCTCTTACAATTTATCCATTTCTTGAGTTAATATTTTTTTTTGTATGTTTCACCTGCATGTTGAAGTAAGAGCAATGTTTTCTCTTGTTAATAAACCTTATGTTATCAATTTAAATACCAATTTGGAATTTTGCTTCTTAAGCCAATGCAAATCTTATTATCTTTATAGAGAGTTTCATTAATTCACGTCTAGATAGTAAACAAAGGATATTGTTAAACAACAGGATTCTAATGAAAAAATTCATTACTTGTCAGTATAAGTTATAGTAAATGACGTTCAGTAGGAGGCATAGAGTTGGTCTGTGCAGTAGAAGGCAGGCTGCTCTGGAATGTGCTAGATCTGGGATCCAGGTCTACTCTACCCCAATTCTGTACATGCTTTAATAAGTCACATTCTTGCTCTGAGCCTTAGTTTCTCCATATGCAAAATGAGTTTCAGGATTAATAATCTCTAAGCTCCCTTCCAGTTCAGACTTACTTTGGCTCTATTAACAAAAATTTGCTACATATTCATTCTCTAAGTGGAAATTATAATTTCCAGAGCTTTGCAAATTAACTTGAAATAATTCTACCAGAAGTACAAGCTGGACTGTCTAGCTGATGGAAGGATGGGGGAGATTGTGAGTAAAATCATGCAAACATGATTACCAGGGGCATATTTATACCCCTTAGAAGAACAAACTGTTTTCAAGCACTTATGGAGCATCCATTTACATACAAATCCATTTACATACAAATTCCTGATGACAAATAATTCTCAATTCATTACACTAGCTCCCAGAGGCCCTCTACTTGGCAACACTTTGTTGGACTGGTTCGGGTTGCTGTAGCTCCTTGACTATAATAAAATTGCCTTTCAAATATTCTATCATTTTTAATTGAAAAAAGTTAATTAAAAAAATTATTCAGGCCCCAATTAGACTGCATTAGCAAGATTTTGTGTTACTATATTTTTGTTCATTAAGCTCTGTTAAGGATCACGCTCCTGAATACCCAATTCCAGCTGCACCCTGCCTCTTCTCCAACTCAGTGAGTGTGAGAAGCACTGTTGCTCTTTGAATGCCTGCTGTGCCAGAAGCAGCCCCATGGACCTAATTGGAAAAGGCTTACTTCTGCCCTCCTTAAATCTTATCTTCCCTTGGTATCTATTAGTCCTTCCTCTCTATCCTGGCTCACTTTATGGAATCTTTCCCAGCCTTTTCTTCTCATGGGTGTGACAGTTGGTTTGGGAGGAATTTGGATAGACATAGAAAAACAATCCAGAAAATCACCATATTCCCAAAAGACAACTGGAGAATTTCCAGGCCAGACTATCTCAAAATGCAGTCCAAAAATCATCTCCATCAGTACTCACATGATATCTGTTTAAAATTCAGATTCTTGAAAGTGACTTCTAGAACTAGTAAATCAGAATCTTTGGACAATGTGCCAGGAAGTATATTTTTCGCATGTTCCTCAGGTAATTCTGTTACATACTAAAGTATAAGAATCACTGTGAGTCTATGTCACCAGAAGCAGAATGGCCCACAATGGAATGAGAAATGAAGAACCTTGGGAAATTTTCTGGAATAGCTAATGCTAATATTCATAATGTAATCTGAAGTAGTCATCTAAGGACTCACAAAAGCTACAACCATCATGTATGTCAGTAATAATTGCTTATAACAGATCATAATTGCTGAGCACTTACTTTGCACCAGGCATTTTGCTAAGTGCTTCATCATTGTAATTATCCATAATAACTCACTTCATCTTTTACCACACCAGCTTTATCCCACTGAATTCTCTTAACTGCCCTGTGAAGTAGGCACTATTATTATTCTTTTCCAGATGAGAAAACTGAAGTTTAGAGAGGTTAAGTGACCTACCCGATGTTAAGTTCTTAGTAAAGTGGAAAAGCCTGTGAGTTATCTCCCTTACCAGACCATGAGCTCCAGAAAGGAAATAATATAGCCTGCTTTGACTTTGAGCCCCACTGCTCAATCTGGAGCTTGTACAGAACAGGGGCCTAGTTAGATTTGAAATGAGATGAGGCTAAGGTTGTCTTTGAATGCAAAGGAGGGAGGAGGAACCTCTAGATTGGGGGCCTATGAAGGACCCAAAGGCTCTAAGATCTACACCCCACTATGAGTATCCTCCAGGTTTCAGGCTTAAGCACTTTGATGCTTAAAATGTCTCTTCTACGCTCTCTCTCATTACTTTTGTGACCTCCAAAATCAGTGCTTTTCACATTTTCTTAATATTTCTATATGCTAAGAGGCTGAAAACTCCATTCTGGCTACCAAGAAACCCCTATTTGTCTCAACTGAGCAAGGTGTTACCCCATACCCATATTATCGGTCTCCATTCTATATCATCATTTCCCCACTGGGAATGTGGAACTAATGTACTAAACTAATCTATAATAACTAAAAGTGTTACGGCTAATGAAGACATAATATGTTAACCTCTTTATATGTTTACAGAAGATTTTGAAACCCTTAGTCCAAAGAGTAACTAAGGTGGGAATTCTGGATATTCTGCAGCCAGTAACATAGATAATTTTATTCCCAGATGTACGAGAAAGAGGCGTAAACTACACTAACCTCAATAGAGACATAAACTACACTATTAAAATATTAACACCTGATTTACATTCAAAGTTGAAAGGTTGTCTACATATAAGTTTTAAAAGAGTAAAAATTACGATTTTTCTATGCTTCACCATGTTCATCATTTTCTTAGTTTTTTCCTAATTAGATAAAAAGAAGAAGTTGTCTGGAATAGTTTGCTCATTTGTTTACATTCATTGAAGGGGTCTCACAGTGTCAGTAACTCACAAGTAATGTATTTCACCTTCTGAAGCTTAAATCACCTAATGAACTCACACAATAAATCAACAACACGAAGAGAGTGCATGTTGTTGCAAGAAAACAATTATCATCAGTTAAAGATCAATTAAGTAGACTAATTACATACACTCTTTAGGTACAATAAAAGCAGAATAAAGAAAGAATAAGCAGAAAATTCTGTCCTAGCTGTGGACTGAAAAAGCCATGTCCTCACTGACTCCTCCACACAACATCTGAGAGACGCATAGATCGTGAAGTTACAAGGTTGTAATGTGAGGACAAGGTGAGAGATTAGGGATCATTTCTCTTGTTGTCATGCTTTGGTGTTTTCCCCAACCTAAGATCCTTTGTAAGGAAACTCTAATGTTAGAAAGTGGAAAGTGCTGATTACTGTCTAAACTTTCTGGCTTCCTCATCATTAAGAAACAAAACTTTACATGACTCAAAATAAAAATAAATTTTAGTTTTTTCTGAACCACTATAGCACTTTAACCGGCTTCAGAGTTTCTTTGTTAAAGATTACATTATGTTAATTTTATTTCAACTTATTGAATAACTGCATCAGAAAAGTTTAAGTAAATTTCAAAATAACACAGGGCACGATTGTTATCAGGTTGGAAAAACTTTTCTTCTGTTCCAATTCTGTATTACTGGGTATATACCCAAAGGATTATAAATCATGCTGCTATAAAGACACATGAACACGTATGTTTATTGCGGCACTATTCACAATAGCAAAGACTTGGAATCAACCCAAATGTCCATCAGTGACAGACTGGATTAAGAAAATGTGGCACATATACACCATGGAATACTATGCAGCCATAAAAAAGGATGAGTTTGTGTCCTTTGTAGGGACATGGATGCAGCTGGAAACCATCATTCTTAGCAAACTATCGCAAGAACAGAAAACCAAACACCGCATGTTCTCACTCATAGGTGGGAACTGAACAATGAAATCACTTGGACTCGGGAAGGGGAACATCACACACCGGGGCCTATCATGGGGAGGGGGGAGGGGGGAGGGATTGCATTGGGAGTTATACCTGATGTAAATGACGAGTTGATGGGTGCTGACGAGTTGATGGTTGCAGCACAGCAACATGGCACAAGTATACATATGTAACAAACCTGCACGTTATGCACATGTACCCTAGAACTCGAAGTATAATAATAATAATAAAAAAAGAATTTTTATCAGAAATGAACGTTCCATTTTGTTAATTGTATATTCTGAGTCTATTAAAATGACTGCATTGCTTGTGCACTTCATTATATTAATATGATGTATTATATTAATTTATTTTTTGATATTAAACCAACCTTGCATTCCTAGGACAAATCTCACATGATCATCATCTGTAATCTTTCTTACATGTTTTGGATTTGTTAAGCTAATATTTTTCAGGATTGTTTTACATCTACATTTATAGGAGCTATTGGTCTGTAGTTATCTTTGCCTGGTTTTGGTGTGATTTGGTGATGCTGATACTCGTCTCATAGAGTGAGTTGAAGAATGTTTCAACTTCCTAAATTTTTTAAAGAGTTAATAAAATATTAGGATTATTGCTTGTTTAAATATTTAATAAAATTCACATCTGGGTGTAAGTCTGTCTTTGTGAAAAGATTTTTAACTACTAACTTAATTTTTTCATTTTTTACATTTTTATTCTAGATTCTTATTTCATCTTCAGTGGGTCTTGTTAATTTGTGACTTACTAAGGATTTGTCTATTTCGTCTTAGTTGTGAAATGTGTTGACATAACGTTTTTCATTGCATTCTCTTATAATCATTTTAAATCCTCAGGGGTCAGTGGTAATGTCCCTTCTCACATTCCTAGCTCCCAGCATCTGTGTCTTTCCTCTTTTTCTCATAGTTTATCTATTTAAAGGTGTGCCAGTTTTCCTTATCTTTTCAAACAATTAACTTTGATTTTATTAATCTGTCTGTATTATTCTATTTTCAATTTAACTATTTTCTGTCCTAATCTTTATTACTTTCTTCCCATGAGCTTTGCCATTAGTTTTGTTAGCCCTTCTTTTTCTAGATTTTTAAGATGATACATGAGATTATTAATTTGATATCATTCTTCTCTTTTAATTTAGGCATTTAAATGTATAAAATTTCTTCTAAACATTTCAGCTGCACTCCATAAATTTTGATATGTTGTGTTTTTATTTTCAAGCTGCTCAAAATTTGAATTTCCCTTATAATTTATTACTTGACCAAGGAACTATTTAGAAATGCATTGCTCAATTTCAATAAATGTAATACATCAGATTAACTATATGAAACACAAAAACCATAATATAATTTCAATAGGTAAAGAAAAAAACATTTGACAAAATTCAATATTTTTATGATTAAAAACATTCGGCTGGGCGCAGTGGCTCAAGCCTGTAATCCTAGCACTTTGGGGGGCCGAGACGGGCGGATCACGAGGTCAGGAGATCAAGACCATCCTGGCTAACATGGTGAAAACCTGTCTCTACTAAAAAATACAAAAAACTAGCCGGGCGCGGTGGCAGGCACTCAGGAGTCCCAGCTACTGTAGTCCCAGCTACTCAGGAGGCTGAGACAGGAGAATGGTGTAAACTCGGGAGGCGGAGCTTGCAGTGAGCTGAGATCCAGACACTGCACTCCAGCCTGGGTGACAGAGCGAGACTCCGTCTCAAAACAAACAAACAAACAAACAAACAAACAAACAAAAACTCAACAAAGTAGATATAGAAAGAATGTACCTCAACACAATAAAGACCATATATGACAAACACATAGCTAACATCACAACAAGGAAAAACTTTCTCTGTAAGATTCAGAAAAAGACAAAGATGCCCACTTTCACCATTTATATTCAACATTGCAGTGGAAGTCCTAACCAGAGCAATTAGGTAAGAGAAAGAAACAAAAGGCATTCAAATTGGAAAGAAAAAGTTAAATTGTCCCTGTTTAGAGACATAATCATATATATAGAAACCCCTTAAACCTCCATGAAATGATTTTAGAACTAATAAACGAATTCAGTAAAGTTGCAGGATACAAAAGCAACATACACTTCTTTTTCTCATTGACTGCTTCTGTAAAAAAGAACGTGTGAGGAAGAGGCAGAGAAAGATGGCAGAATAGAAGGCTCCATTGATCATCTACCCATGAGGACACCAAGAACTATCTACACAGAAAAAAAAAAAAAAAAAAAAAAAAAAACCTTCATAAGAACCAAAAATCAGGTGAGCACTCACAATACTTCGTTTCAACTTTGTATCACTGAAAGAGGCACTCACGAGTTAGACAAAAAGAGTCTTTAATCACTGATGCCACCCCTTCCCCATCCCCCAGGCAGTGGCAGCATCATGCTAAGACCATTTCTGTGCACTGGGAGAGGAACAGAGTAGGAACTGTGAGGCATTGAACTCAGTGCTGCACTTGTTATAGCAGAATGCAAAACTGAAACAAACTCAACAAACTCAGATAATGCCTTCCCACACAGGGAGCATTTAAACTAGCCTTAGCCAGAGGAGAATCACCAATCTCAGAGGTCCAAACTTGAGGTCCCACAAGCCTTGGTACCATGGGCCAAAATTCTCTGAAGCTCTAAATAAACTTGAAAGGCAGTCAAGGCCACAGATACTGCAACTTTTGGGCAAGTCCTATTGCCGAACTGGGACCAGAGCCAGTAGACTGGGCTATAGGGTGGGGTGGCACAATATAAAAAGACACAAGCTGGGGTGGCTAAGGGAGTGTTGGCATCACCCCTCCTCTAACTCCAGACAGCACAACTTGTGGCTCCAACAGAGACGCCTTCTTTTTGCTTGAGGAGAGGAGAAGAAAGGTGGGGAGGACTTTATCTTGCATCTTGGATAGCAGCTCAGCCACAGCAGGATAGGGCATTTATCAGAATCATGAAACCCTTTTTCCAGGGATTAGCTCCAAGATGATATTTCTAAACACACCCTGGGCCAGAAGAGAACCCAGTTCTTTGAAGCGAAGGACCCAGTCCTGGCAGCATTCATCACCTACTAACTGAAGATACATTGGGCCCTGAAAAACCAGCAGTAATACCCAGGTACTATATCAAGGGATTTGGACAAGATTCTGAGACTTGCTGGCTTCAAGTGAGACTCAGCACATTTCTAGCTGTGACAGCTATGGGGAAGACTTCTTTTGCATGAGAAAAGCGGAGAGAAAAGTAAAGGGAACTTTGTCTTGTGTATAGGTGCCATCTTGACCAGAGTTGGGTACAGCACAAAGTGGGCTCTTGGGGTCCCCAATTCTAGGATTTGGCTCTTGGACAGCATTTTTGGACCTGCCTTGGGTCAGATGGGAGCTGACTGCCTTGAAGTGTAAGACCCAGACTGGGCATCACTCATCACAAGCTAACTAAAGAGTTCTTGGGCCTTAATGGAACACTGGCTGTAGTCTAGTCATACTCCCCATGGTTCTGTGGAAATGGTGGCCACCAGGTGAGGCTCCTCTGTCTTTTAAAAGGGATGGGAAGAGTGGAAAAGACTGCATTTTGTGGGTGAACTGCCAGCTCAGCTGCAGTACAAGAGAACAACGTAGATTTCTAAGGTTTTTGACTCTAGTCCATGGATCCAGGACATCACCTTGGGACTGCCTGGGGCCTGAGGGAGCTCGCTGCTCTTAAGGGAAGAACATAGGCCTAGATGGCTTTGCCACCTGCTGACATAGAGCCCCAGAACCTTGAGCAAACATGGGCAGTAGCCAGGGAGTAGTTACAGCAGGCCTTGGGTGAGATTCAGTGCTCTGCTGACTTCAGGTATGATCCAGTGCTATCATAGTGGTGGTGGCCACAGAGGTTCTTGTGTCACTCCAACCCCAGCTTCAGGTGGCTCAGAACAGAGAGAGAGAGAGGGAGAGAGAGAGAGAGAGAGAGAGAGAGAGAGAGAGAGAGAGAGAGCGCCCACATGTTTCAGAGAAGCTAAGAAAAGAAAACAGGAGTCTCTGCCTAGTAATCCAGAGAATTCACATGGATTTTGTCCGAGACCATCAAGGTATATCTCCATGAGTCTGCAGGAACCACAGCATTACTGGGCTTCGAGTACTTCCTAAATCAGATGCAGCTCAGATTACAACATGCAAGTCCTTTTGAATATCTTGAATATCTTCCAAAGAAGAAGAGATATAAACCAGCCCAGACTGAGGAGACTAAAATAAATATCACACTCTTCAGTGTAGAGACCCAGACAAACATCTAGAAGTATAAAGACAATTCAGCAAAACTTGAGCTAAGCAAATGAACTAAATGAGGCACCAGGGACTAGTCCTGAAAAACATGGAGATATATGACTTTTCAAAGGTGAATTCAAAATAGACTTTTTGAAGATACTGAAAGAAATTCAAGATAACACAAAGAAGGAATTCGGAATTCTATCACATAAATTTAATGAAGAAAATTAGAAAATTAAAAAGAATGAAGCAGAAATTCTGAAGTTCAAAAAATGCAAGTGGCATACTGAAGAATACATCATAGTCTTTTAACAGCAGAATTGGTCAAGCAGAAGAAATAATTAGTGAGCTTGAAGGCAGACTATTTAAAAATACGCAGTCAGAATATACAAAAGAGAAAAAGAATAAAAAAATAGTGAAGCACACCTACAGCATCTAGAAAATAGTCCCAAAAGGGAAATTCTAAGAGTTTTTGGTGTTAAGGTGAAAGTAGAGAAGGAGATAGGGGCAGAAAATGTATTCAAAGGGATAATAACAGAGAACTTCCAAAACCCAGAAAAAGAGACCAATACCCAAGTACAAGAAGATTACATAACACGAAGCAGATTTAACCCAAGGAAGCCTTCCTTAAGGCATTTAGTAATCAAAATCCAAAAGAAAAAGGATAAAGAAAGGATCCTAAAAGCAGCAAGAGAAAATAAACAAATAACATACAATAGAGCTTTAATATGTCTGGCAGCAGTCATTCAGTAGTAACTTTACAGGCCAGTAGAGAGTGGCATGATGTAATTTAAGTGCAGAAAGAAAAAAAAAAAAAACTTTTACCCTAGAATAGTATATCTTGTGAAAAATATTCTTCAAATTATTCTTGAAAATATTTTTCAAGTGTAAGAGAAATAAAGATTTTTCCCAGACAAACAAAAGCTGCGGAATTACATGAATACCAGGCAAGAGCTAAAAAAGAAAGAAAGAAAAAAAAACAAAACTAAAAGGAGTACTTCAATAAGAAAGTAAAGGACATTAATGAGCAACAAATATTCACCTGAAAGTACAAAACTCACTGGAAATAGAAAATGCCCAGGAAAACACAGAGCATTATCACACTGTAGCTGTGGTGTCTAAACTACTTTTATCCTAAGAATAGATGATGAACCAATGGAAAATAATGACTTCAACAACTTTTTAAGACATAGTCAGGACAATAAGGTATAAATAGAAACAACAAAAGGTTAAAAAGTGGGGGAACGAAGCAGTAGAATTTTTATTAGTTTTCTTTATGCTTGTTTGTTTATGCAAACTTAAATCTAAGACCTCAAACTATCAAACTACTATGAGACAACATTGGGGAAAATCTGCAGGACATTTGTTTGGGTAAAAATTTCTTGAGCAATACCACACAAGCACAGGCAACAAAAGCAAAAATGAACAAATGTAATAACCTCAAGTTAAAAAGCTTCTGCACAGCAATGGAAACAATCAACAAAGTAATGAGACAACCCACAGAATGGGAAATAGTATTTGCAAACTACCCATTCTACAAGGAATTAATGATTGGAATATATAAGGATTCAAACAACTTTGAAGGAAAAAAATATAATTATACGACAAAAAAATAGGCAAATCACTTGAACAGACATTTCTAAAAAGAAGACATACAAATGGAGAATAGAGATATATAAAGGTGGTTGCCATCACTCATCATCAGAGAAATGCAAATAAAAGCTACAATGAGATATCATCTCGCCCCAGTTAAAAACGTTTATATCCTTCTGAAACTATTCCAATCAATAGAAAAACAGGGAATCCTCCCTAACTCATTTTATGAGGCCAACATCATCCTGATACCAAAGCCTGGCAGAGACACAACAAAAAAAGAGAATTTTAGACCAATATCCCTGATGAACATCGATGCAAAAATCCTCAATAAAATACTGGCAAACCAAATCCAGCAGCACATCAAAAAGCTTATCCACCATGATCAAGTGGGCTTCATCCCCGAGATGCAAGGCTAGTTCAACATATGCAAATCAATAAATGTAATCCATCATATAAACAGAATCATAGACCAAAACCACATGATTATCTCGATAGATGCAGAAAAGACCTTTGACAAAATTCAACAGCACTTCATGATAAAAACTCTCAATAAATTCGGTATTGATAGAATGTATCTCAAAATAATAAGAACTATTTATGACAAACCCATAGCCAATATCATACTGAATGGGCAAAAACTGGAAGCATTCTCTTTGAAAACTGGCACAAGACAGGGATGCCCTCTCTCACCACTCCTATTCAACATAGTGTTGGAAGTTCTGGCCAGGGCAATCAGGCAGGAGAAAGAAATAAAGGGTATTCAATTAGGAAAAGAGGAAGTCAAATTGTCCATGTTTGCAGATAACGTGATTGTATATTTAGAAAACCCCATCATCACACCCCAAAATCTCCTTCAGCTGATAAGCAACTTCAGCGAAGTCTCAGGATACAAAATTAATGTGCAAAAATCACAAGCATTTTTATACACTAATTTCAGACAAACAGAGAGCCAAATCACGAGTGAACTCCCATTCACAATTGCTTCAAAGAGAATAAAATACCTAGGAATCCAACTTACAAGGGATGTGAAGGACCTCTTCAAGGAGAACTACAAACCACTGCTTAATGAAATAAAAGAGGATACAAACAAAGGGAAGAACATTCCATGCTCATGGATAGCAAGAATCAATATTGTGAAAATGGTCATACTGCCCAAAGTAATTTATAGATTCAATGCCATCCCCATTAACCTACCAATGACTTTCTTCACCGAATTGAAAAAAAAATACTTTAAAATTCATATGGAACCAAAAAAGAGCCTGCATTGCCAAGACAATCCTAAGCCAAAAGAACAAAGCTGGAGGCATCACACTACCTGACTTCAAACTATACTACAAGGCTACAGTAACCAAAACAGCATGGTACTGGTACCAAAACAGATATATAGACCAATGGAACAGAACAGAACCCTCAGAAATAATGCCACACATCTACAACCATCTTATCTTTGACAAACCTGACAAAAATTGTTAAAATATCCACAACAACGAAAGTGATCTACAGATTCAAAGCAATCCCTATCAAAACACCAATAACATTCCTCACAGAAATAGAAAAAAAAATTCTAAAATTCTTATGGAATAAAAAAAGACCCTAAATAGCCAAAGCAGTCTTTAACAACAATAAAACTGGATGCAAGATAATACCTGACCTTCATTATACTACAATGCTACAATTACCAAAACCAGGATAGCACTTGCATTAAAAAAAAAAAAAAAAAAAAATACCCAGACCAATGGAAGAGAATAGAGTTCCCACAAATAAATCCATGCATTTGCAGTTGGTTGATTTGGGACAAAGGTGCCAAGAATATACAAGAGGGAAATGGTCTTTTCAATAAATGGTTTTTGGAAAACCGGATATCCACATGCAGAAGAAGGAAAATAAACCCCTTTCTCACACCCTATAAAATCAACTTAAAATAAATTAAAGACCTAAGTTTAAGACCTCAAACTACAAAACTATTAGCAAAAAATATAGGACAAAGCTCTATGACATCAGTCAGGGTAATTATTTTTTTGAAATGACCCTAAAAGTATGAGTAACAAAATGAAAAGTTGATAAATGGAATTACATCAAACTAAAAAACTTCTGCACAGCTTTTTAGTTTGAAACAATTAACAGAATGAAGAGACAACCTTCAGAATGAGATAAAATATTTGCATACTATACATCTGATAAGGGGTTAAAATCTAAAATATATAAGGAACTCAGGCCACTGGATAGAAAGAAAATAAGTAACCACGTTTAAAAATGGACAAAAACCAAAACTGACAAATGGTATCTAATTAAACTAAAGAGGTTCTGCACAGCAAAATAAACTATCATCAGAGTGAACAGGCAACTTACAGAATGGGAGAAAAATTTTGCAATCTACTCATCTGACAAAGGGCTAATATCCAGAATCTGCAAAGAACTTAAACAAATTTACAAGAAAAAAAAACAAACAACTCCGTCAAAAAGTAGGTGAAGTATATGAACAGACACTTCTTAAAAGAAGGCATTATATTCAGCCAACAAAATTATGGAAAAATGCTCATCATTACTGGTCATTAGAGAAATGCAAATCAAAACCACAATGAGATACCATCTCACACCAGTTAGAATGGTGATCATTAAAAGGTCAGGAAACAACAGATGCTGGAGAGGATGTGGAGAAATAGGAATGCTTTTACACTGTTGGTGGTAGTATAAATTAGCTCAACTATTGTGGAAGACAGTGTGACGATTCCTCAAGGATCTAGAACTAGAAATACCATTTGACTCAGCAGTGTTTTGTAATTATAATTGTAGAGATCATTCACCTCCCTGGTTAGCTGGATTCCCAAGTATTATATTTTTGTGTGAGTGCCTATTGTGAATTGGAATGTGTTCTTGATTTAGCCCTGAGTCCTGACTTTGTTAGCATCTAGAAATGTTACTGATTTTTGTATCTTGATTTTGTATCTTGAAATTTTACTGATGTTGTCTGTAAGATCTAAGAGCTTTTTGGCAGAGACTATGGTGTTTCTTAGCATTATATTTTCTGCAAACAGGAATAGTTTGACTTCTTCTCCTTCTATTTCAATGCCTTTAATTTCTTTCTCCTGCCTGATTACTTTAGCTACAACTTCCAGTGCTATGTTGAACAGAATTAGTGAGAGTGGGCATCCTTGTGTTGTTCCAATACTCAAGGGAAATACTTCAAGCTTTTCCCCATTCAATATAATGTTGGCTGTGGGTTTGTCATAGATTGTTTTTATGATTCTGAGCTATGTTATTTCAATGCCTAGTTTGTTAAGGGTTTTTAACATGAAGAGATTACGAAAACCATTGAAAAAAAACTAAAAAATATCAATCTGGATACAGGCCCTGGAAAAGATTTTATGATGAAGACATCAAAAACAATTGCAACAAAACCAAAAATTGACAGATAGGATCTAATTAAATGAAAGAGCTTTTGCAAAGCAAAAGAGACTGTCAATAGAGTGAACAGACAACACACAGAATGAGATAAACTAGTTGCAAACTATGCATCTGGCAAATGTCTAATATTCAGAGTCTGTAAGGAACTTAAGCAAATTAACAAGCAAAAAACAAGCAACCCCATTAAAAATTAACAAAGGCCACGAACAGGTACTTCTCAAAGAAGACATATACATGGCAAACAAATGAAGAAATATTCAGCATTACTAAGCATTAGAGAAATACAAAGCAGAATCACAATGAGATATCATCTCACTCCAGTCATAATGGCTATTAATACAAAGTTGAAAAATAAAAGATGCTAGTTAGGTTGTAGAGAAAAGGGAATGCATATACATTGTTGGTCCAAATATAAATTAACTCAGTCATTGTGGAAAGCAGTTTGGCGATATATCCACAAAATCCACAAACTTAAAACAGAGCTACCATTCAACACAGCAATGTCATTATTGGGTACGTACCAAAAGGACTATAAATCGTTCTAACATAAAGACACATGCACTTGTATGTTCACACAGCACTATTCAGAATAACAAATATATAGAATCAACCTAAATGTCCATCAATGGTAAACTGGAGAAAGAAAACGTGATACATATACACCATGGAATCCTATGCAGACATAAAAATTAATGAGATCATATCTTTTGCAGTAACACGGATGAAGCTGGAGGCCATTATCCTAAGTAAACTAACACAGGAACAGAAACCAAATATCACATGTTCTCACAAGTGGAAGCTAAACATTGAGTACACATGGACACCAAGAAGGGAACTAGACACCGGGGTCTACTTGTGAGTGGAAGTTGGGAGGAGGCTGAGGATTGAAAAACTACCTCTCAGGTACTATGCTTATTACCTGAGTGATGAAATACTCTATAACAAGGACCCTGGGACATTTAATTCATCTACATAACAAACCTGTCCATTTACCCCTAAAACTAAAATAAATGTTAAAAAAAACTAAAGTGCTGAGAGAGCAGATAACAGTTCTCACCAGAAAAATTTTAACTATGTGAGCTAATGCATATGTTAATTAGCGAATTTTAGTAATTCCACACTGTATATAAGCTTAAAAATACCATGTTATATGTGATACATACACAAAATTTTCTTTCAACTTGAAATAAAATAATAAAAAAGAAATATGTTGCATAATTTCCAAATAGTTGTGAGTTTTCTAAATTGTGTTTTGCTTTTTGAGTTTTTATTTTACTCCATTGTGGTTACAGAGTTACTTTGTATGATTTTGATCATTTTAATTTATTGATACTTATTTCATGACACAGTGTTTGGTCTATCCTGAAGAACATTCCATATTTGCTTGAGAAAAAATCTATCTATTCCTGTGTTGTTGGATGGAGTGGTTATTCAAAATACAACTCTGTCCTAATTTTCTGTTTAGTTTTTCTACCAATTATTGAGATAATGTATTGAAGTCTCCAAATATTATTGTTGATTTATGTTTCTCTTTTCAATTTAGCTTCTGTTTCTATTTGGGGAATCTATTATTATATGATATGATGTATATATGTTCCTGCTGAGATGATCCTTCTATTATTATAAAGTAACCCATTCCTTCTGTGGAATTCCCATTATGTATATGTTAGTACACTTCATGGTATCTCACAGGTGTTTTAGGCTTTGCTCATTTTTGTTCATTGTTTTCTTTTGTTGTTCCTCAAAAAAAAAAAAAAAAAAAAAAAAAGATAAACTCAATCAACTTATTTTTAGGTCTGCTGATTCTTATTTTTACCAGTACAAATCTGCTCTTGAACCTATCTAGCGGGTTTTTAAAAATTAATTTATTTATTTCAGTAATTGTACTTTGCAACTCTAGAATTTCTCTTTCATTCTTTTTTAAAGTTTTTGCCTGTTTATTGATCACTAGTAGGTGTGATCTTATCCTCATACTTTTCTTTAATTCAATGAAAATGGCTTCCTTTACTTCCTTAATCACGTTGTAATATCTGATTTAATGTCCTTGCTTATTAAGTTCAAAATCTGAGCTTCCGAAGGGACAGTTTTTATTGACTATTAGTTATTTTTCTGTGTATGGGCTATATCATTTCTTGTTTTTTGTTCTGACTCATAGGGTTTTCTTTCTTGAAAACTGAATATTTAAAACATGACGTGGCAATATAATACAGCAACTAAAAAAATTGTAACACAGCCGTCAAATTAATTGTTGTTGCTGTTTCTTATTCTTTTTGTTATTGTTGCTGTTTGTTTAGTGACTTCTTGGAATAATTCTATAAAGCTTGTATTCTTTATTGTATGTGTCCACTGAAGTCTCTTCTTGGTTAGTTCAGTGATCAGATAATGACCGTACATTTTCTTTAGGGAAAAAGGTACTCATTCCCCGGTTTCTGCATCATACATTTACATGGTTTTTTTCGTGTTTTTTTTTTTTTTTTTTTGCCTCATTCATGCTGAATGTTTTGTACCTTTTGCCCGAAAGATACCTAATGACATTTACAACAAGTCAATTTACCATTTTATTATCTTTTAAGTGTTTGTTGAGAAAGATTCTTTATGATTTATGTTCCTCTGGCAGAAAAGACTGCCAAGTGCAAATTGACCCTTTTAGAAGAATAAAAACATTCGAAGGTGGAATCAAGACACACATGTCGAGCTGTTTGTTAAGTGAATGATGAGCTTTATTTAGCCACTTGCGGGGAATTGCCAATTAGTCATTGTACTGATGTTACCCATCTGTAAGTCATGGAAGAAGCTGAACTACTCCTTTAAAATGTACAGAGGTCTATGTGCTATTTCAATGAAGATAACAATGGCACTGAATCTTGCAAAGTTTGTTGGCATAAAGAAGTGAACTTGCTCCTTTGCCATGAAGCAACTTGACAAAACATGTATATTCTTTGAAATGCTGAGGAATTATGGGAATCACAATCTGATAGGATTCACTTACCTCGAATATACAAACTCTAGGATGAGATTCATAGTTTAGGCTTATTATTAACACTCTGTAATTTGCCTATGAATTTCTAGCATTAACTACCTTTGGAGTTTTTGTTTACATGTCTACATTCCTCATTATGAAACTTTTCTTTAAAAAATGAATGTGCTGTCTTTTTTATCCACAATGCATAGCAAAATATACATTACACAGAACTAACCAATTAATAGTTTTAAAAAGTAAACAGAATCGTTATTTGATATGGTTTTGCTCTATGTCCCCACACAAATCTCATCTCAGATTGTAATCCCCGTGTTTCTAAGGAAGAACTGTAATCGCCATGTGTCAAGGGAAGGAAGGGATTGGATTATGGGAGCAGTTTCCCCCATGCTGTTCTTGTGATAGTAAGTGAATTCTCATTAGTTATGATGGTTTTATAAATGTTAGTTTTTCCTGCACTCACACATGCTCTCTCTTACCTGCTGCCATGTAAGATGTGCCTACTTCCCCTTCCACCATGATTGTAAATTTCCTGAGGCCTCCTCAGCCATGAGGAACTGTCAGTCAATTTAACCTCTTTTATTTATAAATTACCCCATCTCAGGCAGTTCTTTATAGCAGTGTGAAAAGGAACTAATAGAGTAAATTGCTATTGAGGGTGGGGTACTGCTATAAAGATACCAGAGAATGTGGAAATGGCTTTGGAAATGGGTATCAGGAAGAGATTGGAACAGTTTGGAAAATTTTCAGCCTGGTGATAAGATAGAAAATAAAAACCGATTTTCTGGAGAGAAATTCAAGCTGGCTGCAGAAATTTGTATAAGTAATGAGGAGCCAAATGTTAATCACAAGGGGGAAAATGTCTTCGGGGCATGTCACAGACCTTCACAGCAGCCCCTCCCATCACAGACCCAGAGGCCTGGGAAGGAAAATGGTTTTGTGGGCCAGGAGCCATAACTAAAAGGGGCCAAGGGACAGCTTGGGCTGTTGCTTCACAAGGTGCAAGCCCCAAGCCTTGGCAGCTTCCACATGGTGTTGAGGCTGTGGGTACACAGAAGACAGGAATTGAGGTTTGAGAACCTCAGTCTAGATTTCGGAAGATGTGTGGAAATGCCTAGATATCCACCCCAAAGTCTGCTGCAGGAGTGAAGTCCTCATGGAGAACCTCTGCTAGGACAGTGCAAAAGGGAAATGTGGGGTTGGAGCCCTCACACAGAGTCCCCACTGGGGCATAGTTTAGCGGAGCTGTTAGAAGAAAGTCACCATCCTCTAGCCCCTAGAATGATGAATCCACCAACAACTTGCACAGTGTGCCTGGAAAAGCCACAGACACTCAACACCGGCTGTGAAAGCAGCTGGGGTGAGGGGGTAGGGGGTTTGTACCCTGCAAAATCACAGGGGAAGAGCTGCCCAAGGCCATGGGAGCCCACCCTTTGCATCAGTGTGACTTGAATGTGAGACATGGAGTCAAAGGAGATTTTTTTGGAGCTTTAATATTTAATGACTGCCCCACTGGATTTGGGACTTGCATAAGACCTGTGACTCCTTTGTTTTGGCTAATTTCTTCTATGCAGAATGGGAGCTTTTATCCAATACCTGTATCCCCACTGTATCTTGAAAATAACTAACTTGTTTTTAATTTTTCAGGCTTCTAGGGGGAAGGGCCTTGCCTTGTCTCAGATGAGACTTTTAACTTGGACTTTTGAGTTGGTGTTGGAAAGAGTTTAGACTTTGGAAGACTCTTGGGAAGGCATAATTGGTTTTAAAATGTGAACAGACATGAGATTTGTGGATGGGCAGGGGCAGAATAGTATTGTTTGACTCTCTGTTCCTACCCACATTTCATCTCAGATTGTAATCCCCATGTGTAAAGGAAGGGACTGGAATCCCCATGTATTGAGGGAGGTAAGTGTTTGGATTATGAGGGCAGTTTGCCCCATGCTGTTCTCATTATAGTGAGTAAATTCTCATGAAATCTGATTGTTTTATAAATGATAGTTTTTCCTGCACTCACATACACTCTCTCTCCTGTTGCTATGTAAGATTTGACTGTTTCCTCATCCATCGTGATTGTAAGTTTCCTAAGGCCTCCCCAGCCATGAGGAACTGTGAGTCAATTAAACCTCTTTTATTTATATTTTTACCGAGTCCCGGGCAGTTCTTTATAGTAGTGTAAAAGGGAAGTAATACAGTTTCCATATGAAATGTTAAACAAAAGCTAAACACCGGGATACTGAATGAAGAAGAAAGACTTATTGAGTGCTTACTAAGTACCAGACACTGTTCTATGCACTTTACATAGAGTTATTTATTTAATCCTTTTAGAAAGCAAACAAACAAATGACTAGGAAATAGACAATTTACATTTCAAAGTACTGAATAAGGGAGAAGCTAAATATCTTGCTCAAAGTTCCCACAGTAAGTGATGTGTAAAAGAGTAAATAAAAAGCAATTACATTAAGTACAGCAGTGGATAATTCACTTAAAAAGGTAAAATTCTATGGTAAACTTCTTTACTGATTGAGGCCCAGACCAATAATTTATAAATAGCCCTTTCTGTAGCCCTGGACACCCTTCAAATTTATGCTGTGGAGGCTGCAGAGGAGTATAATCTAGCAACTATTTGCCTGGTTCAGGTGATGGTATCTTAGAAAAATAACGACAATGGTAATTCATATATGATTCTAGAAAAAAATTAACTGTTTCTAATATTCACTTGAATAAAATATCTCCCACACCATCTGGGAAAAGGCTCATGAATCTCAATCACTGGCTTTACTGGATAGTTTGATAACTTTATTAATTCTTTTGAATTTGACATAGAGAACTTCTAAGTGGAATAAAAATTTTGCCATGATTACATAAGGAAAAGAAGAAAGGGAAGTAATTACTATAATAGCTGCCTGACTATTGTCCCTGTTGCCACTCTGTTCCCATATAATCCATTCTCTACAGAATTGTTAGTTGTTTCTCTCTCTCTCACCTTCCTACCACACCCTACCTTGCTCACTGCACTCCATCTACTCTGACATCATTGTTGTTCCTTAAGCACATTAGTACATAACCTGAAAGGAGTACATCAAGTTTTACTGCTGGAAACAGAAGAACCATTTACAAAGAGAAAATATGGTCAGTTTCAAGACAGCTTTGATCCATCATTGCATAGCAGTAGGTGTCAAAAAATAATAAGAAAGGGGAAAGCCTGATTGATACTGATTCAAGAAAAGCAGCACATTACCTGAGTTTCCCTTCTGGTTTTGCAATTTGCCAGCTGTGTGATGCTCAAAATTTCACTTAATCTCATTGTACCTCAGTGGCCTTTTTAAGTTGATGCATTGAAATTAATGGCAAAAACCACAATTACTTTTGCACCAACCTATAGTAAAATAGAAATAATAATACTGTCTGTCTCGTGTTCTGATGATTACAAGAGATAATCATGAAAAGTGCTCAATTCAAAGACTAATAGTAAACCAACAGTAAATACCAAGTACTATTATAATTATAATCATTGTTATTTTAAAATATTAAATATAATAACATATTTTATCTGGCACAAATCATATTGTCTGGTATATATCATATTACCTGATACTAATTAAATTATTTCATTTGATTATTAAAACAATCCTGTAAGGTAGTTACACATTTTCTGAATTTTAGGTAAGGAAACAGGTACAAAGATTATGATTGACCTAGAAAGCTGGATCTGAAACCAAGAAAAGTTGGATGTGGCAAACCTGTGCTAAAGTCACATCTAAAACAATAATAAATGGTAGATATCTAGGTAATATCCAGTCGAAATATTTCTTATTGCTCTGGAATACCAGTTGAGCATTTGGGTTCTAAAGTAAAATTACCTGATTCACATATGGTCTTAACCACTTACAATTGTTATAAAGATAGACAATTTACTTAATCTCTTTGAGCCCTAGTCTTCTCATTTGTAAAATGATGAAGTGTGAGTATTTGCTTTATCGGGTTAAAATTGTAATTATATTATCATTAAAATGTCCATACCATCCAAAGCAATGTATAGATTCAATGCTAATCCGATCAAAGTACCAATGACATGCTTCACAGAACTAGGAAAAAACTATTTTTAAATTCACATGGAACCAAAAAGAGCATGAATAGCAAGGACAATATTAAACAAAAAAGAACAAAGCTGGATGTATAACATTTTCCGACTTCAAATGATACTACAGGGATACAGTAATTAAAACAGCATGATACTAGTACAAAAACAGACACAGAAACCATTGGAACAGAAGAGAGAGCACGCAAATAAAGCCACACACAGCCATCTGATCTTTGACAAAGCTGACAAAAACAAGAAATGGGAAATGAACTTCCTATACAAGAAATTGTGCTGGGGTAACAGGCTAGCTGTATGCAGAAGATTGAAACTGAACACCTTCCTTACACCATAGACAAAAATCAACTCACGATGGATTAAAGACTTAAATGTAAAACCCCAAACTGAAAACCCTGAAAGACAACCTAAGCAATACCATTCTGGAAATAGGACCTGGCAAAGATTTCATAAAGAAGATGCCAAAAGCAGTTGCAACAAAAGCAAACGTTGGCAAATGGGATCTAATTAAAGAGCTTCTGCACAGCAACAGTAACTATTAAAAGTAAACAACCTACAGAATAGGAGAAAATTTTTGCAAACTATGCATCTGACAAAGGTCTAATATCCAGCATCTATTAAGAACTTAAAAAATCTACAATAAAATAAATAAAACATACACCCTATAAAAAAGTGGGCAAAGGACATGAACAGACACTTTTTAAAAGAAGACATACATGTGGCCAAAAAGCATATGCAAAGAAGTCCACCATCACTGATCATTACAGGAATTTAAATCAAAACAACAATGTGATATTTTCTCACATCAGTCAAAATAACTGTTACTTTAAGGTCAAAAAAACTAATAGGTGCCGGCAAGGTTGCAGAGAAAAGAGAATACTTATGCACTGTTGGCAGGAGTGTAAATTAGTTCAACCATTGTGCAAAACAGTTTAGGCAATACATCAAAGACCTAAGGAAAGAACTACCATTATCACAATCTAATTGCTGGGTATATACTCAAAGGAATATAAATCATTCTATCATAAAGACACATGCTGCATATGTGCATTCCATCACTGTTCACAATAGCAAAGGCATGGACTCAACCTAAATGCTCATTAGTTGTGGAACAGATAAAGGAAATGTGGTACATCCACACCATGAATACTATGTAGCCATAAAAAATAATTATATTATATTCTTTGCAGGAACATGAATGAAAGTGGAGGCCATTATCCTTAGCAAACTAATGCGAACACAGGAAACCAAATACCATATACTGTCACTTATAAGTGGGAGCTAAATGATGAGAACACATAGACACATAGAGGGAAACAACAGACACTGTGGCCTACCAGAGACAGAAAAGTGGAAGGAGGGAGAGGATCAGGAAAAATATCTAAGCAGTACTAGGCTTAATACATAGGTGACAAAATAATCTATACAACAAACACCTATGATATGAGTTTACTACATAACAAACCTGCACGTGTAACTTTGAACTTAAAAGTTGAAAAAATGTTGTAATTATATATGAAAAAAAGCCTAGTATAGAGCCAGGCACATAGAAAGTGTTCTGGGAAGGTTAAATATTAAACATTATAAATGAGAAATACACAAATCCCATGTACTATGACTTTAAAAGCAGTTATCTTTCCAGGCATATTTTCTAGGTTAGAATAATAACAGGTTGACTTTGCACACAAAGCTGACACACTTGATCCACCCAAAGTAAAACATGTGCTTTGAATATTTTTTCTCCAATAGTAGCAATGAGTTTGCAGGAAACCACCTTCATTGCCACATCTAGTCTTCTAAATAAGGCCTTACTTTATCACATGACCAGCCAGGATCAAGAGGACCTACCTGCATCTTCAAACCCTTGACCTCCTGAATAAAATGTTTGTGTATTATCTTAATGAGCCATGGGTACAAATAAACAAAAATCTAGCCTGTCAAATTGACTTAGCCTGTCTGTTTTCAGAGTCATTCCAAAACTTGGGCTGAGAAATTGCAAAAGGAGAGGGCACAAACTGGCAAGAGGCTGACAAGTAACATGTCTGTATAGAAGTTTTGTTACTGACTAAAGCATTTCTGTGGCTTAACGGAATAAAAGGAATGGAAATTAGATTGAGAACATACTATATGTCAAATACTTTGCTATGTGCTTTCACATGTACAATCTCATCATACTCATACATTGCAATTGTATAGGTATTATCACTCACCTCCACTTTAATTTTAGACTATGAAAAAAGTATTGATCCAAATAGGTTAAATGACTGTTCTAAAGCTACAGAGTTAATATATGGTAGAGCCTATATTTGAAACCTCTGAAACTCTTACTCTTTCTGCTTCCAAGGGGAACTGGGGCCTGGGAAAATTAACATTCATAGTATGGGTTATATTTATCTAATGTGTAGATTGTTTTTTTGATCCCAACACTTGGAATAGGACATCAAAAGTGGTATAATGCATTTCAAGAAGCAAAGTTGTGTTCTACCCTTTCAATCTCCTCTCTCACAATTTCCCTATATATGTTGTATGTACAAACAAAACCATCCTCTTTTCCAATTTTGAAGTTTTCCGACCTCTGAGAATGTTTGATTTTTAAAAGAGGTTGCTAAGAAAATGAAAAGGCAAGTCATAGACAGGAAGAAAATATTTTTATCACATATATTAGACAAAGGACTTCTATCTAGAATATAAAAAGAGCTCCCATAAATCAATAATAAAAAGAGAAACAACATAAAACCGTCGGTGCCAAAATTCTAAGGTAGGAGCATGCCTCGTATGTTCAAAGAGACTACTGTGGCAAGAGTAAAGTGACTGAGGGATAGAATAACAGAATAGAAAGTAGAAAAAAAAGAGTAGATCATGTAATGGCTTATAAATCCTATTAAAGATGTTAGCTTTTACTCTGAGATGGGAAGACACTAGAGCAGAGGTTCTTCACCTTGATAATATTTTTTGAGGGACAATTTAATATTTTAAACTGTATTAGGAAATTTTACATTTAAAAGTATATATTCACAGAAACAAACTTAAAGGGAGTACTTATGACCTTCTTTTGGAATAACATAAAAGCTCAGAAGACATGAGGAATATTCTCACCACTGGACAGCCAGTAAACAGCCAAGCAGGATCAGAATTCAGAGCTGCTGTGGGATTTCCATCACCACTCTCTCGATCCATCACATTGCAGGATTTCCTCCCTGAGAGTATTTGAATAAAATTCAGGAGGCCTGTGAACCTTGGCCAAAAAACATTACATCTTTATTTTCACTAACTCCTAACTCAAATTTTGCATCTTCTTCTATTACAAATGTAGCAATAAATCACAGTATTATTAACAGTACCTGCAATTTTGTCACTAAGAGAAATCACAAGTAGTTTCATATCATATTTTTGCACAGCTTTTATAGACATCTCCACATATTATTCAAACTTATTACTACTTAAAAATTATGGTAGTTATTAGACCTGCCTCTAAATCTTGTGATTTAATGTATTCATTAAGAAACACACATATTAACTAAAAAATCTATTTAGTTATTTATTACCTCCAGTATGTTGTTTGTTCTAACCCAAATCACCCTTTCCAACCCATTTCTGAACCCATGAAATTTGTCCAGCCCAGAGTGGGGGCATCTTGACATCCTACACCCATCATGCTTTCTCAACTCATTCTTGTATACACACCTGTTCCCTTTTCTTCTTTGTTTCCCCTCTCAACTCTCTTTCAGCACACCCTATATTATTAACATTCTTTCACTTCTAAGGAGAAAAGATAAAATTATAAATTTGTTTTTAAAAATATGTTGGCTACTGTACTTCAAAATCATTGGTTAATTTGAATTTTCAATTTTATGCATTTTAAAATATCTTGAGAAGGGATCAAGGAGTTTCACCAGAAACCAAAGGGCTTCATGATATAAAAAAGGTTAAGAACCCTTGAACTAGAAAGTTCAAAGAAGAGCAATAATATAATTTACATTTTTGAAGTATCACTCTGGCCACTGTGTTGAGAATAAACTACTCAGGGGGTAAGGGGGTGAGGAGAAAAATGTAGACAACTTTGTGCTTTATTGAAGTGATCCAGAGAGTAGATTATGGTGGCTCCTACTAGAATTGCATCTGAGTAAGAAATGAAAGTGGTAAGATTCCTGATATATTTTGACGGTATAGCCAACAGGCTTAGCGGATGGACTGCGATGTGGGCTATGAGAGAAACCAAAAGAATATGTCAAAAATAACTTCAAAATGTTTCTGCAAACCTTACCATCTCCCACAGATTTAGTATCTTAAAAACAAAGCTGGAAATTTTCAGGCAACTCCATGCCACATACTTCCCCAGAGACAGGGAAATTAAATATGAGGACAGCAAAGGGGATTACATTAATATACCAAAACAATATACAGCCATGCCTGTTTTGGCATTTTATCCCCTTTAGAAATTGTTATTTTAAGGTAAAGAACAACAAGCTACTGTGACTATAAAAAATAATTTACAAATCTGCTCCTCAGAGATACAAAATATCTGTGGTCTGCCTGAAATCAATTAGGGAATCAAAATTTGAAGGAGAAACAAGTACTGGGAAGAAATTGTTTTAATTAACAAATATAGTGCACTTAAAATGTGGTCTACTTAGGTGTTGGATCAGTTCAAATTCAGGTTTAAAGCAGTAAGATCATCCAGATTTTTCTATAAAATGACACTGAGATAAATGCTCTTGTCAGAAAAATAATTCTGACCTTGATAAATCATTGTAGTAACAATTTCCATATCTAACATATATATTATTAACAAGGGATAAGAAAAGTTTTGTTATTGTGGTTGTGTTACTTTTTTAATGGGGAAGGGAAGGTACAGGAAGGAGACAGAAATATTATTTAATCAAGAAAATTAAACCTAATGAAATTCAAAACAATTTCAAATGCTGAGTTTGTTTTCTAACCAACTACTGAAAAAAATAGGATTCATCTCAATGAAGTATTTAATGATCAATAAGCCATTTAATTTCTAACCTCTCTACTTTATAAATACAGAATATTTGACATTTATAAGAAGCTTTGGGATAATCAAGAATATATATTTAAATAATTATTTCATTCTGAAGAATATTAAGTCAGAGAATGATTCATTCTTCTGTTATTTTTACCATCATCTTTTCCTGGGCTCATTTTTATCAACAATATTATATTTTCTGAAAGACAATCCCCAAATGAGATAAACTGAGATAGAGCTGCCTGGAGATATTTATTGTTAGATTTGGATACTTTCATATGACCATGATTCCCAGGAAGGGCAATCAAGACTTACTGTGGGTGAGTGTTTGCTGAGACCTTGACAATTTGGGTATTATTTGCTTTTTATTATTATTATTATTATTATTATACTTTAAGTTCTAGGGTACATGTGCATAACATGCAGGTTTATTACATATGCATACTTGTGCCATGCTGGTGTGCTGCACCCATCAACTCGTCAGCACCCATCAACTCGTCATTTACATCAGGTATAACTCCCAATGCAATTCCTCCCCCTCCCCCCTCTCCCCTCCCCATGATAGGCCCCGGTGTGTGATGTTCCCCTTCCTGTGTCCAAGTGATCTCATTGTTCAGTTCCCACCTATGAGTGAGAAAATGTGGTGTTTGGTTTTCTGTTCTTGCGATAGTTTGCTGAGAATGATGGTTTCCAGCTGCATCCATGTCCCTACAAAGGATACAAACTCATCATTTTTTATGGCTGCATAGTATTCCAAGGTGTATATGTGCCACATTTTCTTAATCCAGTCTGTCACTGATGGACATTTGGGTTGATTCCAAGTCTTTGCTATTGTGAATAGTGCCGTAATAAACATACGTGTGCATGTGTCTTTATAGCAGCATGATTTATAATCCTTTGGGTATATACCCACTAATGGGATGGCTGGGTCACATGGTACTTCTAGTTCTAGATCCTTGAGGAATCGCCATACTGTTTTCCATAATGGTTGAACTAGTTTACAATCCCACCAACAGTGTAAAAGTGTTCCTATTTCTCCACATCCTCTCCAGTACCTGTTGTTTCCTGACTTTTTAATGATTACCATTCTAACTGGTGTGAGATGGTATCTCATTGTGGTTTTGATTTGCATTTCTCTGATGGCCAGTGATGATGAGCATTTTTTCATGTGTCTGTTGGCTATATGAATGTCTTCTTTTGAGAAATGTCTGTTCATATCCTTTGCCCACTTTTTGATGGGGTTGTTTGTTTTTTTCTTGTAAATTTGTTTGAGTTCTTTGTAGGTTCTGGATATTAGCCCTTTGTCAGATGAGTAGATTGCAAAAATTTTCTCCCATTCTGCAGGTTGCCTGTTCACTCTGATGGTAGTTTCTTTTGCTGTGCAGAAGCTCTTTAGTTTAATGAGATCCCATTTGTCAATTTTGGCTTTTGTTGCCATTGCTTTTGGTGTTTTAGACATGAAGTCCTTGCCCATGCCTATGTCCGGAATGGTATTACCTAGGTTTTCTTCTAGGGTTTTTATGGTATTAGGTCTAACATTTAAGTCTCTAATCCATCTTGAATTAATTTTCTTATAAGGACTAAAGAAAAGATCCAGTTTCAGCTTTCTACTTATGGCTAGCCAATTTTCCCAGCACCTTTATTAAATAGGGAATCCTTTCCCCATTTCTTGTTGTTCTGAGGTTTGTCAAAGATCAGATGGCTGTAGATGTGTGGTATTATTTCTGAGGACTCTGTTCTGTTCCATTGGTCTATATCTCTGTTTTGGTACCAGGACCATGCTGTTTTGGTTACTGTAGCCTTGTAGTATAGTTTGAAGTCAGATAGCGTGATGCCTCCAGCTTTGTTCTTTTGACTTAGGATTGTCTTGGAGATGCGGGCTCTTTTTTGGTTCCATATGAACTTTAAAGCAGTTTTTTCCAATTCTGTGAAGAAACTCATTGGTAGCTTGATGGGGATGACATTGAATCTAGAAATAACCTTGGTCAGTATGGCCATTTTCACGATATTGATTCTTCCTATCCATGAGCATGGTATGTTCTTCCATTTGTTTGTGTCCTCTTTTATTTCACTGAGCAGTGGTTTGTATGTAGTTCTCCTTGAAGAGGTCCTTTACATCCCTTGTAAGTTGGGTTCCTAGGTATTTTATTCTCTTTGAAGCAATTGTGACTGGAAGTTCATGCATGATTTGGCTCTCTGTTTGTCTGTTACTGGTGTATAAGAATGCTTGTGATGTTTGCATATTAATTTTGTGTCCTGAGACTTTGCTGAAGTTTTTTATCAGCTTAAGGAGATTTTCGGCTGAGACAGTGGGGTTTTCTAAATATACAATCATGTCATCTGCAAACAAGGACAATTTGACTTCTTCTTTTACTAACTGAATACCCTTGATTTCTTTCTCTTGCCTGACTGCCCTAGCCAGAATTTCCAACACTATGTTTAATCAGAGTGGTGACAGAGGGCATCCCTGCTTGTGCCAATTTTCAAAGGGAATGTCACCAGCTTTTGCCCATTCAGTATGATATTGGCTGTGGGTTTGTCATAAATAACTCTCATTATTTTGAGATACGTTCCATCAGTACCGAATTTATTGAGCGTTTTTAGCATGAAGTGCTGTTAAATTTTGTCAAAGGCCTTTTCTGCATCTATTGAGATAATGATGTGGTTTTCGTCTTTGGTTCTGTTTATATGCTGGATTATGTTTATTGATTTGCATATATTGAACCAGCCTTGCATCCCAGGGATGAAGCCCACTTTATCATGGTGGATAAGCTTTTTGATATGTTGCTGGATCCGGTGTGCCAGTATTTTATTGAGGATTTTTGCATCGATGTTCATCAGGGATATTGGTCTAAAATTCTCTTTTTTTGTTGCGTCTCTGCCAGGCTTTGGTATCAGGATGATGTTGACCTCATAAAATGAGTTAGGCCTCATAAAATGATGTTGGCCTCTTTTTCTATTGATTGGAATAGTTTCAGAAGGAATGGTACCAGCTGCCCCTTGTACCTCTGGTAGAATTCAGCTGTGAATCCATCTGGTCCTGGTCTTTGTTTGGTTGGTAGGCTGTTAATTATTGCCTCAATTTCAGAGCCTGCTATTGGTCTATTCAGGGATTCAACTTCTTCCTGGTTTAGTCTTAGAAGAGTGTAAGTGTCCAGGAAATTATCCATTTCTTCTAGATTTTCTAGTTTATTTGCGTAGAGGTGTTTATGGTATTCTCTGATGGTAGTTGGTATTTTTGTGGGGTCAGTGGTAATATCTCCTTTATCATTTTTTATTGCATCTATTTGCCTCTTCTCTCTTTTCTTCTTTATTATTCTTCCTAGCAGTCTATCAATTTTGTTGATCTTTTCAGAAAACCAGCTCCTGGATTCATCGATTTTTTGGAGGGATTTTTGTGTCTCTATCTCCTTCAGTTCTGCTCTGATCTTAGTTATTTCTTGCCTTCTGTTAGCTTTTGAATGTGTTTGCTCTTGTTTCTCTAGTTCTTTTAATTGTGATGTTAGAGTGCCAATTTTAGATCTTTCCAGCTTTCTCTTGTGGGCATTTAGTGCTATAAATTCCCCTCTACACACTACTTTAAATTGTCCCAGAGATTCTGATGTGTTGTATCTTTGTTCTCATTGGTTTCAAAGAACGTCGATATTTCTGCCTTCATTTCGTTATGTACCCAGTAGTAGATTATTCAGTTCCCATGTAGTTGAGTGGTTTTGTTTGAGTTTCTTAGTCCTGAGTTCTAGTTTGATTGCACTGTGGTCTGAGAGACAGTTTGTTATAATTTCTGTTCTTGTACATTTGCTGAGAAGTGCTTGACTTCCAATTATGTGGTCAATTTTGGAATAAGTGTGATGTGGTGCTGAGAAGAATGTATATTCTGTTGATTTGGGGTGGAGAGTTCTGTAGATGTCTATTAGGTCTGCTTGCTGCAGAGATGAGTTCAATTCCTGTATATCCTTGTTAACTTTCTATCTTGTTGATCTGTCTAATGTTGACAGTGGGGTATTGAAGTCTCCCATTAATATAAAGAGTCTAAGTCTCTTTGTAATATATAATAAAAGAGTCTAAGTCTCTTTGTAAGTCTCTAAGGACTTGCTCTATGAATCTGGGTGCTCCTGTATTGGGTGCATATATATTCAGGATAGTTAGCTCTTCCTGTTGAATTGATCCCTTTACCATTATGTAATGGCCTTCTTTGTCTCTTTTGATCTTTGATGGTTTAAAGTGTGTTTTATCAGAGACTAGTATTGAAAACCCTGCTTTTTTTTGTTCTCCATTTGCTTGGTAGATCTTCCTCCATCCCTTTATTTTGAGCCTATGTATGTCTCTGCATGTGAGATGGGTCGCCTGAATACAGCAAACTGATGGGTCTGGACTCTTTATCCAGTTTGCCAGTCTGTGTCTTTTAATTGGAGCATTTAGTCCATTTACATTTAAGGTTAAGATTGTTATGTGTGAACTTGATCCTGCCATTATGATATTAACTGGTTATTTTGCTCATTAGTTGATGCAGTTTCTTCCTAGCTTTGATGGTCTTTACATTTTGGCATATTTTTGCAATGGCTGGTACCTGTTGTTCCTTTCCATGTTTAGTGCTTCCCTCAGGGTCTCTTGTAAGACAGGCCTGGTGGTGACAAAATCTCTAAGCATTTGCTTATCTGTAAAGGATTTTATTTCTCCTTCACTTATGAAACTTAGTTTTTCTGGATATGGAATTCTGGATTGAAAATTCTTTTCTTTAAGCATGTTGAATATTGGCCCCCACTCTCTTCTGGCTTGGAAAGTTTCTGCCCAAAGATCTGCTGTTAGTCTGATGGGCTTCCCTTTGTGGGTGACCCGACCTTTCTCTCTGGCTGCCCTTAAGATTTTTTCCTTCATTTCAACTTTGGTGAATCTGGCAATTATGTGTCTTGGAGTTGCTCTTCTCGAGGAGTATCTTTGTGGCATTCTCTGTATTTCTGGAATTTGAATGTTGGCCTGCCCTACTAGGTTGGGGAAGTTCTCCTGGATGATATCCTGAAGAGTGTTTTCCAACTTGGTTCCATTTTCCCCCTCACTTTCAGGCACCCCAATCAGAGCTAGATTTGGTCTTTTTACATAATCCCATACTTCTTGCAGGCTTTGTTCATTTCTTTTTCTTCTTTTTTCTTTAGATTTCTCTTCTCGCTTCATTTCATTCATTTGATCTTCAATCGCTGATACTCTTTCTTCCTGTTGATTGAGTTGGTTACTGAAGCTTGTGCATTTGTCATGTATTTCTCATGTCATGATTTTCATCTCTGTCAGTTCGTTTATGACCTTCTCTGCATTTATTATTCTAGTTATCAATTCTTCCACTCTTTTTTCAAGATTTTTAGTTTATTTGCACTGGGTACGTAATTCTTCCTTTAGCTCTGAGAAGTTTGATGGACTGAAGACTTCTCTCATCTCGTCAAAGTCATTTTCCATCCAGCTTTGATCCGTTGCTGGTGATGAGCTGCATTCCTTTGGAGGGGGAGATGTGCTCTTTTTTTTTGAATTTCCAGCTTTTCTGCCCCATTTTTTCACCATCTTTGTGGTTTTATCTACCTCTGGTCTTTGGTGATGGTGATGTACTGATGGGGTTTTGGTGTGGGTGTCCTTCCTGTTTTTTAGTTTTCCTTCTAACAGTCAGGACCTTCAGCTGTAGGTATGTTGGAGATTGCTTGAGGTCCACTCCAGACCCTGTTTGCCTGGGTATCAGCAGCAGAGGCTGTAGAAGATAGCATATTGCTGAACAGCGAGTGTACCTGTCTGATTCTTGCTTTGAAGCTTCCTCTCAGGGGTGTACTCCACTGTGTGAGGTGTGGGGTGTCAGTCTGCCCCTAGTGGAGGATGTCTCCCAGTTAGGCTTCTCAGGGGTCAGGGACCAACTTGAGCAGGCTGTCTGTCCATTCTCAGATCTCAACCTCCGTGTTGGGAGATCCACTGCTCTCTTCAAAGCTGTCAGACAGAGTTGTTTGCATCTGCAGAGGTTTCTGCTGCTTTTTTGCTGTTGTTGTTGTTGTTGTTTAGCTGTGCCGTGTCCCCAGAGGTGTAGTCTACAGAGACAGGCAGGCCTCTTTGAGCTGCTGTGAGCTCCACTCAGTTCGAGCTTCCCAGCCGCTTTGTTTACCTACTTAAGCCTCAGCAATGGTGGGCTCCCCTCCCCCAGCCTCGCTGCTGCCTTGCCGTTAGATTGCAGACTGCTGTGCTAGCAATGAGGGAGGCTCCGTGGGCATGAGACCCTCCCGGCCAGGTGTGGGATATAATCTCCTGGTGTGCCTGTTTGCTAAGACCCTTGGTAAAGTGCAGTATTGGGGTGGGAGTTACCCGATTTTCTAGGTGTCATGTGTCTCAGTTCCCCTGGCTAGGAAAAGGGATTCTATTCCCCCTTGCACTTCCCAGGTGAGGGGATGCACCCTGCTTCAGCTCTCGCTGGTCAGGCTGCAGCAGCTGACCAGCACCGATTGTCTGGCACTCCCTAGTGAGATGAACCCAGTACCTCAGCTGAAAATGCAGAAATCACCTGTCTTCTGTGTCGCTCGTGCTGGGAGCTGGAGAGTGGAGCTGTTCCTCTTTGGCCATCTTGCTCCTATTCTATTATTTGCTTTTTAACTTAGTCTGACTACTACTTCCAGGACTCTTGAAACTTGCTAGTAGAAAATAACTTCAAATTTATGAGTGATAAGTTTCAAGAGTTCAGTCAATATAATTGGCCTTAAACCATCCACTTCTGTCAATCCCACTATTTTAATATTACAGCCTTCAATAGCTAGCATGGGAGAACTGAGTTCACTTCAGTGATAGGTGGATTCTTATCTCTTTTTGGATTCCATTTGTGGGTTCTAGCAACTTGTAAAATAAACTTATCACACCACCAGCATTGTCAAGCCTGAATCCATGTACTCATGGAAGGGACAATAGACATTTCTCTCTTCTCCCAACGCTTCCAGGGCAATTAAAGGCTAAACCACCTACAAGCAAGTATCATTATGGACTGTTGTTATTTCTACTCTAATGGTTTTACTGTATGTCTTACCTTTCCCAAGGGCACTGTAAGTAATTAAAAGGCAAATATATTCTGAAATACAAGTTATTCTTACCCACCTCCTCCACGAGAGAAACATTCCATCTTTTCCAGTATAATCCATTTCAAAAACCACCTTTGTAGTTTTAAAAGCTTAAACTTTGCCTCCTAAATATCTCTCTAATGTGTGTACTTCTTTCCTCTACTGCCAGCACATTAAAACTACCATCATCTCTCACATGGACTACTGCAGTAGTATGTTTTATTTTCCTGCTTTCATTTTGGCACCCACCTGTCAACTCTCTACACATAAGCCAAAGTTATATTTTTAAAACACAGATTTGATTACATCACCTCACCAATTCCTATTTAAAACCTCTTAAAGGGTTACCTTTGTACCGTATCTACCTCTTACCTCATTTCCCATGTCTTCCTCACAGCCTCTGCACTCCCTTCACAGTAGATTTTCACTTTCTCAAAACTGCCATTTCTCATCTCGATACAGCCCCTTTCTCTGCTTACCACATTCTTAACCTTTCCTCTTCAACTCTATCATCTACTCATCCCTCAGTTCTCATATGAAAGAAGACAGACTTTACTTCCCAGACCAGATAAAATTATCCTCTTAAATGTTTTCATGGTACTGTAGACCTCTCTACCAGTTGAAATATAATAGTTATTTGTGTGATTATTTGATTAATGTATGTTTCCTTGCTGCTACCAACAATGTTTAAGCTCTGTGAGAGAAAATCAAGAACTGGTTTTGCTAACACATTGCCTTGCATATAATAAGTGCTCAATAAATATGTGTCAAACGAAAGAACAAATAAATGGTTTTATCTTTATTTTCTTAGTTTTCAGCATTGCCTAGCACAATGCTGAAAACACATTAAAGACATTATAAATTCTTTTTGCTTCATGGGTTGATATTGGACATCAGGTTTAACAACAACAAAAAAAATTGACCAGAGTCTCCACATAGAAAAATAGAAACATTATATCAAATGCAGTGGATGTTCTTTTACTCAAAGGAATTCAAATGTAGAATAGTCTGGTTTAGTATAATTTTGGTTAGCAGCGAGTCTACGTTTTTATCATACCTGATCTCCCAATTTTCAAAGCATTGACAAAATAAAGGTATTTTGAGAAAGAAAATGTGTTTCAGCAAACATGTATGAAAACCCTATTATACAAACAGTTTTCAACAAATGGGGCCAGTGTTTTAGCAACTCAACTATGACTACTTGAGGAAATGTTCAGATTCAAATGAGTTGAGAAGTTCATTTTGTCCCATTACACAATTGGTCCTTAAAGAGTTAATGAGTTCATCAAATAGTCACAGTGATCTATTTACCTGATTTTTCTTTTTGACTCTTCCTGACCATGTGCCTCTAAATCTTAGCAAGTCCACTTTTTTTTTTTTTTTTGAGATGGAGTCTCATTCTGTTGCTCAGGCTGGAGTGCAGCTCACTGCAACCTCCACTTCCTAGTTCAAGTGATTCTCCTACCTCAGCTGGGACTACAGGCACACATCACCGTGCCTGGTTAATTTTTGTATTTTTAGTAGAGACGGGAGTCTCACCATGTTGGCCAAGGTGGTCTTGAACTCCTGACCTCAAATGATTCACCTGCCTCAGCCTCCCAAAGTGCTGGGATTACAGGCATAAGCCACCGTGACTGACCCAGAAAGTCCATATTTTGAGCTAAGCCCATATCATGTGTTGTGGTCACAAATCCCAGAGCCCCCAAAATATTTCACCATTGTGCCAATATCTCCCAATGCATTCTCTCATCTGACCAAATGGTGGACCCAAAAAGAACAGTGATGAGGTACGGGATTGATATTGGGCTATCAGAGTGGAGAGAGGCATAAAGGAGTTAGATTACAGCCAGAGAGTGAGAGTAGTATTGACAATGAATGGTAACAAGGGTAGCTATCTTTATTTCTAGGGAAGTAACGCTTCCAAGATTTCCACATAAAATGCACTGAATCATTTGGCTAATAACCTCCTCTCTCTCTGTCTCTGTCTCTCTCTCTCACACACACACACACACACACACACACACACACACAGAGAGAAAGAGAGAGAGGCTGCTGAAGTAAACTATTAGCTTTTTGTGACCCTGTAGGTTCATGAATAATCTATATTCATTTTTCTGTAGTGGTTACAATAGCTTCTGATATATTGGGTTTGATAATATCAGAATTAAGATCTTTGAATTCCCAAACGGGAATTATCATTTTGTTCTTTAGAGCATGCTAAAAGCTGTGAGAAAGATTTTGGGCCTTATTCATAATGCCACTATTTTTTAAAGTGTAGTAAAAGGAAGTCATACATTAGAGACACCTAGAAGCTTGTTAAAATTCAGATTAGTGAGCTCTACTCCATGTTATGAATCAATTTTGAGGGGGGCGGGGCCTAGGCATCTACATATTATAAATCTATTTAGGTGACACTGATGTATAATAAAACTTAAGTACCTCTTCTTGACAATGGTAAGAAAGGAATTAGAAGGTTTCCACCCAGATTTTGGCTTTAACATGAATAATAAATTAGAATGAGGTGAAACTGGAATCATAGAGTCTAGTTAATATGCTATTTCAATAATCTAAGTAAGAGATAATAAGGGTATGACTATTTCAGGAGCAAAATTAGCAAAATTTTATAATGCAATTTGACCATGATTCAAGTTTCTATGTATATAAGATATTGTGTTATCTGAATATATGTATTACTATCTCTATAAAGCAGATTTGGGAAAATATTTTTAATTAAATCCTCCTTAATCCACGCATCATTTAGATATAATAACAGTTGCACTTAAAGTACAATAACAGATCTAGTTCAAAATACTTAAAGTAGAAGATCTTAAATCTCACCCTTCTACAGTCTAGTATATTAATTATAAGACTGGGTCCACAGATGACCAGTAAAATGAGAGCAGGACATAATTAAAATGTCCACAATCTCCATTACTACTACCAGTCTTGAGTTATACAGATCACCAGAGACATTTTAAATAGACTGTGGTTAATATCTACCCTTAAAATATCTTACAGATGACACTATGTTTCTATTCATTTTAAAAACAGTTTTTAGAAATAGATTACTACCTTGCTGGACTTGCTAAAATCTCCTTAAGTTATAATACCTGAGTGATAAAATAATCTGTACAACAAACCCTTGTGTAACAAGTTTTCCTGTAACAAACCTCTAAATGTACCTTGAGCCTAAAATAAAAGTTTAAAAAATTACTCACATTAATTTTTAGTTATATAAAGTAAAAAATACAAACATTATTTTAAGAAATATGGACTTTCTTAGAGAAAAACTCATGGATTATTACAGATATGTAAATCCCTTCTATTAATCCTAGTCTCTTATATTTTACATACTTTGTAGAAAGAGGGGCAGTAAAGTAGAAAATAACTGCTGCTTATGGCAAAACCACTGTAGTACTAGATTTCAAGTGGTAGTACCCAAATCCTTTAAAGAATATTCTTTATTTCTCTCCAGTCCCATTTCTCTGAAAAAAAAATGGCCTTCCTGCGAACTCACTGTGGCAGTGATAAACTTTGCCACTTCCCCTCCAAGACTGGGAATCTCTTCCAAATCGTAGTCTTTGACGACAGCTTTGGTACCTACTGATTGCCATCCTTGATGCCATATTTCTGCCTGCTTATTTGGTTCTCCAAATGTCACCTGTTCCTGACTTTACCACTGCTATGGTCAGATAACCTGTCAAAATAAGTTGTTCTTCCATGTTGGGTCTTCTTGTTACCAATTGTTATAGTAGACTCTTCCTCCCTAAATGAGTTGTGCCAGGAAACTGGACCTTCTCTGAATAATTATTTCTCATAAATTATAAAATAATGGAAATTAAATCAGGGAAGCCTGTACTAACTGAATAAACATTATGCTGATTTAAAATCAGTAAGCAAAAAAAAAAGATTTTTTTTTCTAAATTGGAATTGCAAGTTTGAGACTCTAATAACAATCGTTATTATTAAAGTTCTGATTAATTTCCCTATTCAACTCATAAAGAATCCTATGATGTAGGTACTCTTATTCAAAAATTATAGAAGAGAAAGTAAGACATAGCGTTTAGTTATTATAAGGTGACAGAACTAGGAAATAGTCTGATTTTAGCTTCCATTTTCTTCTAGTCAACCCCATTCCATTGTGGTAACTAAAGCATCACAATCATTGTCAAAGATGTGACGGACAGTTAGTTGTTAAATCTAAAGCGTACATTTTAATATCAACAGGCATTCCTAACCTGAATTACACACATATAGGCACAAACACATGCACATGCACACACTCCTCTGAGTTCTTCAGCTTAAAGGACTAATCAGAGCATTCAGCTTTTGTTCCATCATGGAAACTGAGACCTCACTGGTTTTTAGCTGCAGATTTTACATGACGAGTTCAATCTAAGTCTCCATTTCTGGAGAAACAATAAATGACCTGGATAAATAGCAAATGTGTCTCAAGAATAAGTGTTCATTACTCTCCAGGAAATTCAACTGTATAATTGCCACAAATTAAAAAGATGCCCAAACGGATTGAACCAATATACAAACAAGTATATAGGTCTCCAAATTTAAAATACACACATATACCAATAATACATAAATGTGTATTTGGGTGAGTTCAAGAAAAGAGGATTTAAGTTGGTATGCATGCACATATGGGAAGGAGGGCTCTGTTTCTAAAAAATAAACTGAATTCAAAGGCCCACTGAAATTGAAAAAGTCACATTTTAGAGTGGGCCTTCAAGTCTTACATTCTTCTAAAATTGTGCTTTGTTCACAGCTACATCCTAGTACTCCAATCCTGCCATTTATTTGGCCTAGCTATTTTGCATGACTTTTCTTTTTAACGTGAAAAACACCAATTACTGTCATTTTTCCAGCAATGCCTGACAAGTGTATGGTACTTCTAGACCAAGATTTTCGACAGTGTCAGTATTGACATATGGGGCTGGGTAATTTTTTGTTTTAAGAAGTTGTTTTGTTCATTGTAGAATGCACAGCACCCCTGGCTTCTACTCACTAGATGCCAAGGTGCCAAGTAGCACCTTGTCTTCCCAGTTAAAACTAAAACGTCTCCAGACGTTGCCAAATGTCACCTAGAGGACAAAGTCATCCTCACTTGGGTACTACTTCTCTAGACAGAAATTAGTTACCTGCATGTCTTAAATTATTCTCTCAACAAATAAATTCTGTTACCTCTAATAAAATAATTGGTTATCTAGAGTTTGGAAATTTTTGAGTGTAGTCAAAGAATGGAAGCTTTGCCATTCTGTGGAGCTGATCTTAGCCATTAATTTAACTTGAGTTATGAAGAAAGCCATAGATGTTTATTTGAGTATTTATTCTGTGTTCCCATACATGAACACACACACACACACACACACAAACACACACAGATACACAGATGAGTCAGTAAATATGCAGTTTATGTATTCTATCTGTACAACCACATCCCATTCATGTCTGCATATGTGTGATTCAAAAATAATTGCTTAATAAACTAAAGCATATAGAACAGTTTTCTTTGATTCATTTATTTCTCTTCTTATTATTTTCTCTGACAAAACTTCCTAAGGTTCAACTGTGGCAGGGAATGGATAAGGGAGTCCCTCATGGAGAACTCATTCAGCTGCCTAACCCAACAGCATAAATTTGATCTTGTAATTAGTATTCAACTCAGCATCTTGGACAGAAACCAGTGTTACAGCCAAGAGGTGGTTTAAATCACATAAATCATAGATCAATGACAGAACTCGAAGCACTGGATAGATTATAAAAGTAGAGCTTTAGTTAAACATAGATTAACTGTTTCCCTGCAGGAACTCTTTAATCCCCCTGAAATATATAAAAAAAATTATATCTGGTCATTTTTGTAGCATAAGCATATGATGTTGAAATTTAGTTTCCCTCCACAGTCACATTGATGTCTTGAAAATGTAGAAATGTATAAGTAATCTTTCCTATGAAAATCTTCCATCCTTCCCATACTTTATTTTTGGATGAGGTTATAAGAACCATAAAATAAATTTGTTATAAGTAGCAATTGTACATTAGTGATGTGAAAGCTGTTTTAAATGTATGAACATCAGATTTTTAACTTAAAATGCAAACTGAAAAATATGTTCCTCTTTCTAAAACCATGAGTATTTTTCAGTCCAAAGTTTGTAATTATTACAGTGCATGTGGATTTTAAGGTTATAGTAAATAAAATGCCTAAAAATGAAGATTGCATGAGTTTTATAATGAGAAATTACCCCATTATCAAATAACAATCATCTCATTGGCCTTCTACCCTTATTCTTCTTTTCAAATCTAGAATTGTTCAAAACTCTACAAATATGATTTGTAATTATTTAAATATGTATATATATCTTCAAATGTGGTATATTATAATGTTCTCAATAAAACTGACAATTCAATTTTAAGTGCCACTAAGCACTACTTTCTTTTTTCTTTTGAAATCCAAGCCTTTCGGCTTTAAACTGGAAATAGTTTTCATTCCTGACACTGAGGAACATATCAACAGTAAAAAAAAAAAAAAGAAAAAAAAAAAGTTTTTCTAATACAATTTCAGACAGCTAAAAAAACATCAGGCAAAACGTAGACATAGTTTAGACACATAATCCTTTCACTTTAGACGCTCCTTCTTGGAGTAGTTTAATAAATTTACAAATTAAATTTAGTAGGAAGATGATCAAATATAATGAAATAAACAAAAACTATACCACTGAATTTTACAAGTGTTACTCTAAAAGAAAGAAGATTAATTTAAAATCTTCTGCTATGTACCACCTACAGAATTAATACCAATATATTAAAAATGTCTTTGTGTTAAAATAAAGACAACATGAAAGTAAAAAAAAATTGGCTGTTCTCTCAAGATTTATATTTATGAAATATTTGTGTGGCTCCTTTTTATGAGAAAAATACAAATACCTAGAGATCATAATTACATTACTAAACAAGAAGGTAAAAAAATCCCACCATTTTTAGCAAAATAGCTTTTTTGGGTGTATTTTTAAAATAGGGCTACTCGAAGGAGGAAATTCAACTTTAAAGCGTTGCTGCTAATGACTACATAAAAATAACATGTCTATAAATCAAGATTGATGAAGATAGTATGCAGCTATCTATTACTTCGACATATACTGTTGTCTATCTAATCAAGTTAGATTTTATTAAGTTATATTTTTATAAGTTTTGGAACAAATTATGTAAAATTCAAAGTCAATTTCTAATGTTGAGGTTGAATTATCTAAATCTACAATTAATAAATATGAACCTAATGCTTATTTTAACATAAACTTGAGTGTTTTTTGAACCAAAAATCCCTGAGCCTTCCTGTTAACTTGCTCCAAATTATATCAGTTTCTATTCTATGTCTACTATAACCAGAACCTTAACATATGTCTAAGAGTACAATACATGTAAATAGATTAATTATATTAGAAAAACATTGGTCACATTACTAGAAATCTATTTAAGGAATATCAAAAAATTCACAAGGTGCTCAATCATGCTCCACCAATAGGTTACCATTCAAAAAGGCTTCTTTTAATAATTTTAAATGATAATTTCTCAAAGTATTAACTGTTTAAATATATTTAATGGACAATGTAAATAACAGGCATACTCAATTTCAAAAAAATTAATTTTCCAAAAATACAAGTCACAGCTAAGATAAGAAAAAAAAAGTTTGCAGTAGAATAGAACCTATTTCAAGTAGTTCCAAACTGACATTTGACATATTTCTTTTCAACTATTAGGAGTGAATAGTGTGAAGTAAGATAGGTTTATAGCAGTTAAGTTGACTTTTTATAAGTAGTAAAAAGATGCCACACTGCCTTCAGTATTCACCTGGTAAAACATGTGAGACATTAAATGGATGAAGCAGTAAATACAGCGATAAAAGTTTATTATTTTATTTGGTGATGCCATTATGTCAGTTTCTATGTCAAATTTTTCATCCAAAATAAAAATAGCTAATATATAATTGAGAAAATATTTTAGAGGGATTCAGACACAAATATGTATGTATTTTAATGAGTCCGGATATCAAATGTTTTATAAGGAAAAAAATAAAAGAGAGAAGAGTTTGGGAAGCTCTACCAGATCTGTTGCAAACTAATGGAATTTTTAAATACAACCAATTGCAAAGCGCACTCTATAGCTAGTCATACAATTAAAAGCTTTTCAAGTTGCTATCTTGGGAAATTTCTTTCAAGGAAATTACACAAAGCCTTGTTTTAGTAAGTTCCCCTACTGTGCTTCCCACTGTGTTTTTTTAATAAGGAAATCTATCCATCCATAAAGGTGTATCCTGTTCTCCATGCTTCAGTGTCTAGCAGCAGGCAGATACAGTAGATATTCGGATGTTTGACTCTTTAATTTTCACTCCATAATGTAGGTGCCTGCTTTTACTGACTGATGCATGTAGTTTCATTGTTGTTTAATTATAAGTGGGCCCAAATTTCCCCCACTCTATAGCCTCCCTATTTTACAATCATCCTCAGCCAAAGCAATATACAATCTGAGGTGTCTTTATGTAAATAAGGTGAAAGATGTTTGGTGTAATCATAACAAAAAAACAACCTATCTGGTTCAAATTATTAAAAAACAGGAGACAAATTTAATTATATAAGATCAAAATATTTTATTACTAATATATCAAAAGTTAATATCCAAAGCTACTTTTGAAATTTTTATTTTTCATTTTTTATTTCAAAGAATGCAGAAAAGCAACCATCAAATAAAAAATTATTGAAAAATATTATGAAGGCTTCGTAAAGTACCTTTTCAAAATTTTCTCTCACACCATATAAATACAAACTATCAGAATTAAAACACAGATAAGGAAAAAAATTGTTTTTAACAGATAAAGGATCTCTTTAATTGCAATTTTAAAATTAAACTGCCAATCATCTCTTTTTGTAAAAAAAGAAAAGTATGTAAAAGGACGAAGATTTTTTTATGAACGAACATCACAAAGTGGTATTTTATTCACAAAAAGAACAAATAAATACATACCCACAAATAAAGAGAGGACGTATTGGATATTATACTTTCTAGGCAATCAGCTATAAATTTGGCTATTTTCTTATGCATTTCCTTTGTCCTTACATATACTTCAGGTTATTCGATAATGAAAAGTAAATTTCTTACAAACCCTAAAATTCCTGCCTTCTATAGAGTTGCATATTGTTTTTCTAGGTCCAGTTATGGCCATCAGCTCTGGGACAAACATTCTTGAGACCAGTGTTTTTTCCACTACCATGATTAGTTATCAAGCAAATGTGTACTTCTTTTGACAAAATATGTTCTTTAGAAACAATGGTATAGCTTTTGTTAAAAAAAAAAATACGTTTTGAAAATGGTACAATTCTCCACGAATTAAAAAAGTACATGTTATTTCTATAATTTATTTATAGAATACTACTACTTCTCCTCAAGTAACATACACACAAAAAGAGTATATACCGAATCACTGACTCACTTAAAAAATACTCTCTTCCTTATATGATGTTGTTTTTCTTGATTCTTGTTTCTGATTTTTCATAACTGACAGTGACATACATGGCTTTAAAAAACATTTTTAAAGAATCTTATATTCAAAAATAACCAATAGATTCTAACATTTTAATGCCTCAAATATGAAATAAATCACAACTTTTTTTGTATAGTGATTTAATTTTACATGTAATGAAATTAAAATTAGTAGATAAAATGAGATTGTACAAAGGCTAGTGGTATAGTGTCACCAGTATTGGGCTGTGCTGCATCCATGACAACAGAATGGAAGTTGCTTTTAATACTATTATCTTACATACTCACAGCTGAATGCTAATGCTGTTACACTGAGAAAAATCAAGTTTCAGACCTGAAGCCGCTGAACTGACATACACTATGCACAAAGATTCAAATTCAGAAAAGAATATAAATATTAATATTAGAATATAAGAATATTTCAAAAGGTCATTACTTCAAAGTGTACATAGATGGGCTAATTGTGAAACATTTAAAGAATAGATATTGACGTAAAAACAAATTCAGTAAAAAGAAACATTTTGCTGCTAATTTTAATAGCATAATCAGCAAACTAAGAGATTATTCCATTTTCCACTGCAGTGAAACTGAAAAATGATTATTTCATTCAATTAAACTTTTATTCAATAGAGTAGTGTCTGATCTACCTTTGAAATAGAGACAAAAAAGGAAGCAAAACACAAATATGAAACTTACTGATTTGATGAAATAAAGCCTAGCTTTTAAAAAATAAAGCCAGAGGAATTCAGTACACAAATTTCAGACTCCCGTTTTCTTGTTTTAAAGATAAAAACATATTACCTAATATAGATACATGATTAGATAGATAGATAGATAGATAGATACACAGATACATAGATTAATGGATAGATGTCAATGAATCTCTTGTATGAGGCATTCCCATATTGAACTCAAAGTATCTAGGTGGCAGTAACTTCGTAAAGTTCATGACTATACTTCGCTGTGTCATAAAAGAAACTCTAATTACATTCCTTGAGCTTTCTCATTATGTCAGAAATGAAGAGAGAGCTTTTGGAAATTCCTCTCCAACACGGTAACTTCTTTTTCTTCTTGCAAATTGAATGATCCCTGTGTCTACACATAGGCAGTGTGAAATAGAAATTGTGGCTAATTCTATCTGTTATGAAATAAAAGGGAGTCTTGGAAATGAGCTAGCTCACCAGAATAATGTCCATTGTCAAACTAGAAAACTCAGTAGCGATAGACATAGAGAAACACACACAAATAGTATGAGGTAAAACTTGAATTATGCAGAATAGAGCAATCCTTCTAAACAATAATCTCATGGATTAGTCCAGGAAAGTCAAATGTTTAGTTCCTAGATTCCTTTCCACTCCATCTGCTTTGACAGTGGTTATATTATGACTTTCTTAATTTTTTTCTCTTTTCCATGTCTGTTGGCATCTTTAGTAATAAATTTAGATTATACTGGTCTGTGGAATAATTTGAAATGTGAAATATTGGTCTTGAGTTAGACACCAAATGTATCTGATATTATACCTTCTTCCTTTTGCTTTGTTTTAGGAAATTCTCAGTGTATGGTTTAGGTAATTGTAATAGCTGGTCAAAAAAAGAAGATAATATTGAGTCATAAATGAGTGTTTGACCTGGCCTGGTCATTAACATGGATTAAGTGTAGTGAATAATTACCTAGTTTTCTTCCTTATAACAATACTAGCATAGTGAGATTGTCCTACAAGTTTAACTAATATCAATATTAATTCATTCATTCTCTCTCATTCATTCAATAAATGTTTATAATGAATTTATTATTTGTTAGGCAATATTATCAGTCATTGAACTTTCTAATAGGCAGCAGTGTGATGTAGTAAAATAGAATCAAGTGCCAAACTGCCTAAGTTCAAAATCCAACTATTACCACTTAGCTATGTGTCCTTCAATAAGTTACTTGTCCATTCCCAGCCTTCATTTCTTCATCTGTAAAATAAGGATGATAATAAGATTACTTAATGAGGTATGTAATGAGGTAATTGATCTAAGGTACTAAGTCCAGGAATTATTGCATAATAAATGCTATTAAGAAATTGTTATCATAAGTATTCTTCACCCAGATATCACCAATCAACCATGTAAAAACTCAAAATACAGACCACAGATGTCAAAGATCACAATTCTAAGTAAAAGTTTGATAAAGGACAGAAATTGTAAAAAAATTACAGAGACTGATATGAGGTACCCCATAAAAGAGTGACCCTAGTAACAGTAGGGTCAGGTGGCTGATTAGTTCAGCTTTTTGAATTCAACTATTGTAACTAGGTGTGGCTTTAAAAAGACTACCTGAGGCCAGGTTCCGTGGCTCCCGCCTGTAATCCCAGCACTTTGGGAGGCCAAGATGGGCGGATCATGAGGTCAGGAGATGGAGACCATCCTGCTAACACAGTGAAACCCCGTCTTTATTAAAAACACAAAAAAATTAGCCAGGCATGGTGGCACGCATCTGTAGTCCCAGCTACTGGAGAAGCTGAGGCAGGAGAATCGCTAAAGCCTGGGAGGCAGAGGTTGCAGTGAGCCAAGATCGTGCCACTGCACTCCAGCCTGGGCGACAGAGTGAGACTCTGTCTCAAAAAAACAAAACAAAACAAAACAAAACAAAAACTACCTGAAATAACGACAAACTAAAATTATGACATTTGATTGGCAATGCACTAGATTAGTACATGGAATATTTTGTTTATTACAATAAATCAGGTTTTAGTGTTCACGTAACAGTCAAGTGTGTCTTTTTGTATGTCGCCCCTTGTTTTCCTATCTATCCATGTAATTTATATTTTCCTTTCTTTAATTCATTGTTCAAGATCTATTTTCTCTAGGATTTTTTCTTGTCATCAGTTTTGCCTGTTCTCTTAACTATAAGGTCAACTCCAAACTCTCCTTTTGCCTGAATGTATTATACAATCCTTACATTGAATTATTAAAAAAAATGTTTCCTGGTTATAATGATATTAGTAACTAATATTCATGGTGTACTTCCTTTGTAGCAGGATCACTAAACAATTTAAAATTATTTTACTTAATTTTTATAACACTTCAGTGGGATAGGTGCTGTTATTTATTGTCATTCTCATTTTATAGAAAAGGAAACAGAGGCTCAGAGGTGATGAGTGACTGCTCCTTGCGTGTAGAGAACATGTTCAATAATTAATAATTTTATGTGCCTCAATATGGTGATCTGCCTTGTGGAGCGTTAAGAAACATTAAAAGAGTGACTGTGTCTCTGCCATTGTCTTTTGAATTACATTTTAAAATATTCTTATCTACATCGTGTTTTTTATAATAATGAACCCAATAAGCTTTAGTGCTGCCAAGATTAATTGTTTTAGCTTTTGGTTTGCTTATGAGTTCTCAAACCATGTGTTAGGTGAAGGAGAGAGACATGAATAGAAAGAGCAATGTATCCAACATATCATATTCTAATGACATCGAGGGTTCATCTACAGAACACCAAAATATCTGGCCCATGTAAATAATTCAATCTTTAAAATATTTTATCGATAAAGTAAGCAGATAAACTTTTCCCCCCTCCTCAAAATAGGACACATGTTCCTACAGATATAAGCGTAATTATGGGGGCAATGAGACAAACTATTTGAAATTAAAATCATCTTTTTAAACTCAGGGTACATGGTCACTATATCTATATAACAACAACAACAACAACAACAGCGACAATAAAACAATAAGTAAGACGGAACTGAGCAGATATTTTAGCACCATGTAGACATAGGCTTAATTTGTAAATATTGTATGCATGTTTGAGGAAAACACTGTGTAGTTATGTTTTTAAATGGTTCTGTTCTGTCTGCTCAAAGGAGTTTAAAATATTCCAAACAACAAAAGGGCAGAGCCCCCTGTGAGAAGTAGAATTCTGAGAGGAAGCCACATTGGAAAAGTTTTGTTAAAAAAGTTTTTGTTAAAAAGTTTTGTTGAAGTGATCCTTTATGATGCAAATGACCCGTAAAGGTAAGAAAACACTCCTTGAGGTTACTAGAAAAGTCCTCAAGTAGGTAGTTTGAAGAGACGACTTCATATGTTTTTGGAAAGAACACAGAATAACTGTGTCTTAAGTTCCAAGACATTAAGCTTGCCAAACTGACTTACCCTAGCATAAATTATCAAATATCCAACAAGTGATTCTTTTGACAGAAAAGTACAGCTAAGGATTTATACTTTGTGATTGAAGTGGAAACAATCACCAAGATTTAGAATTGATTTACCAATAGGCAATCCCCAAATTAAGTAAACCTCCCTTTTTGGAGTTTCCTTAGATTGATAAACATTCTTTTTCTCTTCATAAATTGGAAATAATTCCTCTTCCCTTTGACCATCAAAGCATATTATTTGTACCTCTGTTTTTAAACAGATTAAGGTCCATTAGAGTTAATTGTATTATAGTCTTCATTTTTTTTAAGACAAGGTCTCACTCTGTCACACAGGCTGGAGTGCAATGGCACTATTTCAGTTTACTGCAGCTTCAACCTCTTGGGTTCAAATAATCCTCCCACCTCAGCCTCCTGAATAGCTGAGAATATAGGCAAGCACCAACACACCCTGCTAATTTTTGTATTTTTATGTAGACAAAGGGTTTCACCAAGTTGCTAAGACTGGCCTCGAACTCCTGGACTCAAGTGATCTGCCTGTCTTAACCTCTCAAAGTGCTGGGATTACAGTCATAAACCACAGCATCCAGCCTATTTTACAGTCTTCTTTTCTTTACAAGACAATGAGTGCTTTAAGGTCAGTAGTTATCTTTTCATCCCATTCTTGTGTAGTAGATGTTAAATAAATAATTATTGAATTAATTGGAGGATGCTATAACCACAAGGTAGCTTTATTTTAGCAAGGTACTTGACAGTTTCCTGTAATATCCTTGTGAATGACATGGAAAACATAAGCTATATGACAGTACTATAAGGTGATGTTGCACCTGATTGGATATTCATACACAATATGAGGTAATAAATTTATATCAACCTGAAAGGTTTTCCCTGTTCTGTCCAATATTTATAGATCATTTAATTAAAGATGTTAATGGTTTGTTAGTCGACACGATAAATGACACATCTAAGAGATGAAGTAGTATTCAAAAATTTAGACGGTTAGAGCAATACTTTCAGGATGAAAAACAGAAAAGAAAAAATATATTTGTCTACTAGCAATTGATTATAAGCCCAGTGTACAAGTACAAACTAAATTTAATTGTTATTTGTGTGAAATAGAATAATTTAAGATTATGTACTCTATATATATATATTTAGAGAGAGGGGGAGAGAGAGAGAGACAGAGTCTCGCTCTGTCACCCAGGCTAGAGTGCAGTAGCACAATCTTGGCTCACTGCAACTCTGCTTCCCTGGTTCAAGCGATTCTCCTGCCTCAGTCTCCGGAGTAGCTGGGATTACAGGTGCACAACCACGCCCAGCTAACTTTTGCATTTTGAGTAGAGATGGCATTTCACCATGTTGGCCAGCCTGGTCTTGAACTCCTAACCTCAGATGATCCACCCACCTCGGCCTCCCAAAGTGCTGGGATTACAGGTGTGACCCACCCTGCCTGGCCAGATTATGTACAATATTAAAATGAACCAACAGTAGGAGGGTAGGCAAATAAGTCACTCAGTTGGTATAGGAGGCAGCATAAGGTAGCAGTCCACACTCCAATTTTGAAAGTTAAGAAATCTTGGGTTCATGCCTACCATTTATTAACTATGAGCCGTTGAATAACTAATTCAATGTCTCTGGTCCTCGGTGTTGTCATGTATGATATAGAAATAATTAAAGTACCTAGCTCATGGGGTAATGTTGAAGATTAAATTCAATAATTCATGTAAAGTACATAGCAATTTCTGACTCATAGTAAACACTCAAAATACTAATTGCCCATGATAGAAAATATATATATATATCTCTGGATCAAAGTTGTCCTTCTGCATTCTGCACTCCTCAAAATAAATCTGTAAATTGTCATCCATTTCGAAGAGGAATATTGACCCACTGGACACCATGCAGAAAAAAGTCCATGGGATCGTGAAAGATCTGGAAATGCTCTCACATAAGGAATTGGGAGACGTTAGAAGGCAAGAAGGGCATGATTAAATTTGCTCAAGTGTAGAAATGCTGTCACATGAAACAAAAATAAAAGTGGCTCTATATGGTCATATGTAGAAGAAAAGTAAAGAACTATAGATGCAAATCACAAAAAGACAAAGGTTAGTATAATACTTTAAAACTTTCTAACAATGTTATTAGATAATAAAATAGCCTTCCTTGTAAAAAAAAGAAAAAATGAGCTCCCATTCTGAAGCCTCCAAGCAAAAACAAAATAACTTCTCAACAAGGATACTGAGAAACGGATTTCTATACTCAGCACAGTCTTTTTTAACTCTAACATTCTCTGATTCTTATAGAACAGAGATTGTCTTCATATGATACGAATAAACTATTATTTCGACCTACAAATTTTTCAAGTTGCATATTGTCTATAAACAAAGCAAGCAAGCAAACTAACAAATAAGAGATCAAGAAGAGGAGTGGCTGAAGATAAGACAGGGTAAACCTATAGAATTTGCATAATGTAATGGAAGGAATCATAGGTCTGGGAAACTACATACTAATAACCTTTCTGTGTTTAATGAGATGACTACTTTTATTGAGTTTCCATTTTATTTCCGTTGAACAAGCGGTTGGACTAGATGGTCTCTAAAAGCTCTTTTGTGTTTTATAGCGTACTACTATTTACTTCTTTGAGTGTCATTTACCTATATATCATTAACAGAAACCAAAAGTATAAAAAATGATAAAAATTGGTCACTCTCCTTTCATACCAACACAGTCATACAATATTACCGGCTGATTAAATATTTTGTCTGGGCTATACTCTTCATTAGTGCTGAAACCATTTGTTTCAAACCAACATTGTGACAAAGAGACAAAGAGTTTTTCATCATGAGTGATGATTCCAAATATTCACAGTCACACATATTTGCCAAAACTTTGGTTTGCGTTAATGATATATCACGTACCATTATGTATGTGTGGGGGTGGTGGGGAGAGGGAGGGAATGAGTCGGGAGTAACTTCTCAGTCACAACACATCTCTGAGGGAGTTCAAAAAGCAAATATGAAAAACATAAATGCTTCCAGTATTTGTAATATGAATCAACAAACAACATGATGATAAACATAAGAAATCTTATTATTTTATACTTAAAAAAAACCCATAAACTTGAAGACACAGTCGATTGGATATTCTATACATATTTGTTTTCCTTAATTCTCTCTCATGTTTGTTAAAACATATATTTAATTGCAATCAGTTCTGCCCCACTGTTCTTTTCTTCTTTTGGAAAAAAAAAAATGACAGCTTTTCTTGTCTCTCACCCACATTTAGTGCAAATTAATCAACTACAGGGAGTCAAGAGGGATTTTCATTTTCCATTTTAAAGGCCTTCAACCTATGGAATTAGCACTTTGAATTGTTGCCAAGGGAAAACCAGTCTCCAGGAAATAAAAGAAGGCCTAAAGGTTGGAAAGAAAGCTTTAGTTTCTGCTAAATGGCCCAAGGTGACACAATATCTGACCTTTTGATGACCCCATTGAGGACAGATGGGTTTTAAGTGAAGGCATCTTCTATGTACACACTCTTGTTACACTCATATTTCTAAATGAGCACCGTGAAGAAATGTCATTATTGTTAATGTTCTTTTTTCAGATCTACATTTCAGATAATACCCATCCTTCCGCTTGATCGGTTCTACAAAGAGAAATTTGAAGCAGGAAGCTGGTGAGCTCATTTTCCAGTTCAGAAATTCTTAAAAGGAATTAGCCTCTAGTTAGGTAGATATTTTACTGTAAATTAATTTTAGATACTGTAAGAAATGACCTCAGAAACTGCCCCATCTGTTTCTTTTGACAACAGTGTTGCTGCTTGAAGTTGTTCTTCAAATTTCACCGAGTCAAAGAAGAGAATAGTATTTTTCCTCAAGGGCTCCCGAAAGAATCCTCCCTTCAACAAATATTGTTATTAGCTCTCCAAGAGGCATAAAAATTCATCAGGGTTTCCTCCTTCCAGCTGGGTAAAACTTGGGAGGTGCATATATTAAAACACTGCCAAGTCTCTCAAGCTATACATTTTTATTAAGTTTCAAGCACATTTGCAAACAACTTTCTGTATGATAAAGTTTCACTGTCAGACTTTTTAGAATCCGAAAAATCTTTAGGGGCATAAATATACTTTTTTTGTGAATATAGTAAAAAATGTAAATGTGAGAAAGCTGAGAGTGTGGGAAAATAATGCAATGGGAAGTTAGTAGCTCCATCATTGAGTTCGTTGCTGCTTAGCTCTGTTGGCTAAATCATGGCATTAATGAGACCAAGGCGACAAGACTTATCTCCACATGGGCCAATTAGCATCACTTATTTTCAATAACACAAATTGCAGCCATCACCCTAGTGAGCCAAATGGCAAACGCCTAATTTTGTCACAAGGGAAACCAGGTAAGTGTGACTGGCTCATTGCAAACCCAGGCTCATGACAAGAAAACTTCCTTGGAAGAAATTCTCCTGGTAATATCTCTCAATGTACAAGAGCCAGCATAAATAAGAGAAAAACATAATTAAAATTTGTATAAAATCTTTTTTTTCTGTAAAGCATATTTACGCATATTATAGGAGCTGATCCCTACTACAATCCTGTTACCTTCATTTTATACAGACAGAAACAGTTGCTATACTTTTTTTCAGGTTGTGATGAGCCCTATTAAGTTCTACAAGGAATAAGAGGTTTAAATGCTAAAAGGAATAAAGAAGCATTTTGCAGCTTTTGAAATTTTTTATGAGAGTAAAAAATGTATTTTTATAGAATTTGCATAAAAACAAAGGCTCAAATATAAAATTGGCTCAAATCACAAATATTTCCTTTAAAAATATCAAATAAAGAAGACTAAAGAGAGTTTTCTACCCAGATTCTCTGGACAATTACTTCATTTTACCCCTTTGTTTTAGATCTATACAAACGCTTCCAATCAGATACAACTTAAAATTCTTTCTTCCCATTCGAACATTCACAATAACTGTATTAGTAGATATTATTTTCTCTATCTGTATAGGTAAAGGAACAAATAGTGAGATTGTGTGACTTGTTCATTTTCTTTAGGCACAATATTCATCTGCATTTATGAGTTAATTAAAAATTCAAGAATAATAAAAACTCCCCCTCAAACCACATTAACTTATCGGTCATTAAATAAGTCCTTTCTGTCTGATTGTTAGCTCCACTTTGAGTCACTCATAATTTCATAAACCTGGCCTAAATGATAAATACCATAAAATAAGTAAAAACCATGCTCAGATTTTTTTCTTAACTCTCTTTTGATTAGCCTTCCCTTCTGTAAAACTTAGTTCTAAGTACACAGCTATACTAACATATTTTCCCATTGTCTAAAAGTAGGAGAACATTTTCTTCGTCATCTCCAAATAAAAGAGAAATGAGTAACAGTTATTCTGGGAGCAATACTAAGGGCTGGACAGTTTTTCCTAGGTTGTTGGTTTGATTTCTTTTTTCTTTTCTTTTCTTTTCTTTTCTTTTCTTTTTTTTTTTTTTTTTTTTTTACAAAATAGATAGGTTTTTTAACCAAGTTAACAAATACTGAGTTATTTTGGTGTTCCAAAATTTAAAACAAAAAAAGCACATCATTTTCTCATAATACTACTTTTGACAGCATCTTCCAGATAAGACACTAAAGGCTTTTATATGGTAAAAATGCAGATCCTAGAAATATTAAAGTATTCTAGATTTTGGACATATTAGTTGTTTCTATTCTGCAAATCTATCTCACTAGCTTTATTTTGTGCCACAAAGGGGAAATTTGAAAAAGAGAAAAACAGATTTTTTGAGGAGGAAGAAACTCGGCAAAGTTATAACAGCACACCACTTTTTTTTTTCCTTTCCATAATTTTGCAAACCAACACGGTGCAAAATTCATCAGTTTTGTTTCACATAAAAGGCTTTTTGCTCAGTACAATTTCTTTAAATCCATTTTTATTAAGTCTGCAAAGGTTTGCCAGTGTATCCTCAGATAAATTGCATTGCAGTTATCACTGTTGGTGTAAGAAGGAATTCTTCAGAAGATTTTATTAGAAAATTAATATAATAACTGCTGGTGATCTAATAATTTTAGAGAGTTTAAAATACTTTTTCCAGATTTTCATGTTAATAATAATGAAGTGAAACTTTAGTCTCTTCATCCTCACTGCCTTCTTCTTCAGCAACATAGTTGGTGGAAGTAGAAAAAGGAAGAAATCCCTGTCTTACATCCACAAAATCTCTAAACAACATTAATTGTATATAGTCAAATGAAAAGAAATAAAGATTGTCTTACCATGAGGCAATTGTCTCAGGGAGTAATAAAGTTACTAAAGGTTGACCCCATCTTATTAAAGTATCCAAGAGATTGTTGCAAAAATTAAGTATACGTAACAGAAAATTTTTTAAAGAAAGCTCATCAATCTTAAAGCAACATCTTTTTAAGATTTGTTTATTAATTTAATTTTGCTTTTAATCTAGAAAAAGTAGAGTAAAAATCAGCAAAAAATGGGATGAATTAATATTTAATCAGGCGTTTTTACTACTAAAATATTGTCTGAGAACATACAACCCATTTGAAGTATTTCTTCATAAGAAACTGTCCTATGTTGAGAATAAAACATTCTTGTTTATAATCAACTGCTTCATAATAAAAGGAATTTCTGCTTACATCCTCAATTTCCAGCTAAGTGTGTATAGAAAATAGTCACTATTTCTACTTTTTTTATGAACTAGAACATTTGATTATAGAAATTTTGCATATTCCTCCTCATTAATGTCCCCTACAAATTCTAAATACATAAAGCCTTCTTTCAATGTTCTACTAAAATTAATCCTCATTCTAAGCCAAAATAATAACTTGAATATCTTAATACCCCATAGTTGTTTTAACATTCCCTATCTTTCAAATTTCAAAATTCTATTATGAAGTGAAATACACTCAGAAAGCCAAATCATAAGAATAAAATGAAACATTCATCTAATTTTATAAAATCATATTTACAGAGCCTACCTATCAATGCTCTGATGCTAAGTGTGTATGTGTGTGCAATGATTAAACATTTTCCAAAGCCATGAATGCCATTTAATTCCCCCTTCCTTTGACTAACCTTCACCTGACCTCACTCCCTAAGGCAATTTTAGATTCTTTTGTTTCTACATTCAAATCTTCAGTCAAGTAGATGAGTTTATTAAAAATCAGTAATTAAAAAAATTCCTCAGAAGCAATTTTTGTGTAATTTTTTTCACAGAGGCTTGTTACAATAATTATTTCCCATTAAGCATACCTGCTTATGACCCTCCAATTGATAGGGCAACTCAATTCATTGAAGACAAACCTGAACTAGGCCGTTCTGCAGTTTTAGCAGTCCTTTCTAGGCCAGTAAAATTAACATATACAATATATAAGTACACAGAGAAAAGGGACATTTATGTAATCAGGTGAGGTACTCTGCGGCAAATGAGCTGAAAAAAATATATGTAAGCATACATAAATCTCAATACTACACTGCGAAAGAAAAAAAAGGTTAACTTAAAAAAAAAAACTTGTTTTAAGAGAATTTTGCAAAATAAATTCTGTTCCTATATATGGTCTTGAAAACCATTGTTTACTATTAAAATTGTTGCTTTAAAAATTAATTTCTAGGTAATTTCTTGTTATTTATTATCATCATTAAAATCAAATATTTGGTTTTTTTTTTACAAGGACATTTCTTAAAATAATATATCACCAGTTACTTGCCAATGTTTCATAGAGAAAGTAAAAGTATAATAGAAGAGAAAAGACAATCTCAAACACAAAAAGTTAATTTAAAAGGATTTGTGGAAAGAATTAGAAAACGTAATAAACCACATTTTGGGATATTTTTAATAAAGTTTTTATCCTTACTATTTCAGACTTCAAAAATGTCATGGCCACAAGCACTTGCTAGTTTTAAGGGGAAATTAAAAGTTTACGTTGTAGGTACAAAGTTCTTACCACCCTAAACAACAATTACTTATGATCACTAATAGTGGATAAGCAGTCAGTATGAGCCTCTTGATAAAATGCAGTATAATGTGTGAAGCAGCACCTATGCAATGTACTTGCCAAAAATCTCATACAGCTTTTAAACCTAACTTTCACTTCACAGGAAATTCAGGGATGTGAGCAATGAATTACATACTACAAGAAAGGAAGTCATTAAATCTAGAAGATCAAACATTCTGTAGAATCATGGTTCCCATCTCTTCAAAAACTCGTTTATAAAGAACAAAATGGTGTGGGTCTATTACATTAGAAAAAAAAATTCATGATATTTGATTGAATCCTGATTTGAATAAGCAAGGAGAGTCACTAATTCTAACCTAACTTCCTCCTTTTAATCCTTTTAAAGATAGAAAAATAGGAGCAATGAGAGAGGAATTGTCCAAAGCCTCACAGCTGGTCAGGGACTAGAGTTTAAGTCTCCTGACTCCTAATTCTCTGTTCTATTTCTGAAGTTGATTCTAAAGCCCATTTTAGAGTATTGTCCTGACACTGTATTATTTTAGGCCTTGGCATCTTGAGGAGCTGTCTGACTCCACATGGTTTCGAATACTTTCAATGTCTTCCAGCCAAGCTGCAGTCTAAAATGAAAAGCCTCCTTGCCTTTGCCGTAGTGAATCATATTCTACTGGTCTTTGACAACAAAGATGTTGTCCTTTTCTACATTGTACAAAAATTCTTAGCAACAGTGAGGTTAACTTTATTTTAGAATTTCTGTGAAAGGGCCATAATCACCGAGGGGAGGTAAGTAGAGTATGATGATTTAACATAGGAGTCTGAAGGTCTAGGTTTCTTCTTCATTCAGACACTAAATTATAGGACAGAATCACTGAGCTGGGTAATTATCTTGAAGCAGTTATTGAAACACTTTGTGACTCAGTTGCTTTCTCTGGAAAAAGCAATATTGATTCCAGAATCATCTACTTATGACCCTAAGACCCACTACAATTACTCGATCTATAGAAATTTTCAAGATTTTCAGACAAAGGCACTTTATCAGTGATAAAACAATAGAAAGGCCATGTAATCTAATGCGATGTCTCTGAAAAGCAACATCTCTGCTATTTATTCTTTTCTTTGACCTCATAATCCAAAATTTCTCTTGGGAATTTTCTTCCCTGGGTCTACTTTCAACTTTATCTCCCAATAATGTCAAGGGAAATTAAAACAAGTTCTACAAACAAATCTACAAACTAAGATGTTATTTTCCCCCCTTTTTCTATAATGAAAAGGGTCTTCTATTAGGAATTACAATAATGAAATACGGCAGTAGATCTTAAAGTTTTCCCTTCCTCAGCCTGCAGTTATGTAAAAGGTTATATAGTACAACAGTTATTAATCCTTCTTCACTTTGACAATTGATTTGAATACAACGTCTGTTGTAGACTCTATAATACAAGATCATAGAAGTTCAAAACTAATTTATTGCTCTTTGTTCCACCCTGCAAAAAGTGCACCTTATCAAAACTGTTACTGTCAGATCGATATTATGCTGAAGCAAAAAAATGCAGATTAGCTGTTAAACGCTTCTCTTTTTAGCTGCATTCATGAATTACTTTGCAAAATGCAGGCACTGTGGTGGAGGAAGGAAAACTCCAGTAGAGAATTTTAAAATGGAGTGGAGAAGCAAGTCGGAAAAGAGGTCCCATAAAGGCTCCATTCCTAAAATTCACTGGTGTAAATTTAATACATTTACATATTTAAATAAAACACTGATTGTACTTGGTATGTGCAGATATTGAACTTGAAACTGGAAACTGGTAGTGGAGAAGACATCTGTTCCCATTTGGACTTGCTTCCCGTTTCCAGTTCAATATTACCTGCACGTAGGGAACACACATCCCAACAAAGTTCTTCTCAGATGCCAAAATCAAAAGTATTTGAGCAGACTGTAGTGGTTTGATTCACATTAGTGATGCAAACTTATTGAATGTAGAGGCTAATAAATTCCCAGTTAAAGTACAAAGTGCTCATTGATTTTACAAGGAAAAATCTGTAATTCCACTCTGTTCAAAGAATGTTTACAGCAAATGATAAAATGTAACTAGCTTTGTTTTTCAATTAAGCCTATTCGGAAATTCATCAATCATTCTCCCTGCTCCCCACAAGGATCTCTCCATTATCACCTCATCTCCGGGGTCAGAAGGGTGTACAAACACAAACCGGGTTAGAGGTAACAAAAGGGAGGAAAAAGAAGGCATCTGAATGCAAGCATATTTGGGTAAAACTGCACAATTTCTGAAAATAGATGCTGAAATAGATGGTGGGTTTATGTGCTGCCCTCAGGCATTGATACATTCAACTTGCATGCTTATTTATATTCGCATATTCTGCTATTAGGTGGGAAACAGTTACCACAGCAACCTCTAAATCACCTAGCAGCTTAGCTGTTTCAATAAAGCTATAAGATTCTTTCTAACACTTAAAAAAATAGTTGTATATAACAATAAAAACAATGTCTTGTACGTAATGTTTTTAAAGTGGAGGGCATTCATCTTCACATCGTCCTTGTTCCATCCATCCAGCTAGCTAGTAGTGGAACTTGAGAACGTTTATTAGGTGTTCCAAATCTGAATTTCTTCTCTTTTTTCCACTCTATTCCACTGAGTTTAAAAGATTTTCAGTGAATTAATATTGGTCAAAATTTTTCTGATTCTCAGTATACGTTCGAGTAGAAGGCTTATACACGTGCATTCTATTTTTCACTTGGGCTTTTCACTTTTACTTTACCATTATGGAGCTGCTTCCTTTAAATATTACATATGAGTGAACAACGGTGCATTCAGCATTAAAGTTTACACAGGAGGGAGAAAGAAAAAAACAGGTTATTAGAAGAGTAATCCAGTTTAGTGCATTTATTACTATGTATAGGTTTCAGGTAACCTTAAAAAGTGAAGCCTTTTTTTTTTTTTTTTTTTTTTTTTCCTTTTTTGAGACTGAGTTTCGCCCTTGTTGACCAAGCTGGAGTGCAATGGCGCAATCTCAGCTCACTGAAAGCTCTGCCTCCCAGTTCAAGCGATTCTCCTGTCTCAGCCTCCCGAGTAGCTGGAATTACAGGCGCGCCACCATGCCTAGCTAATTTTTTGTATTTTTAGTAGAAACTGGGTTTCACCACGTTAGTCAGGCTGGTCTCAAACTCCTGACCTCAGGTGATGCGCCCGCCTTGGCTTCCCACAGTGCTGGGATTACAGGCAGGAGCCACCGTGCCCGGTCAAAAACTGAAGACTTTCAAATGTAAAATATATCCACTAGCAGTTTTCCGTTAGCTCCAAGTACATAATTTCATCCTACTGGTGCACAAATACGACTGCAATGGCAAGTAAAAATTTCTCATTTCCTGAGAATTTTGTTTTCTGTTTTTATAAAATTGCTTTTAATTTTTGATGGTGAAAGTTTGTTTCTTTGTGCTTTTATTATGCAAGATATAATCTTGTAACGGTATTTGCATTTCCAGTCTGCAGTGCTAAAATCTAAGCATCTCCTTACTGACTTCCTTTTGACATCTAATTTAGAATGTACACCAATTAACTGGAAGGTGCAAATAATTCGAAAGGAGATTCCAATTTCCAGCTAATTTTTGGAAAAGGGGATTAATCCTTACTGTTAAATATCTTTCTAATACATATTGAAATATGAATGGGTAAAAGTATATATTTTTTCAAGAATATACTTAAAATACTACAGGAAAAAAAAAAAGGAGGAGAATGAGAATGGTTAAATGTTGATAATTTTTGAGTCTAGGTACTAAACACATGGCATTTTATTGTTGTTATTTTCTCTACCTTTGTGCATATTTGAAATTTTTATAATAAAAATTAAAAGCAGTCTAAAATGTAATAGCTTCAAGATTTTGTCCCTATAGAATTTAGTAAATATAATCTAATCTTCTTTTACTTGATTGAAGAAAATGACAGATAACTACATGTAAAACACTTTCCACATATTATCTCATTTAATTTTTATATCAATCAACTTAGGTAGGTATTATCTTAATTTTAAAGACAAGAAATTGAAAGTTGAGAATTAGAGGCAGACAGATCAGTCTGACAATAAGATCAACTGTGCTCTGAATGTCTCCACTTAAATAAGGATCTGCCTCTCAACGTTTAGGACTGGAGGACTGTAAGTATGGTAGAGTAGGCTAGTTGTGTGTTAAGGTCTGGAATATAATTGTTTGCTTGTTTTGTGTTTTACTTATTCTATAATAAGAATTTGTTTTGCTCTTTTTTGTTATTTTTAATTTTTCACCTTTTATTCTAAGGCAAATAATAATATTAAAGTTCAGGCTATGAAGTTGCAAATTAAAATACAAGATGATATTTGAGGCATACATATACTGAAAATTAAAGAATTTAGCTGGGCATCCTGTATTTTTATTTTATAAATCTGGCAACCCTACATTAGTAAAACGTTTTGCTTAGTTGACTTATAGTGAATTGAGGTTTCAGTAGGCACAAACATGTATATGTAAACGTTGTCTTCATTGCAATGGAGAGACACTTGCAAATCTGCAGTATTTCAGAAAAGCATGACTTTCTTCCAATATTAGGTTGAAAATACTGAGTATGTTATTATTTAAGATTTACGTAATGAATAGGTACTGCTTTTGTGATTTAAAAAAGTCATTTTTAAATTTTAAAATAAATAGATTTCCACTTTAAAAGAGTTGGCTGAATACCTCTGAATAAATGCAAAGATTTGTCTTATTGTTTTATTTGTTTTGAGAGTGACATATATTTTCCTCAGTGTTGAGGGGTCACAGAGATACTTACAAAGAACTTTCTTCTTCTTCTTCTTCTTCTTCTTCTTCTTCTTCTTCTTCTTCTTCTTCTTCTTCTTCTTCTTCTTCTTCTCCTTTTTTTTTTTTTTTGACAGTGTCTCACCCTGTTGCCCAAGCTGGAGTGCAGTGGTACAATCACAGCTAACTGCAGCTTCGTACACCACCACACCTGGCTTTTTAAAAAAATGTTTTGTAGAAACAAGGTCTTACTATGTTGCTCAGGCTGATCTCTAACTCCTGGGCTCAAGTGATCCACCCACCCTCAAGTGATCCCCCCTCCATGGCCTCCCACAGTGCTGGGATTACAAGCATGAATCAATCACCACCCCGTCCCTTTATCTTCTATTAAATAAAAGTAGAGATTTCGCCAAACACTGAACCTATTGGTAATTTAAACCAAATCAATAAGGAAAACTCAAAATATTAAACAAGGCCTTAAGTTATTTGGGGTTATTTTTCTGCTGTAAAATGTTTAGGTGGGTTTCTTGTATAATGAAAAGGAAAAAAGGAAGAAGAGAAATAATAATCACCAATGAACCAAAACAACCAATTTATTAAATTCCATCAACCTGTTAATTTAGTTGGGAGTGGGAGTGGGGTTAGTCTAATTTGTTGTTTGATTGACTTAATAAAATAAAGCAACTATACCTCACATGCAGTTTGTTTGCAAATGTTGGTTGCTTTTAAAACTATAAGTAAAACAAAGTCTATTAAGAAAAATGCATGCAGCATTCTTCACTCAGGCCAGATAAATCACCAAAATTCTTGTTTGCATCCAAACATGATTAGTATATTCCAGTGCTTTCTAGTGCCTTCTAGCATTCTGTTTTTTCCCAAATCAGTATTCATTTTGAGCAATGCTGACGTGTATTGTTGTCTTCATAGCATTCCATCTGCGAGCCATGCTGAGAGAAAGCACTGATCCTTTCATTGGACTATACAGAGTGTGTAAACCATCAACACAAAAGAAACCCTCCCACAGGAAGAAGAAAAAATATGTCAGCAATTGTCTCAGAAAATTTTCTTTACAAACATGACTCTCAGAAGATTGAGGAATGAATGAATTAAATTAAATAAGAGCAAATCCACTAATTAAAACTACTAAAGCAATGTTTGCTTGTGAAGGTGTTTACTGGTTTGTCACCTCTCTGAAACTATGCTTCCCATTTAGCAAAATCATGTTTGTGTTTCCACCTAATTTATATAATAAGATACTTGAAAATTGCTAATTAATAATTCTGATAAACAATGAAGGGCCCACATTTTGCTGAGCATTTTATTTCCTCTTATTGCTAATATTTCACTTCACATTCAAAAGTTCTCACCTGTTTATCTTCATGCCACTCATTATCAGAGTGCCTGATTTTATACTCATATCTCATCCTAACCAGGTAGTTTATTTCCATCTTTCTTTTACTCTGTAATCTTTCACCAGACCCATGGTTGTTTCTCCTATATATCACAACAGTTACATTCATGCAGAGGGAACCACTGGGAATGCTGGTTGTTTCTCCTATATATCACAACAGTTACATTCATGCAGAGGGAACCACTGGGAATGCTTTTCCTTCCCATGGTTGCCTGTCCAAATGTCAATCTTTATGATTCCAACTCAAGTTACACTTTCTCTGTAAAATCGTTATTTAATTACACATATTTCTCACATATTTCCTTTTTTTCTAAGCCCCTAAATATGGTTCTCAAATAGTGGTGCAAGTGCCCTTGTGATTACTGATATTCTTCCCTAAAGTCTGTGACATCAAATTTATTTCCATATAAATGCCAAAATATGATCTGCCTTTTTTATTGTGTAGATATTGGCATATGGCAGAAAATCAATAGGGATTAAAAATGCTGGCACCCTAGAAAAAATCAGGGTAGTGGTACCAAACTGCTAATAGTCATTATGTTATTTACTGTCACACATATGCAAGTAGAAACAAGCCAGTTATACCTAAAAACATTCTTGATGAAGCGGTAAAGACTATCAAGGCTATTAAATCTAAATCCTTGAATATACAACTTTTTAATAATTTTTATGATAAAATGGGACGTGGACATAAAGCACTTTTGTTGTATACTAAAGTATGATGGTTGTCTCCAGAAAAAGCAATTGTATGATTGTTTGAGGTAAAAGATGTTAGCCATTTTAAAACTTAAACAACACGTTGTTTTATTTGAAACAATGAGAGAAAAATCATGGTTATTTACACTGGTATTTGGTAGATTTTTTTTCTCAAAAATAAAGGAAGCAAAACATCAGTGAAAAAAAAATGACAATATTTGTCAAAAATATTTGTTATTTGGTGTCACTCTGTAGCCCAGGCTGGAGTGCAGTGGCATGATCACTCCTCACTTCAACCTCAACTTGCTAGGCTCAAGTAATCCTTCTACTCAGCCTCCCAAGTAGCTGGGACCACAGGCAAGTGCTACCATGTCTGGCTTATTTTATTTTATTTTATTTTTTACTTTATTTTATTTTATTTTGAGAGACAACATTTCTTCATGTTGCCTAGGCTAGTCTCAGACTCCTGGACTCAAGAGATCCACCCTCTCGGGTCTCCCAAAGTGCTAGGATTACAGCCATGAGACACCACGCCTAGCAGCAAACATTTTCTAAATGTCAAATTCATTAACATGGTATAAAATTTCACACTGGAACTACCTTATCTATTGCAACTAACACTTACCAAGTTTTGGTAAAGTATTAAAGGGGAATATCCACAATTCTCTAAAAAAGTTAGTAGAACAATGCTTTTTCCATCTATATATCTGTGTGACGCTGAAGTTTCTTTATATATTTAAAGTAAAACAACATATGGAAAAGATTGAATGAAGAAGCATATAAAAGAATCCAGCTGTGTTGTGGTCACACCAAAGAGTTGGGATGGACACTCCACCCAAATGTGGTTTGAATGTTGAGACTAACCACGCCACACATGCACCAAAAAGGTTTGCAAAAATTTATGACATGTATAATGAGGCTCTCTGGAGAGAGCAAGAGTGGCTCCCAAGCAGGTCCAAAAATGAACTGAGAAACAAAGGAGGAGTGAACGGCCATGGCTATTATTTTATTCAGGAAATTGGGGCTGTACCAGCGATTATGTGCTTTGAACTTCCCACTGGTGCCAAAGGGTGAGTGCACATGCTTTCTTATCAGCTTTCCCAGATGTGAGACAAGAGAAGGAAAGAGAAAGATGAAGCTTGAAAGCTGTGAATAGTCAAACATTAAAAATAGAATGAGATTGTTCCTTTAAAGCTGTTTTCCATTGTACCAGATATTCCAAAGATTTGCAAAAAGAGTAAAACAATGCCACTCTTATCACAATTTTTTTTGGTTAGAAAAATATAGATTTTATAAAATGTCAGTTATTTATGTTAACATGTAATGGAGTTATTATAATCACTTTTAAACAACAATTTTAAAAATAAATTTTAATTAAATTGATATAAAATTAAATTATTAAAATAAATATTATCCTGATATAAAAACTAGACTAATAATAAATAAATTAAAAAAAATTCAAAAAAAAAAAAACTAGACAAAGACACCACAAAGCAGAAAACTACAGCCCAATATCCCTGATAAACGCAGATACAAAAATCCTCAGCAAAAATTAGCAAACTAATTTTAACATTTCATTAAAAGTATCATTCCCCATGATCAAGTAGGATTTACCCCTGTGATACAAGGATAGTTCAAAATACAGAAAACTAAAAATGAGATAAACCACAGTAGTAGAATAAAGAATAACAAGTATATGATCATTTCAATAGATGCAGAAAAATCATCTGACAAAATACAACATATTTTCATGATAAAAACTCTCACCAAATTAGGTATAGAAGGAATGCACCTAAACACAATAAAGGCTGTATGTTACAAACAAACAGCCATTATCATACTCAATAAGGAGTACTAAAAGCTTTCTTTCTAAGATCATAAACAAGACAAAGATGTTCACTTTCAGCACTTTTATTCAACATAAAAATGAAGTCCTGGCTAGAGCAATTAGGCAACAGAAAGAAATAAAAGGCATCCAAATTTGCAAGGAAGAAGTCAAACTGGACTGGTTTACAGACAACATCTTTTTTTTTTTTTTGAAACTGAGTCTCACTTTATCTCTCAGGCTGGAACGCAGTAGCGTGGTCTCAGCTCACTGCAATCTCTGTCTACCAGGTTCAAACAGTTCTCCTGCCTCAGCCTGCCATGTAGCTGGTACCACAGGCACAAACCACAATGCCCAGCTAATTTTTCTATTTTTAGTAGATACGGGGTTTCGCCATGTTGGACAGGCTGGTCTTGAACTCATGACCTCAGGTGATCTGCCTGCCTTGGCCTCCCAAAGTGCTGGGATTGCAGGCATGAACCACTGCACCCAGCCCAGGCAACATAATCTTATACCTAGAAAACCTAAAGATTTCACCAAAACACTGGTAGAAATAATTAAATTCAGTAACGTTGCGGGATATAAAATCAGCATACAAATATAAGTAACTTTTTATATACAAACAATGAATTATGTGATAAAGGAATCAAGAAAATACTGTTGACAATAACTACAAAAATAAAATACTTAGGAATAAATTTAACCAAGGAGATGAAAGATTTCTAAACTGAAAACTATACAACATGATGAAAGAAATTTCAGAAGACACAAGTAAATGGAAAGATGTCCATGTTCATGGATTGGAAGAATAAACATTGATAACATCTTCATTATAGCTAAAGTGATCTACAGATTAAACACAATTCCTATCAAAACACCAATGGCGCCTTTTACAGAAATAGAAAAAAATTTAATAGTAATATAGAACCACAAAATACCCCGAATAGCCAAGGAAACTTGACCAAAATGAATAAAACTGGAAAAATCACACTACGTGACTTTAAAATGTCTTGCAAAACTATAGTAACCAAAATAACACGGTACTAGCATAAAAACAGAAATAAATACCAATGGAACAGAATAGAGAGACAAGGTATAAATCCACACATTTGTGGCCGAGCGAATTTTGACGAAGGTGTCAAAAACACACAATGGGGGAAAGGACAGTTTCTTCAATAAGTGGTGTTAGGAAAACTGTATATTCACAGGCAGAAGAATGAAAATAAACCCTTACCTCGCACCTTATACAAAAACCAAAAATAATGAAATTATTAGACAAAATCATAGCGGGTATGCTCCATTACATTGGTCTGGGCAAAAATTTTTTTATATGACCCTAAAAGCACAAGAAACAAAAGTAAAATTAGATAAATGAGATTACATAAAACTAAAAAGCTTCTGCACTGCAAGGGAAGACATCAAAGAAATGAAGATAAAATCTAGAGAATGAGAAAAATATTTGTAAATCATACATTTATAAGAGGTTAATATCCAAAAGATGTAAAGAACTCAAACAACCCAATAGCAAGAAAACAAATAACCCATTTTTTAAAAATGGTCAAAAGTCCTGAGGAAACATTTATCCAAAGAAGGCAAACAAATGGTCAATAGATATATGAAAAGGTGCTAAACATCACTAATCACCAGGGAAATGCAAATTAAAACCACAATGAAATATCACCTCACACCTGTTAGAATGAATATTATCAAAAAGACAAAAAATAACAAAGGTTGATGAAGATGCAGAAAAAAAGGAAACTTACACTCTGTCGGTGGAAATGTAAATTAGTATGGACATTATGGAAAACAGTATGAAGTTTCCTCAAAAAATTTAAAAGCAGAACTACTATATGATACAGCAATCCCACTACTGAGTTTATATCCAAAGGAAATGAAATCAGTATGTCAATAGTCCTATACTTTTTAAAGTGTTTTAGCAATAGCCAGGATGTGAAATCAACTTAAGTATTCATCAATGGATGAATGGATAGATAAAATATATAAAAATACAAGTTTTATATTTATAATACATAGAAAATAAAATATTATTCAGCCATAAAGAAGAAAATCCTGTCATTTGTTACATGGATGGACCTGGGAAATATTAAGTGATATAAGTCAGACACAGAAAGACAAACACTGTGTGATCTCATTAACGTGGGGAATCTAAAAATGTTGATCTTACAGAAATAGAGAGTAAAATGGTGGTTACCAAGAGGTTGGGCAGTGGTGGGAAAGGTGGTTGGGGAGATTAGGTGGTTGGCCAAAGTTTACAAAATTTCAGTCATATAAGAGGAATTAGTTTAAGAAATCTGTTGTACAACATAGTGATTAAAGTTAAAAACAAAATATTGAATTCATGAAAAATGCTGAGAGTAAATTTTAAGTGTTCTCCCCATAATAATGACAACTATGTGAAGTAATGTATATGTTAACTAGCTTGATACACAATGAGTGTGTATATACATACATATCAAAACATTATTTTGTACATGATTAATATATACAATTTTATCTGTCAAATGAAACATATTTGTTAAAACAGATAAAACATTTTTCAACTCAGAATTTTAATTTTAATATGGGAAATATTAATAAATAGGACTTACAAAGTGAAAGATTTTTATAAACTCATTTTTTAGATTGAAAAAAATTCTTGAGATCAAAGCATTTGAATATAATCCTAGATATATTTAGTATAATATACTTCCTATAGAATTATGTATCTTTTTCTTTGCTTATCAGCGATATATACCTATCTGTGAAATGAAATCTCATGTTGAGCCCCAATATATAAAATAAATCTAATATGAAATGTTTTGATGGAAGCTGAGCTGGGGACTGTCCTCCCTCTCCCCTTTTGGTAATCTTATGGTTTTATGAAACACTATTTAAAAACAACTGTTTTAGGGTTTCAGAAAATAAGAGGGTTATATGAGCTTGATTGCTTTTTGACAAACTATCTTGTCATTTGACTTTATTTTCGACTGAAAACCTTCATATATTTGGATTAAGTTAAATTCATCATCATTCACTCTTTTTTCTATTTTATTCATTTTTTTATTATACTTTAAGTTCTAGGGTACATGTGCACAACGGGTAGGTTTGTTACATATATATACATGTGCCATTTTGGTGTGCTGCACCCGTTAACTCATCATTTACATTAGGTATATCTCCTAATGCTAGCCCTCCCTCAGAACCCCATCCCACAACAGGCCCCGGTATGCATTGCTCCCCACCCTGTGTCCAACTGCTCTCATTGTTCAATTCCTACCTATGAGTGAGAGTATGCGGTGTTTGGTTTTCTGTCCTTGTGATAGTTTACTGAGAATGATGGTTTCCAGCTTCACCCAGGTCCCCACAAAGGACATGAACTCATCCTTTTTTATGGCTGCATAGTACTCCATGGTGTATATGTGCCACATTTTCTCAATCCAGTCTCTGATTGATGGACATTTGGGTTGATTCCAAGTCTTTGCTAGTGTGAATAGTGCCGCAACAAACATGCGTGTGCATGTGTCTTTATAGCAGCAATATTTAAAATCCTCTGGGTACATACCCAGTAATAGAATAGCTGGGTCAAATGGTATTTCTAGTTCTAGATCCTTGAGGAATCGCCACACTGTCTTCCACAATGGTTGAACTAGTTTATACTCCCATCAAGAGTGTAAAGTGTTCCTATTTCTCCACATCTTCTCCAGCACCTGTTGTTTCCTGACTTTTTAATGATCGCCATTCTAACTGGTGTGGGATGGTATCTCATTGTGGTTTTGATTTGCATTTCTCTGATGACCAGTGATGATGAGCATTTTTTCATGTGTGTGTTGGCTGCATAAATGTCTTCTTTTGAGAAGTATCTGTTCATATCCTTTGCCCAGTTTTTGATGGGGTTGTTTGATTTTTTTTTCTTGTAAATTTGTTTAAGTGCTTTGTAGTTCTGAATATTAGCTCTTTGTCAGATGGGTAGATTGTAAAAATTTTCTCCCATTCTGTAGGTTGCCTGTTCACTCTGATGGTAATTTCTTTTGCTGTGCAGAAGCTCTTTAGTTTAATTAGATCCCATATGTCAATTTTGGCTTTTATTGCCATTGCTTTTGGTGTTTTAGTCATGAAATCCTTGCCCATGCTTATGTCCTGAATGGTATTGCCTAGGTTTTCTTCTAGGGTTTTTATGGTTTTAGGTCTAACATTTAAGTCTTTAATCCATCTTGAATTAATTTTTGTATAAGTGTAAGGAAGGGATCCAGTTTCAGCTTTCTACATATGGCTAGCCTGTTTTCTCAGCACCATTTATTAAATAGGGAATCCTTTCCCCATTTCTTGTTTTTCTCAGGTTTGTCAAAGATCAGATGGCTGTAGATGTGTGGTATTATTTCTGAGGACTCTGTTCTGTTCCATTGGTCTATATCTCTGTTTTGGTACTAGTACCATGCTGTTTTGGTTACTATAGCCTTGTAGTATAGTTTGAAGTCAGGTAGCGTGATGTCTCCAGCTTTGTTCTTTTGGTTTAGGATTGTCTTGGCAATGCAGGCTCATTTTTGGTTTCAAATGAACTTTAAAGTAGTTTTTCCCAATTCTGTGAGGAAAGCCATCGGTAGCTTGATGGGGATGGCATTGGATAATAAATTCAATATAATATTAATAATATTACAATAAATTCAACATATAAATTACCTTGGGCTGTATGGCCATTTTCATGATATTGATTCTTCCTATCCTTGAGCATGGAATGTTCTTCCATTTGTTTGTGTCCTCTTTTATTTCATTAAGCAGTGGTTTGTAGTTCTCCTTGAAGCAGTCCTTCACATCCCTTGTAAGTTGGATTCCTAGGTATTTTATTCTCTTTGAAGCAATTGTGAATGGGAGTTCACTCATGATTTGGCTCTCTGTTTGTCTGATATTGGTGTATAAAAATGTTTGTGATTTTTGCACATTGATTTTGTATCCTGAGACTTTGCTGAAGTTGCTTATCAGCTGAAGGAGATTTTGGTCTGAGACAGTGGGGTTTTCTAAATATACAGTCATGTTATCTGCAAACAGGGACAATTTGACTTCCCCTTTTCCTAATTGAATACTCTTTATTTCTTTCTCCTGCCTGATTGCTCTGGCCGGAACTTCCAACATTATGTTGAATAGGAGTGGTGAGAGAGGGCATCCCTGTCTTGTGCCAGTTTTCAAAGGGAATTTTTCCAGTTTTTGCCCATTCAGTATGACATTGGCTGTGGATTTGTCATAAATAGCTCTTATTATTTTGAGATACATCCCATCAATACCTAGCTTATTGAGAGTTTTTAGCATGAAGTGCTGTTGAATTTTGTCAAAGGCCTTTTCTGCATCTATTGAGATAATCATGTGGTCTTTGTCTTTGGTTCTGTTTATATGATGGATTACATTTATTGATTTGCATATGTCAAATCAGCCTTGCATCCCAGGGATGAAGTCAACTTGATGGTGTTGGATAAGCTTTTTGATGTGTTGCTGAATTTGGTTTGCCAGTATTTTATTGAGGATTTTTGCATTGATGTTCTTCAGGGGTATTGATCTAAAATTCTCTTTTATTGTTGTATCTCTGCCAGGCTTTGGTAGTAGGATGATGTTGGCCTCATAAAATGAGTTAGGGAGGATTCCCTCTTTTTCTATTGATTGAAATGGTTTCAGAAGGAATGGTTCCAGCTCCTCTTTGTAACTCAGGTAGAAGTCAGCTGTCAATCCATCTAGTCCTGGACGTTTTTTAGTTGGTAGGCTATTAATTATTGCTTCAATTTCAGAGCCTGTTTTTGGTCTATTCAGGGATTCAACTTCTTCCTGGTTTAGTCTTGGGAAAGTGTATGTGTCCAGGAATTTATCCATTTCTTCTAGGTTTTCTGGTTTATTTGTGTAGAGGTGCTTATAGTATTCTCTGATGGTAGTTTGTATTTCTGTGGGGTCGGTGGTGATATCCCCTTTATCATATTTTATTGCATCTATTTGATTCTTCTCTCTTTTCTTCTTTATTAGTCTTGCCAGCAGTCTATCAATTTTGTTGATCTTTTCAAAAAAAAATCAGCTCCTGGATTCATTGATTTATTGAAGGGGTTTTTTTTTTTTTTTTTTTGTCTCTGTCTCCTTCAGTTCTGCTCTGATCTTAGTTATTTCTTGCCTTCTGCTAGCTTTTGAATGTGTTTGCTCTTGCTTCTCTAGTTCTTTTAATTGTGATGTTAGAGTGTCAATTTTAGATCTTTCCTGCTTTCTCTTGTGGACATTTGGAGATGAGTGGGGAACTCCATGTCTTAATATATTCCTTCCCTTCTTCTTGTAATATCTTTATTCCTAACTGCTCAAATCTCAATCAGTCTCCAACAGTGAGAACCCATTCCTTCCTACAATTTGGCAGTCTCTTATAATATTTAGTTTACCTACACTTAGAACGCAACAATTCCACTGCTATTTCACTGTGTCCTGTAAATATATCTAACCATTTACAAAGAAAGATGAAGGTACAGGAAAGTTCATTGACACAACAATTTCAGTCACAAAAGCCAGAAAAAATATCCTAAACGTATAGTTAAAAAAGGATTGGTTAAATAAAATATGGCAGATCTATATGGTGGGAAGCTATGTAGAACTTAACCAATAAGACAGATATATAGACATTTTATACATTATATTAAGTGGGCAAATAACATTCTAGAAGAATTTGTACAATATAATTCTTTCTTTACATATTAAAAACTTACATGAGAAGAATTAACCTGTAATCAAAGTTAAAAGACCAGTGAAAAACTGCTTTTAAAAATCTGTACTATGTGTGATAAAGGGCAAATATCCAAAACATATAAAGAGTCTTTTTTTAAAAAATTAAATTTAAGAGGTACTAAAAGGAGAAGGATATGGGTTGAAAAACTATCTATACTATGTTCACTATCTGGATGATGGAATCATCCATTCCACAAACCTCCATATAGAGTTTTTGTGCCTATACCCGTAACTTGCACCTATAATACCAGTACTTTGAGAGACCAAAGTGGGAGGATCGCTTGATCCCAAGAGTTTGAGACCAGCCTGGGAAACATGGGACAATAAATACATAAATGAATAAGTAAATATATACATACACACATACATACATATTAGCTTGTTGTGGTGGTACATGCCTGCAGTCCCAGCTACTCGGGTGGCTGAAGGGTGAAGATCTCTTGAGTTCTAGAGGTTGAGGCACAGTGAATCATGATCACGCCACTGCACTCTAGCCTGAGTGACAGAGGAGACTGGAGAGCAATGGTGCAAACTCAGCTCACTGCAGCATCTGCCTCTTGGGCTCAAATAATTCCCCCACCTCAGTCTCCTGAGTAGCTGGGACCATGGATGCCAGTCACCACGCCTAGCTATTTTTTTAAAAAAATAGTAGAGATAGGGTTTCACCATGTTGCCCAGGCTTGTCTTAAACTCCTGGGCTCAAGTGATCTGCCTGCCTTGGCATCCCAAAATGCAGAGCTTAGAGGTCTGAGCCACCATTTGCAGACTAAAAATGTAATTTTAATAAATGGTGTTGGAAAAACTGGCTAGCCATATGCAGAAAACTGAAACTGGACCCCTTCCTTACACCTTATACAAAAATTAATTCAAGATGAACTAAAAATTTAAAAGTAAGGACTAAAACCATAAAAACTTTAGAAGAAAACTTAGGCAATACTATTCAGGACATAGGCATGGGGAAAGACTTCATGGCTAAAACACCAAAAACAATTGCAACAAAAGCCAAAATTGACAAATGGGATCTAATTAAACTAAAGAGATTCTGCACAGCAAGAAAAACTATCATCAGAGTGAACAGGTAACCTACAGAATGGGATAAAATTTTTGCAATCTGTCCATCTGACAAATGGCTAATATCTAGAATCTATAAGGAACTTAAACAAATTTACAAGAGAAAAACAAACAACCCCATCAAAAAGTGGGTGAAGGATATGAAAAGACACTTTTCAAAGAAGACGTTTATGCGGTCAACAAACATATGAAAACAAGGTCATCATCACTGGTCATTAGTAAAATGCAAATCAAAACCACAATGAGATACTATCTCATGCCAGTAAGAATGGTGATCATTAAAAAGTCAGGAAACAACAGGTTCTGGAGAGGATGTGGAGAAATAGGAACGCTTTTACACTGTTGGTGACAGTGTAAATTAGTTCAACCATTGTGGAAGACAGTGTGGTGATTCCTCAAGGATCTAGAACTAGAAATACCATTTGACCCAGCTATCCCATTACTGGGTATATACCCAAAGGATTATAAATTATTCTACTATAAAGTCACATGCATGTATGTTTATTGTGGCATTATTCACAATAGCAAAGACTTGGAACCAACTCAAATGCCCATCAATGATAGACTGGGTAAAGAAAAGGTGACATAGATACACCATAGAATACTATGCTGCCTTAAAAAGGGATGATTTCATGTCCTTTGTAGGGACATGGATGAAACTGGAAACCATAATTCTCAGAAAACTAACACAGAAACAGAAAAACAAACATCACATATTTTCATTCATAAGTGGGAGTGGAATAATGAGAATATATGGGCACAGGGAAGGGAACATCACACACTGGGACCTGTCAGGAGATATGGTTTTCTTCTAGGGCTTTTATGGTTTTGCATTTTATATTTAAGTATTTAATCCATCTTGAATTAATTTTTGTATAAGGTGTAAGGAAGGGGCCAGTTCATTTTTCTGCATATCTCTAGCCAGTTTTCTCAGGACCATTTACTGAGTAGGAAATCCTGTCCCCATTGCTTGTTTTTATCAGGTTTGTAGAAGATCAGATGGTTGTAGATAAGTGATGCTTTTTCTCAGGTCTCTGTTCTTCTCTATTGCTCTATATGTCTGTTTGAGTACCAATATTATGCTGTTTTGGTTACTGTAGCCTTGTAGTGTAGTTTGAAGTCAGGTAGTGTGATGTTTCCAGCTTTGTTCTTTTTGCTTAGGATTGTCTTGGCTTTATGGGCTCTTATTTTGGTTCCAGATGAAATTTAAAGTAGTTTTTCTCATTCTATGAAGAATGTCAATGGTAGTTGAATGGGAATAGCACTGAATCTTTAAATTACTTTGGGCATTATGACCATTTTCACAATATTAATTCTTCATATCCATGAGGAAGACATGTTTTTCCATTTGTTTGTGTCCTCTCTTACTTCCTTGATCAGTGGTTTGTAGTTCTCCTTGAAGAGGTCTTTCACATTCCTTGTTTGCTGTATTCCTAGGTATTTTATTCTTCTTTTAGCGACTGTGAATGGGATTTCATTTGTGATTTGGCTTTCTGCTTGCCTTTTTTTGGTGTATAGGAATGCCTGTGGTTTTTGAACATTGATTTTGTATCCTGAGACTATGCTGAAGTTGCATATCAGTTCCAGAAGATTTGGGCTGAGATGATGGAGTTTTCTAAATGTAAAATCATGTTATGTGCAAACAGAGACAACTTTCATTACATAATGGTAAACGGAACAATTCAAGAAGAAGAGCTAACTATTCTAAATATATATGCACCAAATACAGGAGAACTCAGATTCATAAAACATGTTCTTAGAGACCTACAAAGAGACTTAAACTTCCAGGCAATAATAGTGGAAGATGTTAACACCCCACTGTCAGTGTTAGATGGATCAATGAGACATAAAATTAACAAGGATATTCAGGACTTGAACTCAGCTCTGGATCAAGTGGACCTAGTAGACCTCTACAGAGCTCTCTACCTCAAGTCAACTAATATTCATCTTTCTCAGTGCCACATGGCACTTATTCTAAAATTGACCACATAATTGGAAGTAAAACACTCCTCAGCAAAGGCAGAAGAACTTATATCATAACAAACAGTCTCTCAGACCACAGTGCAATCAAATTAGAACTCAGGATTAAGAACCTCACTCAAAAGCATGCGATTTCATGGAAATTGAACAACCTGCTCCTGAATGACTCCTGGCTAAATAATGAAATTAAGGCAGAAATCGGCCGGGCGCGGTGGCTCAAGCCTGTAATCCCAGCACTTTGGGAGGCCGAGACGGGCGGATCACAAGGTCAGGAGATCGAGACCATCCTGGCTAACATGGTGAAACCCCGTCTCTACTAAAAATACAAAAAACTAGCCGGGCGAGGTGGCGGGCGCCTGTAGTCCCAGCTACTCGGGAGACTGAGGCAGGAGAATGGCATAAACCCGGGAGGCAGAGCTTGCAGTGAGCTGAGATCCGGCCACTGCACTCCAGCCTGGGCGACAGAGCGAGACTCCGTCTCAAAAAAAAAAAAAAAAAAAAGAAATTAAGGCAGAAATCAAGAAGTTCTTTGAAATCAATGAGAAGAAAGACACAATGTACCAGAATCTCTGGGATACAGCTAAAGCACTGTTAAGAGGGAAATTTACAGTACTAAATGCCCACATCAGGAAGTTAGAAAGATCTAAAATCGACAGCCAAACATTACAATTGCAAGAGCTAGAGAGGCAAGGGCTAACTGATCCAAAAGTTAGCAGAAGGCAAGAAATAACTAAGATTAAAGAAAAATTGAAGCAGATAGAGACATGAAAAACCCTCGAAAAAGTCAGCAAATCCAGGAGCTGGTTTTTAAAAAAATTAACAAAATAGATAGACTGCTAGTTAGACTAATAAAGAAGAAGAGAAAGAAGTATCAAGTATACACAATAAAAAATGATAAAGGGAATATCACCACCGACCCAGCAGAAATACAAACTACTATCAGAGAATACTACAAACACCTCTATGCATATAAACTAGAAAATCTAGAAGAAATGAATGAATTCCTGGACCCATACAACCTACCAAGACTTAAACAGGAAGAAGTTCAATCCCTGAATAGACCAATAACAAGCTCTGAAATTGTGGCAGTAATTAATACCTACCAAGCAAAAAAAGACCAAGACCAGACAGATTCACAGCTGAATTCTACCATAAATACGTATAGGAGCTGGTATCATCCTGATACCAAAACTGATTACCATGGGGAGGACACCAAAACATTCATGAGGGATCCAGCCCAGTGACCCAAGCAACTCTGACTGAACTCCACCTTCAACATTAAGGATTACATTTCAACATGAGGTTGAAATGAAGATTATTCTATGTTCGTGGAATAAAAGACTTAATACCATAAAGATGTCAATACTACCCAAAACAATCTACAGATTTAAGGTAATTGCTATCAAAATACCAACATTGTTTTTTCAGAAATAGAAAAATCCCCATCCTAAAATTCACATGGAATCTCAATGGGCTCTAAATAAACAAAGAAATATTGGAGAACAAAATTGAAGGTCTCACACTTCCTGATATCAAAACTTGTTACAAAACTACAGTATACAATACATTGTGGTACTAGCGTAAAGACAGACATATAGACCAATGGAAAGTAACAGATATCCCAGAAATGCATCTTTGCATACATGCTCAAATGATTTCTGACAAGGGTGCTGAGATCATTCAATGGGGAAAGGAGACTGTTGAGAAAACTGGATGTATAAATGCAAAAGAATAAAGTTCCATCCTTATCTTACAATACACAAAAATTAAGTAAAAAAAAAAAAAAAAAAAAAAAAAAAAAAAAAAAAAAAACACCTTAAATGTAAGAGCTAAAACTATAAAACTCAGATTTAAACAAGGGGGGAAAATTTACATAACTGAATTTGGCAATGATTTCTCAGATATGACACCAAAAGCACAAGCAACAAGAGAAAAAAATAGCCTAACTGAAATACAACGAAATTGAAAATTCGTTTACATCAAAGGACACAATCAATACAGTGAAAAGGCCACCCACAAAATGAGAGACATTGTTTGCAAGTCGTATATCTGCTAAGGGATAATACTCAAAACATATAGAATGCTCCTACAACTCAAGCACAACACCATAACAATCTATTTTAAAACTGGGCAATATATTTTAATCAATATATATCTGAAGACAATATACAAATAACCACAATGAAAAAATGCTCAACATTACTCATTTAAGATGGCAAAAATAATAAAAATTAATAGTAATAATAATAATAACGGAGGGATTACTGAGTCCTGTGGTAGGTCTATTTTTACTTTCTTCAGGAATCTTTATACTGCTTTCCACAATGGCTACACGAATCTACATTTCCACCAACATTCCCACTGTACGAGGGTTCTTTTTTCACCAGACCCCTGTCAACACTTGTTATCTTATCTTTTTGATAATAGCCATCTTAACAGCAGTGAGGTATTATATCATTGTGATTTTGGTTTGCATTCCCCTTATTATTAATGATGTTAAGTATATTTTTATTTACCTGTCAGCCGTTTTTATGTATTCTTTGGAGAAATGTATAGTCTGGATCTTTGCTTATTTTCTTTATCTTTGCCTTTGTTCAATTGTGCTGTTGTAACAAAATATGTGAGACTGAGTAATTTATGAGTATCAGAAATTTATTTCTCACAATTCTGGAGGATGAAAGGTCTAAAATCAAGTTGCCGGCAGTTTTTGACTCTGTTCAAGACCTACTTTTTATATATGACACCATCTAAGTGTCCTCACATGACAGAAAGGATGGAAGAGCAAAAAGGAATGAAATGTGTGTCCTTACATGGCAGAAAAACAAAACAGTGAACTTACTTATTCAAATCTTTTTGTAAGGGCCCAAATTCCATCCATGAGGGCTTTGCTTTCCTAACTTAATTAAATTTTAAAGATTATATCTCTTAATACTATCATAAGGGCCATTAAGTTTCAACTCATGATTTTAGGGAGACATGTTCAGACCATAGCAGGCAGTATGGACATTTTAACAATATTGATTCTTACAGTACATGAATATAGGACATATTTATATTTATTCATGATTGTTTCAATGTCATTCATCAATGTTTTATAATTTTCAATGTACAGATTTTCTACTTCCTTGGCTAAATTTATTCCTCAGTATTTTATTCTTTTCAATGCTATTGTAAATGATATTATTTTCTTGATTTCTTTTTTGGATAGGTCATTATTGATGTAAATAAATGCAACTGATTTTTGTATGCTGATTTTCTATCCTGACACTTTACTGAATTCATTTATTCTAATTGTACTCACTTTTGGAAGCTTAGGGTTTTCTACATATAGAATCATATCATCTGCAAATATAAATACTTTTTACTCTTCCTTTTTGATTTCAAGGCCTTATTTTTTTTCCTTTCTTGATTGTTCTTGCTAGAACTTCTAGTACTATTTTGAATAGAAGTGGCAAGAATGGGCATCCTTGCCTTGTTCCAGATATTAGTTTATTCCCATTGATTACGATGTTAGCTCTGGGTTTCTCACAAATGACTTTTATTATGTTGAGAAACTTCCTTTTTGTTGAGTATTTTTATCATAAAAGGTTGTTGATTTTTTGTTAATTCCTTTTTCTGTACCTATTGAGATATTATGATCTATATTTTTTATTACATTAATGAGATATATTTCATTCCCTCTTTTGCTTATATGCCCAAAGGAAATGAAATCACCACCTTAGAAATATATCTGCACTCTCATGTTCATTGCATTATTATTCACAACAGCCAAATTATGGAGACAATATATGTCCACTGATGGGTGAATAGATTTTAAAAGTCATGGTATATATATAAAATGGAATATTATTCAGCCCTAAGGAGGAACAATATTCTGCTTTTGTGACAACATGGATGAACCTAGAGAAGATTGTGTTAAGTGAAATAAACCAGATAAATAAAAATATTGCATGATCTCACCTATATGTAGAATCTAAATCTATATATCTGTATTTATATCTATAACTATATATATTTAATATATAGAAACAGAGTAGAATGTGGTTAACAGGGGCAGGGTGGGGTAGGTAATAGGGAAATGTAGGACAAAGGGTAAAAAGTTTTCTTATAGAATGAATAAGTCTAGAGATCTAATATATAGCATTAGAATTATAGTTAATATCATTGTGTTATATATTATTATATTATATTGTATTATATACTAATTATATGATATAATTACTGTATTATATACTAATAATATAATATAATTATTGTATTATATACTATTATAAAGAGTAGATTGTAGGTACTCTTACCACAAAGAAAGAAAGAAAATTATGTGAGATGATGGATATGTTAATTTTCTGGACTGTAGTAAGCAGTTCACTGTGTGTATATACCTATATCTATATATATCAAAACATTATGGTGTACATCTTAAATGTATACAGTAATTAAATAAAATAACAATTGCTGATGAGGATGTAGAGAAATTGGTACAATTTTACTTTTGTTAGTGGAAATGTAGAATGGTGCAGTCACTTGATGGGTGCAGTAAACCACCATGGCACATGTATACCTATGTAATAAATTTGCATGTTCTGCACATGTATCCCAGAACTTAAAGTATAATAATTAAAAAAAGAACTGTATGGTGGTACCTAAAATAATTAAAGCAGAAATGTAGAATGACCGTATGATTCAGCAATTCAATTTCTTGATATATATTAAAAATAATTTAAATCACTGTCTGAAAGAGAAAACATTATGGTAAAATGCATGCAACATAAAATTTCTCATCTTAATCATTTTAAGTGTATATTTCAGTAATATTAAGTATATTAACAGTATTGTACAACCAATCTCCAGAACTCTTTTAATGTTGCAAAACTGAAACTTTTTACCTTTTAAACAACAATGCTTCAAACCTCCCTCTCCAGCCCCTGGCATCACCACTCTACCTCCTGTCTCTGAGAATCTGACTACTTTAGGTAGCTCATAAAAAAGGAATTATATAGTCTGTGTGTTTCTCCAGAACATGAGAAATTGCACACTTTGACCAGCCTACTCTAGTGTGGGGATGTGAGGAATCTAATTTAACAAAATGGAGATGTACAAACATATCAACACCCATTTGTTTAAAGCAAAAATTTTTGTGCAAGAAAAACAAGCAGTGGTCATATTAATTTGTATTAAGTATTATTAATAATGCCTCTTACAACCTGTCCAAATCCCCCAATAAGAGTGTATCCCAAATTCATACCACCTAGCTTAAGTGAGTTCCAGAAAATTCAATAAAAGTCTGGCATTTATGTATAAGCTTCTGACTTTGAATCTAAGTTTTGTTGTTATTTGATGGTTTTTGTCAGTTTGTTTGCATACTAACACATATCTCTTGAATTCTGGAGGTGTGAGAAATGCTGGAGATACACAACATCATGAGAGAATGATGAAAATACAAACTGAAGGCTTATGGATAGAACAGGAAATATGCTTATGGATTGGGGATGTAAAACTGTAGAGAAGCAGCTAAAAGTATGATTGCACATTTAATTTATTTGGGAGTGTCTGGTCATGAAATATGCTGAGGTCACTCTCGAAAAAAACAGCGATGGACAAGTTGGGCATGGAACACATTAAGACAAGAATGCAGGCTGGGCTTTAAATAGGACCAATAGTGGGTGCAGTAAATGGGGAGAGAATCAAATGAGGTGAAGGGCAAGGAACTAAAAGTCTATTTAAAAAAAAACCAAAACAAACAAACAAACAAAAAACAAAAAAACAAAAACAAAAACGACGTTCAAGAAATAGCCTATGGTCAGGATAGAAGAGGAGACTAAAAGACAACCTGGATAGTGAAGATCAGATCTTAAATTTTACTCAGGAATTGAGTTAACTATGCCCCTAGAGCCAAGACCAAGCTGTGACACCTAATTAAGGGAAAGGAGCTCTATCCACAATGAGAAGAAACGAAGAATTTGTTAGGCAACTTCCATGTGCCAGACAATGTGTGGAGTTATTTACATGTATTATCTCATTTAACCCTAAGAAAATCCTACGAGATAAATATTACCATGAAAACATATTTTTCACAATTTCAAAATCGATGTTTTTACTTGTTTTCTGAGCTACCTCTCTAATTCCTACAGATGAAAAATGTATGATTGAAAGAAATAGATAAGGGGGTGAATAACAACATCCTCTCAGAAACGTAAAAAATCCATTATAATTTGTCCAAAATCATTAACTGCTTGATGGTCCACAAGTTCTAAATTTGTATTTTATGCACTGGATTATGCCCCCTAAAATTTATTTATATAGCTCTAACCCCCAGTACCTCAGAATGTGATTGTATTTGAATATACAGTCTTTTCTTTTTTTCATTGGTAGAAGATGATTATTTTTATCTCACTATTGCAGGCAAGATAAAGCCTTGCACCGGTTAAAAACACAAATTTCTGGGCTTAAAACCAGATGCACGGTTATCAGAATATCCAGAGAGCCTTGGAAAGCTGCATGTTTAGCAAGCATCCCAGGTGATTCACATCAGCAGAGAAGTTAGGAGAATATTCCGAGGGACAGTGTTTCTCAATGTTGGCTGCACAGTAGAATGCCCTAGGAAGAACCCATTCATTAAGATCCTAGTTTATTGGTCTGGGGCCAGTTCTTATTCTTTGTTTGATTGGTTGATTGCTTGGTTGCTTGGTTAGTATTTCGGTTGCTTTTTAAATTTTTTTTTTGTAAGTTATTGGGGTACAGGTGGTGCTTGGTTACATGAGTAAGTTCTTTAGTGGTTATTTGTGAGATTAGGTGCGCCCGTCACCCGAGCAGTATACGCTGCACCCTATTTGTAGTCTTTTATCCCTCATTCCTGTCCTACCCTTCCCCCGAAGTCCCCAAACTCCATTGTATCATTCTTATGCCTTTGCATCCTCATAGCTTAGCTCCCACATATTAGTGAGAACATACAATGTTTGGTTTTCCATTCCTGACTTACTTTACTTAGAATAATAGTCTTTCACTTAGAATAATAGTCTTCAATCTCATCCAGGTCAATGCAAAGGCCGTTAATTCATTCCTTCTTATGGCTGTGTAGCATATATAATAGAATACTAATCAGCCATAAGAAGGAATGAATTATATATAAATCATTGTGAGATACATATATATGTGTGTGTATATATATATGTGTGTGTGTGTGTATATGTGTGTGTGTGTGTATATATATATACTGTTTATTCTGTTGACTGCTTCTTTTGCCATGAAAAAGCTCTTTCGTTTAACTACATCCCAATTATTTATATTTGTTCCTACTGCATTTGCTTTTGGCTTCTTGGTCATAAAATCCTTGCCTAAGCCAATGTCTACAAGGGTTTTTCTAATGTTATATACGAGTACCATGCTGTTTTTGTGACTATGGCTTATAGTATACTTTGAAATCAGGTAGTGTGATGCCTCCAGATTGGTTATTTTTGCTTAGTCTTGCCTTGGCTATGAGGGCTCTTTTTTAGTTTTATATGAATTTTAGAATTGATTTTTCTAATTCTGTGAAGAATGGAGGTAATATTTTGATGGAGATTGCATTGAATTTGTAGATTGCTTTTGGCAGTATGGTCATTTTCACAATATTGATTTTACCCATCAATGAGTATGGGATGTATTTCCATTTGTTTGTGTCATCTACGATTTCTTTCAGCAGTGTTTTGTAGTTTTCCTTGTAAAGGTCTTTCACCTCCTTGGTTAAGCATATTTCTAAGTATTTTATTTTATTTTACTTTTTGCAGCTACTGAAAAAAAGGAGTTGAATTCTTGATTTGATTCTCTGGTTGGTCACTGCTGGTGTATAGAAGAGCTGTTGATTCGTGTACATTAATCTTGTATCTGGAAACTTTGCTGAATTCTTTTATCAGTTCTAGGAGCTTTCTGGAGGAGTCTTTAGGGTTTTTGAGGTAAATAGTCACACCGTCAGCAGTGACAGTTTGACTTTCTCTTTATCGGTTTGGATGACTTTTATTTCTTTCTCTTTTCTGATTGTTCTGGCCAGGACTTCCCATACTACATTGAAGAGGAACAGTGAGAGTGGGCATCCTTGTCTTGTTCCAGTTCTCAAAGGCAATGCTTTCAACTTTTCCCTATTATTATTATGTTGGCTTTGTGTTTGTCATAGATGGCTTTTATTACATTGAGGTATGTCCCTTATATGTTGATTTTGCTGAGAGTTTTAATCATAAGTGAATGATGGATTTTGTTGAATACTTTTTCTGCATTTATTGAGATGGTCATGTGATTTTTGTTTTTAATTCTGTTTCTGTGGTGTGTCACATTTATTGACTTGTGTATGTTAAACCATCCCTGCATCCCTGGTATGAAACCCATTTGATCATGGTGGATTAGCTTTTTGATATGTTGTTGATTTTGGTGAGCTAGTATTTTGTTAAGGATTTTAGCATCTATATTCATCAAGGATATTGGTCTATAGTTTTCTTTTTTGTCTATGTCTTTTCCTGGTTTTGATATTAGGGTGATGCTAGTTTCATAGAATGAATTAGGGAGTGTTCTCTCTTTCTCTATCTTGTGGAACAGTGTCACAAGGATTGGTACCAATTCTTCCTTGAATGTCTGTTAGAATTCTATTGTGAATCCTTCTGGTCTTGGACTTTCTTTGGTGGTAATTCTTAAATTTCCATTTCAATCTCACTGCTTGTTATTGGTCTGTTCAGGGTATCTCTTTTTTTTCTGATTTAAGCTAGGAGGGTGGTATTTTTCCAGGAATTTATTCATCTCTTCTAGGTTTTTCAGTTTATGCATAGAAAGGTGTTTATAGTAGCCTTGAATTATCTTTTGTATTTCAGTGGTGTCTTTTGTGATATCTCCCATTTTGTTTCTTAATGAGGTTATTTGGATTTTCTCTCTTCTTTTCTTGGTTAATCTTGCTAATGATCTATCAATTTTATTTATCTTTTTCAAGAACCAGCTTTTTGTTTCATTTATCTCTTGCTTTTTTGGTTGTTGTTTAAATTTTATTTAGTTCTGCTCTGATCTTGGTTATTTCATTTCTTCTGCTGGTCTTGGGTTTAATTTGTTCTTGTTTCCCTAGTTCCTTTAGGAGTGATCTTAGATTATCAGTTTATGCTCTTTCAGTTTTTTTGATGTGAGGGTCTAAGGCTATGAACTTTCCTCTTAACATCGCCTTTGTTGTAGCCCAGAGATTTTGATAGGTTGTGTCATTATTGCCATTCAGTTCGAAGAATTTTTAAATTTTCATCTTGATATCATTTTCGACCCATGCTCATTCTGTAGCAGTTTATTTAATTTCCATGCATTTGCATGGTTTTGAAGGCTCCTTTTGGAGTTGATTTCCAGTTTTATTCCACTGTGGTCTGAGACAGTGATTAATATTATTTCAGTTCTCTTAAATTTATTGAGGCTCATTTTATGGCATATCATATGGTCTATCTTGGAGAAAGTTCCATGCACTGTCGAATAGAATGTGTATTCTGCAGTTGTTGGATGGAATGTTCCTTATATATCCGTTAAGTCCATTTGTTCCAAAGTATAGTTTAAAACTATTAGTTGTTTGATGACTTTCTGTCTTGAAGACCCGTCCATTGCTGTCAGTGGAGTATTGTAGTCCTGCACTATTATTGTGTTGCTGTCTATCTCATTTCTTAGTTCTGGTAGTAGAAGTTTTATAAATCTGGGAGCTCCAGTGTTAGGTGCATATATGTTTAGGATTATGATAGTTTCCTGTTGGACAAGGCCTTTTACCATTATATAATGTTTCTCTTTATCTCTTTTAACTGCTGTTGTTTTAAAGTTTGATATAAGAATAGCTACCCGTACTCAGTTTTGGTGTCCATTTGCATGAAATGCCTTTACCACCCCTTTACTTTAAGTTTATGTGAGTCTTTATGTTTTATGTGAGTCTCCTCAAAGTAGCAGATAGTGGGTTGGTCAGTTCTTATTCATTCTGCAGTTCTGTAGAAGATACAGTCTTTAAAAATGTGATTAAGTTACATAGGTTATTAGGGTGGACCCTAATCCAAAGTAACTGACGTCCCCGTAGAAGAGAAAATTAGGGCACTGACAGTTACAGAAGAAAGACCATGTAATCACACAGAAAGAAGACAGCCTTCTACAAACAAAGGAGATAGGCCTCAAAATAAACCAACTCTGCTGATACCCAGATATTAGATTGCCAAACTCCACAACCCTGTGAGCCATCTAATTAAAATAAATTTATGTTTTTTAGGCCACCCCATCTGTGATACTTTGTCAAAGCCACTCTAGTGAATTAACCAACAAAAGCTATTTAAGCTCATGGCTATTCTTGCAATAAAGGAGCTGATAAGACATATTTTTAAACATCTCTAAGATTTTTATTTTTTAAGTCCTCACAAAACATGTTGTTTTGTTTGTATTAAGGCAAGATTAGTAAGCAAGGAAGTAACCATGTCCTCAGGATGCAGCAACCTGCGTGATCCACTGTCAACACAACAAGCCTCAGCTTTGGCATTGTAGTCAAGCTCATTCAAGAAAAGCACTCTCTAGTAGGGAAGTTCTCCTATGGAGAGCAGGCACATTTTGATTTTACTTGCCCTCAGACTGATGCTTTGTCTCTTACAATAGTAAAAGTTACAGCCCTGGATGGAGATCTAAGATGCTAATGAGACATGTGATGTATAAACAAGCATGACAGCTACTGTGTACGTGAAACCAAAGGTCGTCCATAACATGCTTACTAGAAATGCCCTTTTCTACCCCTTTTGAACAATCATGTTAGACTTCCATAAAGGGAATGTCCACAGTGCCAGTCTTTGTTACCTCATCCTCAGAGCAGCCCACTCTGAATCATCTCTCAGTTTTTCTGACTATTCTGTGACTAAATTTCAGAATATTATTTTTCTTTTGCAATACATTTTTCTATACTGCATCTCCTTTGCTGTATGTATCTTGCTTAAGTTCTTTTAAACTAAGACGACCAGAACAAAGGTTTCACAATAACCATCAACATTTCTGGTGCTGCCATGAAAAAGCTCATCCGCCATGATCTAGTCAGCTTCATCCCTGGGATGCAAGACTGGTTCAACATACGCAAATCAATAAACATAATCCATCACATAAAAAGAACCAATGACAAAACCACATGATTATCTCAATAGATGAAGAAAAGGCCTTTGACAAAATTCAACACCCCTTCATGATTAAAAACTCTCAATAAACTAGGTATTGATGGAATGCATCCCAAAATAATAAGATCTATTTATGACAAACCCACAGTCAATATCATATTGAATGGGCAAAAACTGGAAGCATTCCCTTTAACAACCGGCACAAGACAAGGATGCCCTTTCTCACGACTCCTATTCAACGTAGTGTTGGAAGTTCTGGCCAGGGCAATCAGGCAAGAGAAAGAAATAAAGGGTATTCTATTAGGAAAAGAGGAAGTCAAATGGTCCCTGTTTGCAGATAAAGTGATTACATATTTAGAAAACCCCATAATCTCAGCCCAAAATCTCCTTAAGCTGATAAGTAATGTCAGCAAAGTCTCAGGATACAAAATCAGTGTGCAAAAATCATAAGCATTCCTATACACCAATAACAGACAAATAGAGAGCCAAATCATGAGTGAACTCCCATTCACAATAGCTACAAAGAGAATAAAACACCTAGGAATCCAACTTACAAGGGATGTGAAGGACCTCTTGAAGGAGAACTATAAACCACTGCTCAACACAATAAAAGAGGACACAAACAAATGGAAAAACATTCTATGCTCATGAATAGGAAGAATCAGTATAGTGAAAATGGTCATACTGCCCAAGATAATGTATAGATTCAATGCTATCTCCATCAAGCTACCAATGACTTTCTTCACAGAATTGGAAACAGCTACTTTAAAGTTCATATGGAACCAAAAAAAGAGCCAGCCAGCATTGCCAAGACAATCCTAAGCCAAAAGAACAAAGCTGGAGACATCACGCTACCTGACTTCAAACTATACTACAAGACTACAGTAACCAAAACAGCATGGTACTAGTACCAAAACAGATATATAGACCAGTGGAACAGAATAGAGCCCTCAGAAATAATACCACACATCTACAACCATCTGATCTTTGACAAATCTGATAAAAACAAGAAATGGGGAAAGGATTCCCTATTTAATAAATGGTGCTGGGAAAACTGGCCAGCCATATGTAGAAAGCTGAAAGTGGACCCCTTCCTTACACCTTATACAAAAGTTAATTCAAGATGGATTAAAGACTTAAATGCTAGACCTAAAATCATAAAAACCCCAGAAGAAAACCTAGGCAATACCATTCAGGACATAGGCATGGACAAGGACTTCATGACTAAAACACCAAAAACAATGGCAACAAAAGCCAAAATTGACAAATGGGATCTAATTAAATGAAAGAGCCTTGGCATGGCAAAAGAAACGACCATCAGAGTGAACAGGCAACCTACAGAATGGGAGAAAATTTTTACAATCTACCCATCTGACAAAGGGCTAATATCCAGAATCTACAAAGAACTCAAACAAATTTACAAGAAAAAAACAAACGATCCCATCACAAAGTGGGCAGAAGATATGAACAGACACTTCTCAAAAGAAGACATTTCTGTAGCCACCAGACACATAAAAAAAATGCTCATCATCACTGGCCATCAGAGAAATGCAAATCAAAACCACAATGAGATACCATCTCACACCAGTTAGAATGGTGATCATTAAAAAAGCCAGAAAACAACAGCCGCTGGGGAGGATGTGGAGAAATAGGAACGCTTTTACATTGTTGGTGGGAGTGTAAATTAGTTCAACCATTGTGGAAGACAGTGTGGCGATTCCTCAAGGATCTAGAACTAGAAATAGCACTTAACCCAGCAACTCCATTAGTGGATATATAACCTAAAGGATTATGAATCATGCTACTGTAAAGACACATACACACATATGTTTATTGCAGCATCATACACAATAGGAAAGACTTGGAACCAACCCAGATGTCCGTCAATGATAGACTGGATTAAGACAATGTGGCACGTATACACTATGGGATACTATGCAGTCATAAAAAAAAAGGATGAGTTCATGTCCTTTGCATGGTCATAGATGAAGCTGAAAACCATAATTCTCAGCAAACTATCACAAGGACAGAAAACCAAACACTGCATGTTCTCACTCCTAGGTGCGAATTGAACAATGAGGACACTTAGACACAAGGCGGGGAACATCACACACTGGGGCCTCTCGTGGGGAGGGGGGCTGGGGGAGGGATAGCATTAGGAGAAATACCTAATGTAAATGACAAGTTGATAGTTGCAGCAAACCAACATGGCACACGTATACCTATGTATCAAACCTGCATATTGTGCACATGTACCCTAGAACTTAAAGTATAATAATAATTTTTAAAAATTTTCTAGTGCTGCGAATTGGAGAGAGGTTTGTCTGCTTCATTTAGCTCAGTTTCCTTTCAGCCACGTTGAGAAATATGGCAGTCCCAGCCTACCTAGTTAACTATAATTGCTTTGCCAAGTGCTGTTTTATTATGGCTCTGGGAGGGGTGAGACATTTTTTTTTTCTTTTAATTTATTTATTATTATTATACTTTAAGTTGTAGGGTACATGTCACTCACATTCTGTGAGCAAGGAATTGTGATTGTTTTCCATTTGGCTGATACTTTTGCTACGTTAATAATTACCTTTTTTTGGATGGAATGCCCTGATTACTCAGCCTTTGGACTCTTAAGCTGTTTTTGTCTCACTTTTTGTTTTGCGGTCCTTCCAAGGTTCTCAACTGACTAGTACTTATTAGGTATTATAAGTTGTTTGTTATTTAAGCAATCTCTTCAAAGATTTTTGTTTACCTTGAGGGACACATTAAACCTAATTTGCCAAAAATGTCTCATCCTTGCAGAATCTATGTGCTTTTAGACTTTTTCAGGAGACTTTTCAAGTGGCCATTCATGTTGAGTACAAGATGCATGGCCACATTGATACCCATCATGGAGACTACACCCAATCATTACAACTGGGCATCAAAAATGGCACATCAGGTGGAAAATGGTGGATAGAAGGCAGGGCTAACTTGCAGCTTTCACTCATATGGACAGGACAGTGTGCGGATACTCACATTATGAACTTTTGCTCCAAGAACTACCACAGGAACATACCTAAATAACAAAAATATTTCCCAGACCCTTTGAAAGAAGCAACTTGCTGCTGCAAACATTGAGAGACAGCCAAAAATCTGTGAGCGCCCAAAGTGTGAGACAGGATAAGTCCACCTCCAAACACACATTCTCACTAGGGAGCCTGAAAATTCAGATCGTGGAAGAAGGATTTAACCTTACCTAGAGCTGAAACAAATTTAAAGAGCCAAATGAAATATAAACGTAGAAATGGGAAGAGCCCTGTAGGCACTCCCGTCCCCCAAAAAAGCCCAGGGAACCCATTTTTTACTTTATCTCACAGGGTTCCTTGGGGAGGGCTGCCAGTGGAATTGGGGAAAGACTACAAGGAGTAGAAAATTTCCAGCTAAACTTTGTAGTAATTTTGACTGAGCATGAATTTTCTAGGGTAGAGTCTAGGGGTGGGAGGAGAACAGGAAGTGCAGGTATGAGCACAGAAACTGTGGTGGGGAGGGGCAAAGCCTGAAAGCCCTACTTGCTTTCTCAGAGGGGAGGCTTGTAACCTGGGGCAAGTTCCCACCCCTGTTCACCAGCTGCCCGGACACAGGCTTGGTGTCGTTGGAGGAGTATGATGGAAATGAGACTGGCTTTTCTGGCTGCATGAGAGCTATGTGAGACCTGTCACTGCTGGCTTTTTCCTACTTTCCTGGTAACCTGTATGTTGCAGCAGAGGCTGCCATAATCCCCCTGGGAACATAACTCCATTGGTCTGAGAAACACACCCCCATCTCCCACAGTGGATGCTGCAAGCCCCACCCAAGAAGAGTCTGAGCTCAGAAACACCTAAGCCTTCCCCCAACCTGACCGTCTTTCTCTACCTATGCTAGTAGCTGGCATAATCTCTGGAAAGCTCTATGGCCCCACCTACTACCTGAGAAACCTGAGTACTTATCCAGGTGACCCTACGGCAAGCTTTATCTTCCCTATGCTACCACAGCTGATGCTCTCTTGAAAGTGACACACCCTGGATGGAGCCCAACCAACATAAACCATTACGGAAACCCATAAAAGAATAACCCTGCCCTAAGAAATGAGAAAATAACAGCAAACTTCACTACCTGTAACATCCTGCAACCAGAGGTCCTAAGTCCATCCAAATGACAATTTCACTGCCAGCACACAACCAACATTTGAGAAAACCAGTGCACTAAACAACACTACAACCTAGGTCCCAAACAGAGTCCACCTCACTCCCTTGCTACCTCCACTGGACCAGGTACTGGAATCTATGGTTTAGAGACCTGAAGATAGATGACATCACAGGACTCTGCAGACACTCACCCATACCAGTCTGGTGCCCAGTAGCTCTGCTGGGCAGCTAGACCGAGAAAAGAAATAAGAATCACAGCAGTTCATCTCTTAGGAAGCTACATCTCTAGGGGAAGGGGAAAAGCAACACATCAAGGGAGCACCCCATGGGACAAAAAGATTCTAAATGGCAGTGCTTGAGCAGCAGATCTTTCCGCTGACATAGTCTACCCAAGTGAGAAGAAATCAGAAAAACAATTTTGGTAATATGACAAAACAAGTTTATTTCATATCCCCAGAAGATCACACTAGCTCACCAACAATAGATATGCACCAAGAAATCTCTGAATTTCCAGAAAAGAATTCAGAAATTCGATTATTAAGCTACTCAATGAGGCACCAGAGAAAGGTGAATACCAATTTAAAGAAATCAAAAACATGATACAGGATATGAAAACAGTATTCTTCCATGAAATAAATGGCATAAATAAAAAACAATCACAACTTCTAGAAATGAAGGACACACTTTGAAAAATGCAAAATACACTGAAAAGTCTCCACAGTAGAATCACACGGGTAGAACAAAGAACTTCAGAGCTTGAAGACAACCCTTTCAAATGAATCCAATCTGACAAAGACAAAAAAGAAAAAAAAAAAAAGAATAAAAAGTAAACCAACTTCTCAACTTCTCCAAGAAGATTGGGGTTATGTTAAATGAAAGATACAGTCCTTTTCAGACAAACAAGTGTTGAAAGAATTCACCACTACAAAGTCAGCACTACAAGAACTGGTACTGGTATAAAAACAGGCATATGAACCAATGGAACAGAATAGACAACTGGATCATGAAAAAAATTGTGAACGGGAGGCGGGAATAAATTGTAGCTCCCATTCGGATGGACAGAGCAGCATGTGGAGACTTGCATTGTAAACTTCCACTCAAAGAACTACTGCAAGAAAATACCACAAAGGCCGAGATAATTCACAGACCCTTTTAAGGAAGCAGATTTCTCCTGCAGGACCTGAGAGACAGCCCAAATACTGTGTTGGTATACACAGCTGAAAGACCTCAACAGTTCACAGCACAGGACAATGTGCAGACACCCTACAGTACCAGCTCAGAGTCTGGTAGCTCTGTTGGGTGGCTAGATACAGAAGAGAAATAATAATCACTTCAGTTTGGCTCTCAGGAAACTCCATCCATAGGGAAAAGAAGAGAACATCACATCAAGCAATCACCTTGTGAGAAAAAAAAGATCTGAACAGCAGCCCTTGAGTCCCAGATCTTCTCTCTGACATAGTCTACCCAGATGAGAAAGAATCAGAAAAACAGCTCTCGTTATATGACAAAACAAGGTTCTTTAACACCCTCAAATGATTACATTAGCTCACCAGCAATGGATGCAAACCAAGACAAAATCTCTGAATTGTTTTGTTTAGGGAGGCTGAAGATGGGGCCCCAATCCCTTCTAGCTTGGAGGGTTTCTGCTGCTGAGAAATCTGCTGTTAATCTGATAGTTTTTCCTTGATGAGTTACCTTGTGCTTTTGCCTCACAGCCCTATTTTCAAACTTCTTAAACAAAACAATTATCATCCAAGAATTTTGTATTCAGTGAAACTAAGCGTCATAAATGAAGGAAAGATACATATTTTTTTTTCAGACAAACATATGCTGGGAGAATTCACCAATACCAAGCTGGCACTGTAAGAACTGCTAAAAGGAGCTTTAAATCTTGAAACAAATCCTGAAAAGAAACATCAAAACAGAACCTCTTTAAATCATGAATCTCACAGGACCTATAAAACAAAAATACAATAAATAAATAAAGGTATTTAGGCAGCATATAACACAATGAATGGAATAGTAACTCATATCTCAATGTGAATATTGAATGTAAATATCCTAAATGCTCCATTCTAAAGATAAAGAATTCATAAGAATTCACCACCCAAGTATCTGCTGCCTTGAAGAGACTCACCTAACACATAGGAACTCACCGAAACTTAAGGTAAAAGGGGTGGGAAAAGAAATTCCATGCAAATGGGCACCAAAAGTAAGCAGGGGTAGCTATTCTTATATCAGACAAGACAAACTTTAAAGCAACAGTAGTTTAAAAAGGCAAAGAGGAACATTATACAATGATAAAAGGCCTTGTCCAACAGCAAAATAAAACACATAATCCTGGAGCTCCAAAATTTAGAAAACAATTACTACTAAAACTAAGAAATTAGATAGAGAGCAACACAATAATAGCTGGGAACGTCAATACTCCACTGACAGCACTAGACAGGTCATCAAGACATAAAGTCAACAAAGAAACAATGGACTTAAACTATACCCTAGAACAAGTGGACTTAACAGATATTTACAGAAATTTCCATCAAAATACCATCATCATTCTTCACAGAACTAGGAAAGACAATCCTAAGATTCATATGGAACCAAAGAAGAGCCTGCATAGCCAAAGCAAGACTAAGCAGAAAGAACGAATCTGGAGGCATCACATTACTTGACTTAAAACTATACTATAAGGCCATAGTCACCAAAACAGCATGGTACTGGCAAACAAATAGGCATATAGACCAATACAACAGAATAGAGAATCTAGAAATAAACCCTAAAACTTACAGCCAATGGATCTTTGACAAAGCAAATAAAAACATAAAGTAGGAAGAGTACACCCTATTTAACACATGGTGCAGAGATAATCAGCAAGCCACCTGTAGGAGAATAAATCTGGATCCTCATCTCTCACCTTATACAAAAATCAACTCAAGGTGGATTAAGGACTTAAATCTACAATCTGAAAATATATAAATTCTAGGAGATAATATCAAAAAAACCTTCTAGATATTGGCTTAGGGAAAGATTTCATGACCAAGAAACCAAAAGCAAATGCAATAAAAACAAAGATAAAAAGGTGGGGCTTAATTAAACTGAAGGCCTTCTGCACAGTAAAAGGAACAGTGAGCAGGGAAAACAGACAACCTACAGAGTGGGAGAAAATTTTCAAAATCTATACATCTGACAAATGACTAATATCCAGAATCTACAAGGAACTCAAAGAAATTAGCAAGAAAAAAAGATCCCATCAAAAAGTGGGCTAAGAAAATGAATAGACAATTCTCAACAGAAGATATCAAAATGCCCAACAAACATATTAAAAATGCTCAACATCACTAAAGATCAGGGAAATGCAAATCAAAACGATAATACGATACCACCTGACTCCTGCAAAAATGACCATATTAAAAAAAATAGATATTGGCATGGATGTTGTGAAATAGGAACACTTCTATACTATTGGTGGTAATGTAAACTACTACAACCACTATGAAAAACAGTGTGGAGATTCTGTAAAGAGCTAAAAACAGAACTACCATTTGATTCACCAATCCCACTACTGAGTATATACCCAGAGGAAAGGAAGTCATTATATGAAAAAGATCCTCTCACATGGATGTTTATAGCCAGTACAACTTGCAATTGCAAAAATATGGAACCAGCCCAAATGCCCATCAATCAATGAGTGGATAAAGAAAATGTGGTATATATACATCGTGGAATACTACTCAGCCATAAATGTAAACGAAATAATGTCATTCACAGCAACCTGGATGGAATTGGAGACCATTATTCTAAGTAGCATAAATCAGGAATTGAAAACCAAATATTGTATGTTCTCACCCATAAGTGGGATCTAAGTTATGATGATACAAAGGCATAAGAATAATATAATGGGCTTTGGGAACTTGGGAACTGTGGGAGGGTGGTGAGGGATAAAAGACAACACATTGGGTACAGTGTACATTGCTCAAGTAATGGGTGCACCAAAATCTCAGAAATCATCACTAAATAACTTATCCATGTATCCCAAAACTGCCTGTTCCCCAAAAACCTATTGACATTTTTTTAATGGCAAATCAGGTAGAAAAAGATTTGTCAGCAAGACATCTGGGCCCCCCAGCTGGCATTGGGGGTGAATTCAGTCTGGTCTGGTGATTACCAGGGCTGGTGAGACCTAGGGTGGTGCATGGCAAATGTCCATGAGCTCCTAGGGCTTCAGTTTTATGGAAATTCAAGGGGACACCTTGGACCCCATCATGGTCTAACTTTGCTTATGTGGATGCCCATGACCTCCTCAACTTTGATCTATGTATCTATCATTTGATTATCTTGGCACCTGGAGAGCTACTTCTCTACTCTCACTGAAACATCTCTAGGTTTTATACTAAATAAAATTGGAATATTTTTAAGCTGTATGAATTAAGAGATTTTAAAGTGACCAAAGCTAAAACTCTTGGTCACATCCTCACCACTTTAAGGTTTAGGGTTTTCTTTTTCATCGCTGAGTCTCTCCCTTTCCTCTCATTCTTCCACTTGTAAATCTCCAGAACATTTCCCCTCAACCACTGTGACTTTGTTCCCTCTGTCTGATTTCTCAGTTCATGCTGATGGGTGATGGTGGAAGTGGGAGGATTTCAAAGTCCACACTGGGTAGATCTAGGTCAGTCTGGTCCTCCTGGACAGGAGGATTGTGAAGGTTGCAGGGCTTAAGCACAGGCCTCAAAATGTCTACAGAGCTTCATTTTATCTTACTAGTAACAAATATCCTGTTATGTTTGCACTTTGTTGCATTTCATCATTTTTGGGTTCTCTGTTTTCATGAAAACTTATTTTGCTTTTTGATCCATCTGTACTTAAAGACTTTCATCTCCTTTATTTTTATCTCTCACCCGTAAGGCTAATATGATGTGTCCTAAAGCCCCTTTCTTCTGTGTGTGTCAAGGCTCCTCCACCTTTGGCCAGGGTGAATGGAGTTTTGTCTTTACACAGAAGAATACTTAAATTGCTGGGTAAGACACATTTTCTCCCAAATTCCCTTTATGGAACCTAGGAATCCTAAGAGGTATGACCACTTACACCTGCTAAACCATGATTTTAAGAGCAAAATTAAAGCATTAAGGGCACATATATAAATTTGCCATTAATAAAGTGAAAAATGTATGAATAAATGCTCAATGATTAGGCTTATTCAACACAGCATGGCCCCAAACAATACTGTTGTATAATTACACCTTTTTATAAAAATAAAGGAGGTTGATAAGAAATTTTCCAGGGGCTAAGGGGACCCTAGCATTATTCTTCCACCTAACTAAACTTGTCTATACTAAGAAAAACTTCTTAAACACCAATACCAAATATATTTCCATGGTTTTCAAAAGAGTTCGAAGAAACCCAATGTAATTAATGACTCTATATTAGGAAATGTGCTTCCCATTAACAGCTTCCTTTCCTTATAATCTAGTTCATATTTACTCCTCAAACCTCTTGAGCTTCTACTCCTTCTACTAGTCCTTCCTTACCAGAAACACAGTCTTCTGCATCCCTTCCATATCAACGTATTTACCAGACACTCCCTGAAGAGCCCAGTCCCATTGGAACAACTTGTAACAGGGTATCCTATCGCCAGCATAAAATGAAAAACAGACTACTCACTCTCTTTCTCTCAGGAAGGTAACAAATAGAGAAACGTACCAAATCCTCTTAGAGACCTACCCCCTTAACCAGTCTACCCCAGATATTAGAAAACCTAACAAAAACTAGCTATGGGTCTCCAAATCTCCAATAAATAAGTGACTACATACAGCTTTTTCGTTCTGCAAAACCCAAAGCAGAGTGAAAAAGGCACATAGAAATCAAAGAAAGGAGAGACAAAAGACAGGACCAATTGTTGGCCCTCGCTATGGGAAAACTTCCACCTCCTGATCATTCTGGATGAAACCCAAAGGGCTATTGCAGCATTTCAAAGAAGTCTTGGCACTGGAGCCAAATCAGTAACAAGGGCTAAGGGCCTTCAGGCTTATAGACCCCCTGGATCCTATCATCAACGTGGTAAAGAATGGCATTGGAAGAAGAAGTGTCCCAACTCTGAAGGGCGGAGGGGACTCCTAATTCCTTATTGACCCAGGCCAAAGACTAAAAAGACCCAAAGCTAACAATGACTCTCCCGTGTAGCAATCAGTCCCAATCACAGCAATGGAGTCTTGGGTGACTCTGGGTGTGAAAGGTGGAAATACCAATTTCCTTTTAAATGTAGGGGCCAACCTGTCAACCCTCACTTTCTGCCCTGGACCTCTGTCTGCCAAATACCATACTGTCATTGGTGTTAATAGCAAACACCAAACTAGAATTTTCACTCTATCCTACAGCTGACCAACTTCAATTGCAGTAAAACTTAGGGGTATGGGGACTTGGGTGCACTTATCACAAATAAAAATTATTTCTTTTAAGTCATCACAAAAACACACAATGCAGACTCCAAGTTATTCTTGTGAAGCACTGGAGGGTCTAAAGCTCCTGTCCAATAAATAATGAAAACCCAAAACATCAAACAATGAATATTTTCTCAGCATAAGTTTCTATTCAAGAAAACAGCTCAAAATGAGATCACCTTAAAAGATAAGTATTTTTTTAAATTTTTCTCTTATTTACTCACTCTTAGTAAAATGACTTTATCTGCTAAAGAAATAATAAATCATACTCCCAGCTTATTAAAATTAACTTAGCCTTGTTGGCTTTGCATGACTTCCAAAAGTAGAAAATATGTCATATTTTGCCTTAAGAAGACTGGAACACCTCCTGGAACAAACCTATTGGCCCATAAAATGGGAATATCTGGCTAAACAAGCAATACAAAGAAACTTCCTTGAACCTGGCTATGGTCAGTTCAAACTTCCTTTCTAATTATATCAATAATAGTTCCTCTTTGACAAAGGGAAAAATGCTTTCTTACCTTATCTTTTACCCAAAACAATGTCCCTTCTGCCTTTAAAACAATTGTACCAACTATACTATTTTCATAGAAGAACTCCAAGAGAGTCAATATAACCAAGCTTTTATTACTGGGTCATCTACACATTTTTTGATGGGACTCTAAAAAAGGAAGCTTACTTTTAAAGCTTATTAATACCACCTAACTCTACCATTCTCTGATAATCACAGTGACCACTGAACTTTCATTACTTTTACCACCTTCATGGAAAATATTTCTGCAGCACAAATTTCACCATCACAAGAAATTTGGCAGAGGTGGGGCGTTTTGAATCTTTATCATATCTACAACTCCCTCCACTATGGAGGAGATGATCCTCCATTGCTTTCATTTCTCCTTATTTAACTTTCAAATGGGCTCATGCATCTCTTCCTTTTCCCATGTACCAACATCACAAGATCCACCTACATGTAAGACCCCTTATTCCCTTAGGTTTGATGCTATCCTCTCTGTTGGGATTAGCAGGGTCACCCACAGAAGGTGGAGCCTTGGGAATCAAGCATAAACTCTCAGGAGACCACAGTGACCCTCCAAAAAGAGCAGAGGGCCTCACTAGACTTCAAGGACAGCTGGACTCCCTGGCTGCTGTAGTCCTACAAGACTGAAGAGCCGTAGATGTCAGAACTGGACAAGGAGGAACATGTTTGTACCTAAAAGAAAAATGCTGTTTTTACATTAATTAGTCTACTTTGTTCCAAGAAAACATTAAGAATATTAATACCCAGGCAAAGAAAACTGAGTCTTTGGGAACTATAACAGGAACTAGGAAACAATGGATATTATCAGCCTTGCTTCCTTTAATAGTGCCAATTATTACCATACTTTTAGCTGTAACTTTCAGTCCAACTTTGTTTAAAGTGCTAACCAGTTTCTTGCTCTTTCTCCTACAGCAATTCCAGGCTCACGTGATGGTTTCGCAAGGCCTCCAACATTTGGCTGCTAATAAGCTATCTCACATCTCACCCACCATTCCCACAAACAACATGACTTAAAACTCCTTAGACCAGACAGGAAGAGACTTTAGGGCCCAGGCTAAGCAGGGATCATGACCCACTCAGCAGGAAGCAACTCTGGATTAAGTAACCCAGCCCCTCCACCTTCCGTATGACTGTGAGCCTGAAATCACTTAAGGGAAAATTGACAGAAGATAGATAGTCAAGGTGGTAACCATGTCCTCAGGATGTGGCAACCATGGTGACCACACCATCAACAAAATGAATCCCTGCATTCGTATTGCAGTTAAGCTCATTCAAGAAAAGCTATCTCCAAAAGGGAAGTTGCCCTGTAGAAAGCAGGCATATTTTGATTTTACCTGTCCTCAGACTGATGATTTGCTCTAACAATAGTAAAAAACAGACCACTGGGTGGAGATTTAAGATGCTAATGGGACACGTGATGTACGGACAAGCATGTACAGCTACTGTGCATGTGCAGCCAAATGACCACCCATAATATGCTTACTAGCAACATTATTTCCCACACCCTTATGAATAATCATGTAAGACTTCCATAAAAGGAGTCCCCCTAATGCCAGTCTTTGCTTTCTCATCCTCATGGGTAGCTCGCTGTGAATTGTCCCTCAGGGTGTACTGTCTATTCTGCACCTAACTTTCAGAGTATTCTTTCTCCTTTGAAATGCATTGCTCTATACTGTGTTTCCTTTGTGGTGTGTCTCATGTTTAAATTCTTTTAAACTGAAAATACAAGAATCAAGTTTTCACAACAACCATCAGCATTATAATTATTTTTATATTATACTACAGTTAACTTTCTAAGCATTTCAAATAGTTTAAAAGGTAGGTAAGATTTTTTAATTTTTCATTTTTAATTTGTGTTGGTACATCATAGCGGCATACACTTATGGGGTACATGAGATGTTTTGATATAAGCAATATTTTTTTTTGAGTAAAGAAGCAAGTTATCTTGTAGCATAATGCATGTAGGCTATGCTTTTTAGAAAATGATTTAAAAGATTTTACATTTGTTAATATTGATTACCTAGTAGGCAATCATATAAAGGGTGCAAATTTTCCAAAGAATGTGTTTTAAATTTAGCAATACAAAAGAAATTTTGTCAAACCAGTGTTTTTAAAGTAGACATGGTATGCATCAAAGGTCAAGGCAACAGAATCATTCAAAAATACCTTTGTGTTTAGTGGACACACAGTGGCCCAGAAGCTTTTGCAGAGGCTTAGTAGAAAATAGAAAATCAGATCCTGGGACAAGATGGCCGAATAGGAGCAGCTCCAGCCTCCAGCTCCCAGTGTGAGTGACACAGAGGATGTGTGATTTCTGCATTTTCAACTGAGGCACCAGGTTCATCTCACTGGGGAGTGCCAGATAATTGGTGCTGGTCAGCGGGTGCAACCCCACCAGTGAGAGCTGAAGCATGGTGAGCCATCACCTCACCTGGGAAGTGCAAGGGGGAAGGGAATCCCTTTTACTAGCCAAGGGAAACTGAGACACACAACATCTGGAAAATCGGGTAACTCCCACCCTAATACTGTGCTTTACCAAGGGTCTTAGCAAATGGCACACCAGGAGATTATATCCCACACCTGGCCTGGAGGGTCACACGCCAACGGAGCCTCCCTCATTGCGAGCACAGCAGTCTGAGATCTAACTGCAAGGCAGCAGCAAGCCTGGAGGAGGGGCATCTGCCATTGCTGAGGCTTAAGTAGGTAAACAAAGCCACCGGGAAGCTGAAACTGGGTGGAGCACACCGCAGCTCAAAGGGGCCTGCCTTCTCTGTAGACTCCACCTCTGGGGACACGGCATAGCTAAACAGAGATAAAAACCATGACACAAGAAATACGTGACAAATGCACAAGCTTCAGTAACCGACTCGATCAACTGGAAGAAAGAGTATCAATGATTGAAGATCAAATGAATGAAAAGAAGCGAGAAGAAAAGTCTAGAGAAAAAAAACGAAAAAGAAATGAACAAAGCCTCCAAGAAATACGGGATTATGTGAAAAGACCAAATCTACATCTGATTGGGGTGCCTGAAAGTGAGTGGGAAAACAGAGACAAGTTGGAAAACACTCTTCAGGATATCATCCAGGAGAACTTCCCCAACCTAGTAGGGCAGGTCAACATTCAGATTCAGAAAATACAGAGAATGCCACAAAGATACTCCTCGAGAAGAGCAACTCCAAGACACATAATTGTCAAATTCACTAAAGTTGAAATGAAGGAAAAAATGTTTAGGGCAGCCAGAGAGAAAGGTCGGATAACCCACAAAGGGAAGTCCACCAGACTAACAGCTGATCTCTCAGCAGAAACTCTACAAGCCAGAATAGAGTGGGAGCCAATATTCAACATTCTTAAAGAAAGGAATTTTCAACCCAGAATTTCATATCCAGCCAAATTAAGTTTCATAAGCGAAGGAAAAATAAAATCTTTACAGACAAGAAAATGCTTAAAGATTTTGTCACCAACAGGCCTGCCTACAAGAGACCCCTAAGGAAGCACTAAACATGGAAAGGAACAACCAGTACCAGTCATTGCAAAAACATGCCAAAATGTAAAGACCATCAATACTAGGAAAAAAATGCATCAACTAATGAGCAAAATAACCAGTTAATATCATAATGACAGGATCAAGTTCACATATAACAATATTAACCTTAAATGTAAATGGACTAAATGGTCCAATTAAAAGACACAGACTGGCAAATTGGATAAAGAGTCAAGACCCATCAGTTTGTTGTATTCACGAAATCCATCTCACATGCAGAAAAACACATACGCTCAAAATAAAGGGATAGAGGAAGATCTAACAAACAAATGGAGAGCAGAAAAAAGCAGGGGTTGCAATCCTAGTCTCTGATAAAACAGACTTTAAACCATCAAAGATCAAAACAGACAAAGAAGGCCATCACATAATGGTAAAGGGATCAATTCAACAGGAAGAGCTAACTATCCTAAATATATATGCACCCAATACAGGAGCACCCAGATTCATAAAGGAAGTCCTTAGAGACTTATAAAGAGACTTAGACTCCCATACAATAATAGTGGGAGACTTCATCACCCCACTGTCAACATTAGACAGATCAATGAGACAGAAAGTTAACAAGGATATTCAGGAATTGAACTCAACTCTGCACCAAACAGACCTAATAGACATCTACAGAACTCTCCACCCCAAATCAACAGAATATACATTCTTCTCAGCACCACATCACACTTATTCCAAAATTGACCACATAATTGGAAGTAAAGCTCTCCTCAGCAAATGTACAAGAACAGAAATTATAGCAAACTGTCTCTCAGACCACAGTGCAATCAAACTAGAACTCAGGACTAAGAAACCCAATCAAAACCACTCAACTACATGGAAACTGAACAACCTGCTCCTGAATGACTACTAGGTACATAATGAAATGAAGGCAGAAATAAAGATGTTCTTGGAAACCAATGAGAACAAAGATACAACATACCAGAATCTCTGGGACACATTTAAAGCAGTGTGTAGAGGGAAATTTATAGCACTAAATGCCCACAAGAGAAAGCTGGAAAGATCTAAATTTGACACCCTAACATCACAATTAAAAGAACTAGAAAAGCAAGAGCAAACACATTCAAAAGCTAGCAGAAGGCAAGAAATAACTAAGATCAGAGCAGAACTGAAGGAGATAGAGACACGAAGAGCCCTCCAAAAAAATCAATGAATCCAGGAGTTGGTTTTTTGAAAAGATCAACAAAATTGATAGACTGCTAGCAAGACTAATGAAGAAGAAAAGAGAGGAGAATCAAATAGACTTCTCAATGCCATTCCCATCAAGCTACCAATGAGTTTCTTCACAGAATTGGAAAAAACTGCTTTAAAGTTCATATGGAACCAAAAAAGAGCCAGCATTGCCAAGACAATCCTAAGTCAAAGGAACAAAGCTGGAGGCATCACGCTACCTGACTTCAAACTATATTACAAGGCTACAGTAACCAAAACAGCATGGTACTGGTACCAAAACAGAGATATAGACCAATGGAACAGAACAGAGTCCTCAGAAATAATATCACACATCTGCAACCATCTGATCTTTGACAAACCTGAGAAAAACAAGAAATGGGGAAAGGATTCCCTATTTAATAAATGATGCTGGGAAAATTGGCTAGCCATAAGTAGAAAGCTGAAACTGGATCATTTCCTTACTCCTTATATGAAAATTAATTCAAGACTGATTAGAGACTTAAATGTTAGACCTAATACCATAAAAACTCTAGAAGAAAGCCTAGGTAATACCATTCAGGACATAGGCATGGGCAGGTACTTCCTGTCTAAAACACCAAAAGCAATGGCAACAAAAGCCAAAACTGACAAATGGGATCTAATTAAACTAAAGAGCTTCTGCACGGCAAAAGAAACTACCATCAGAGTGAAAAGGCAACCTACAAAATGGGAGAAAATTTTTGCAATCTACTCATCTGACAAAGGGCTAATATCCAGAACCTAGAAAGGTTTGAGAACCTACAAAGAACCCAAACAAATTTACAGAAAAAAAACAAACAACCCCATCGAAAAGTGGGCAAAGGATATGAACAGACATTTCTCAAAAGAAGACATTCATACAGCCAACAGACACATGAAAAAATGCTCGTCATCACTGATCATCAGAGAAATGCAAATCAAAACCACTATAAGATACCATCTCACACCAGTTAGAATGGCAATCATTAAAAAGTCAGGAAACAACAGGTGCTGGAGAGGATGTGGAGAAATAGGAATACTTTTACACTGTTGGTGGGACTGTAAACTAGTTCAACCATTGTGGAAAACAGTATGGCGATTACTTAAGGATCTAGAACTAGAAATACCATATGACCCAGCCATTGCATTGCTGGGTATATACCCAAAGGATTATAAATCATACTGCTATAAAGACACACGCAGACTTATGTTCATTGTGGCACTATTCACAATAGCAAAGACTTGGAATCAACCCAAATGTCCATCAGTGACAGACTGGATTAAGAAAATGTGGCACATATACACCATGGAATACTATGCAGCCATAAAAAAGGATGAGTTTGTGTCCTTTGTAGGGACATGGATGCAGCTGGAAACCATCATTCTTAGCAAACTATCACAAGAACAGAAAACCAAACACCGCATGTTCTCACTCATAGGTGGGAATTGAACAATGAGATCACTTGGACACAGGAAGGGGAACATCACACCCCGGGGTCTATTATGGGGAGGGGGAAGGGGGGAGGGATGGCATAGGGAGTTATAACTGATGTAAATGACGAGTTAATGGGTGCTGACGATTTGATGGATGCAGCACACCAACATGGCATATGTATACATATGTAACAAATCTGCACATTTTGCACATGTACTCTAGAACTTAAAATATAGTTTAAAAAAATGTTAAAAAAGCCTGTAATCCCAGCACTTTGGGAGGCCGAGGCGGGCGGATCACAAGGTCAGGAGATCGAGACCACGGTGAAACCTCGTCTCTACTAAAAATACAAAAAAAATTAGCCGGGCGCGGTTGTGGGCGCCTGTAGTCCCAGCTACTCGGGAGGCTGAGGCAGGAGAATGGCGGGAACCCGGGAGGCGGAGCTTGCAGTAAGCTGAGATCCGGCCACTGCACTCCAGCCTGGGCGACAGAGCGAGACTCCGTCTCAAAAAAAAAAAAAAAAAAAAAAAATGTTAAAAAAATAGAAAATCAGCTAAAACTGGGATTGTAGTTTATTTAAAAATTTTATTTAAAAAGATCTTAAAGTCCGGCATTTATTACTGTTTTACAGTGGCATAAAATTGGAGTATATAAAGTATGTTCTTATAATAACTGAAACTTCCAAAACCATATCAGAAAATCTGTTGAGCAGTGTCTTGTAAAGTTAGGCACATACTAACCGTGTTAACCAACAATCACTCTCCTAATTGCACTAGCTAGGACTACCAGTACTATACTAACTATAAGTTGTGGGAAGGGGCATCTTTGTCTTGTTCCTAATCTTAAAGAAAAAGCTTTCAGCTTTTCATCACTGAGTATGATGTTACCTGTGTGCTTGCCATATATGGCCTTTATTATGTTGTGATACATTACTTTAATACCTTATTTACTGAGAGATTTTATCACAAAATGATGTTGCATTTTATCTAATTCTTTTGCTGTGTCTATTGATATGATATATAATTTTTTTATTTTTCTTTCTGTTAGTGTGACATATGACATTTATTGAATTACATAAATCAAATCATTCTTGCATCCCAGGGATAAATCTCACTTGCACATGGTGTATGATCCTTTTTATGTGCTGTTGAATATTGTTTGCTCGTATTTTGTTTAGGATTGTTTGTTCATCAATATTAACTGGGGTTATTGGTCCCAGTTTTCTGTTTGGCTTCTTGGAACATGGTGAAAGACTGGAAACATTTTCTCTAAAATCAGAAATAAGAACAGGATACCTACTTTTGCCATTTATATTTAATATAGTACTAAACGTCCTAGCCACAATTATATAAGATAAAGAAATAAAAGTCATCCAAGTTGAAAATTACTAAGTGAAATTTGTTTTAAGGAGATATGATATTTTATATAGAAAACCATTAATTTTCCACAAAAAACTGTTGTAACTAATAAATTAAGCAAATTTGCACAATACAAAATCAACACACAAATATAAGTTTCATTTCTATACACTAACAATAAACATTTAAAAAATGATAAAGCAATTTCATAAACAATAGCACCAAAAGAATAAAATATTTAGGAATAAACTTAATCAAGCAGGTAAAAGATGTGTATATTTAAAACTACAAAAATTTGTTACAAAAATTTAATAAAGACATGAGTAAATTAAATAATGTCCCATGTTCATTCAGTGGAAGATTTAATATTTTTAAGATGTTAATACTTATTTTATTCTGACATAGTGTGTTACGGGCTTTTAGTGTGCTTCAGTCACTTAGAAATAGAGAAACAGTGTGTAAAGATAAACTCCGTGAGCTTTAATGCAAGAAGAAAAATGGGAATTCACCAGATTAGCAAAGAACATCCCAGAACCTGGAGAGAAGACCGGGAAGCACCTCCTTTGATGGTGACTTACTGATATAAACCAGCACAAGGCCTGAGACAACAGAGAACTTCCCACAGTAAACCAGTATCAAATACACAGCCATCCACATTGGCTGAAATCAGCTCTTACCCATAAGCACAAACTAGTTGCCTGGAGGCTAAATGGTAAAATAAAATAAGAAATCTGCTGACTGAACTGCACAGCACTGGGGAATAATGTCAGATACCCTAAGAGTTCTGACATCCAAGCTACACAGGAGTCAGTGGGCTTGCTGACATGCCCAGCACAACACTACTACAGCAAATATTTGAGAAAGCCACTATATATAGGTTACCTATAACCAAGGAACTTACACAGACTCTTTGCCACTTAAAACATTCAGAGCCAAAGTCAAAGGACTCTACACAACATCATATACTTCAGACACCTCCTTAAGAGTAAAAGTATTTCCACCTAAAGAAAAGAAAAATCAAAATATAAGTAGGAGAAATAGCCTATCAAAATGAGAAATAACCAGGGAAACAATTCTGAAAGTACAAAATAAGAGTGTTACTACACCATCAAGGGAGAAGATTAACTCTTTATCAACAAATTCTAACCAAAATGAAATCTTTGAAATACTACGTATTCTGTGTATTGATTTTAAAGAAGCTCAACATGATGCAAGAAAAAGCTAAAACCAACAAAAGAAATCAGGAAAACAATTCAGGACATGAAAGAAGAGAAAAGTATTATGGAAAACAAAACAAAACAAAACAAAACAGAATATCTGGAAATAAAAAAAAAATGTAGGAATTACAAAAGACAGTTAAAAATTTTAACAATAGGCTAAACCAAATAGAAAAAAGTATTACAGAACTGAAAGACAGGTCATCTGAATTAGCTCAGTCAGACAGAAATAAAGAACAATGAATTTAAAAAGATGAACAAAGCCTTTGAGAAATATGGAATTATGTAAAACTTCCAAATCTACAATCTACAAATCTACAAGTTGTAAGTATTCCAGAGAGAGAGAAAGGAAAAACAAAAAGTATGGAAAACTTATTTCAGAAAATAATTCAAGAAAACTTTGAGATTTAGACATTCAGACAAGAAGTCAGAGAAATCCTGGAAGATACATTGCAAGAACTTCACCAAAAAATATAGTCATCCAATCGCTTGAAATTGGAAGGCAGAGGTTGCAATGAGCCGAGATCACATCATTGCACTCCAGCCTGGGCAACAAGAGTGAAACTGTTTCAAATATATGTGTGTGTGTGTGTGTGTGTGTATATATATATATATGTGTGTGTGTGTGTGTGTGTGTGTGTGTATAGTCATCAAGTTATGCAAAGTCAGCTTGAAAAAATACAATCCTAAGAGTGGCAAGGGAGAAGTGTGTAATCATCTATAAAGGAAATCTCATCAGACTAATAGCAAACTTTTCAGCAGAAATCCTACAGTCTAGAAAAGATTTGGGCTATTTTTTGCCTCCTTAAAGAAAAGGAATACCAGATGAAAATAACATATCCTGTCAAACTAAGCTTCAAAAATGAAGGGGAAATAGTATTTCCCAGAAAAACAATCACTAAGGGAATTTATTACCACTAGACTGCTCCTCCAAGAAAAGCTCAAAGGAGTTCTAAACATGGAGATGAACCAACAACAATCACAATTATAAAAGGGCATATAAGTACAAAGTTTGTATATCCTATGAAACAATCGCACAATTGAAACCGTAAGGCAACTAGGTAACGACAATATGACAAGATCAAAACCTCACATATTAATATTATTCACCTTGAATATAAATGGCCTTAATACTCCACTTAAAAGATACTGATAGACAAACTTGATTAAAACACACACACACACAAACACACACACACAAAACAATCTGTTGCCTAAAAGAGACACATCTACTGGCTAAATACATCTACAGACTTAAATTAAATGGGTGAATAAAGATTCGTCATGCAAATGGAAAACAAAAGTGAGCAGGAGCAGCCATCCCCATATCTGATAAAACAGACCTTAAACCAACAGCAGTTTAAAGAAAAAAATGAAGGGCCTTATATAATGATAAAAGCTTCAGTACATCAAGAAGATTTAACCATCTTAAATATATATACACCCAACACTGGAGCACCCAGATTCATAAAACAAATACTACTTGACCTAAAAAAAATATGGATGGCAATAGAGTAATAATGAGGGAACCACTGAAACCAGTAGACAGATCACTAAAGTGGTAAAGCAACAAAGAAACTCAAACTTACACTGAACTGTAGACCAAAGGAACATAATAGACATTTACAGAGCATTCTATACAATGAGAATAGAATATATTCTCTTCTCACCTTCACATAGAATATTCTCCAAAATCGACCATATGGTGGCCATAAAAGATTTATTAAATATTTTGAAGTGAAAATCATAATAAATATCTTCTTCAAACACAGTGAAACAAAATTTAAAAGCAACACCAAAAGGAACTCTAAAAGCTACACAGGTACATGGAAGCTAAACAACTTGTTTCTGAATGACCTTTGAGTAAACGACAAAATTAAGGTGTAAATAAAGAGAAATCAAAACGATGAAAATAGAGATAAAACATATCAAAAACTATGTGATAGAGCAAAAATAGAGTTAAGAGAAAAATTTATACCGTTAAATGTCCACATTACAACTATCCCAAATTAACAACCAAACATCAAACTTCAAGGAAATGGAAGAACAAGAACAATGCAAACTCAAAGCTAACAGAAGAAAAGAAATCACAAAGGTCAGAGCAGAACTAAATGAGAGGGAGACAAAAAAAAAAAATGAAACAAGAAAGTAACAAAAGAAAAAGTTGTCGTTTCTTTTTAAGGATAAGCAAAATTGACAGACAGCTAACTAGATTAACCAAGATATAATGAGGCAAGATGCAAACAAATACAATCAGAAATAAGAAAGAGGACATTACGACTGATACGACACAAATACAAAAGATTATCAGGGATTACTATGAATGCTACTATGTGCTAAAACTAGAAAACCTGTAAAAAGTTGATAATTTCCTGGAAACATACCAATTCCCAAGATAGAACCAGGAGGAAATAAAAATCGTACACACGCCAATAACGAGTAAAGAAGCTGAATCAGTAATAAAATTTTTTCAACAAAACAAAAAAAGCCTGGTATTAGACAGATTCACAGCCATATTTTACCAGACACAAAAAGAAGAGCTGGTAACAATCTTATTGAAACTATTTCCAGAAATTGAGGAGAAGGGATTTCTTTCTAACTCATTCTATGAAACTGTATTACCAGTGTCATTCTGATACCAAAATCAGGCTAGGACAAAACAAAAAAGAAAACTACAAGCCATTATCTCTGATGACATAGATGCGAAAGTCCTCAACAAAGTACTAGCAAACAGATTCCAACAGCACATCAAAAAAGTTAATTCATCACAATCAAGTGGGTTTTATTACAGGGATGTAAGGATGATTCAACATCTGCAAATCAATAAGTGTGATTCACCATCTCAACAGATGCAGAACAAGCAATCGAGAAAATATATCCCTTCATCATAAAAACCCTGAACACACTAGACATCAAAAGAACGTACCTCAAAATAATAAGAGCCATCTCTTACTAAACCACAGCCAACATTATACTGAATGGGGAAAAGTTAAAAGCATTCTAACTAAGAACTGCAAGAAGACAAGGATGTCCAATCTCACCACTCCTACTCGACCTAATACTGGAAGTCCTAATCACAGTAATTGGGCAAGAGAAATAAATTAAAAGTACTCAAATTGGGAAAGAGTAAATCAAATTATCTCTTTGCTGGTGATGATTATATTCCTAGAAAACCCTAAATATTCCCCCAAAAGACTCCTAGACTTGATAAGCAAATTCACTAAAGTTTTAAAATACAAAGTCAATGTGCAAAACAGTAGCATTTCTGTACACCAATAAAGTACATACTGAAAACCAAATAAATAACTCAATTCCATTTATAATAACCAAAAATAAATAAAATGCCTAGGAATACATTTAGCCATGAGGTAAAAGATATCTGCAAAGGGAACTTTAAAACACTGATGAAATAAATTGTAGATGATTCAAACATAGAAAATATCCCATGCTCATGGATTGAAAGAATCAATATTGTTAAAATGAGCATACTGCCCAAAGCAATCTACAGATTCAAAGTAATCCCTATCAAATTACCAACATCATTTTTAACAGAATTAGAAAAATGCAATCCTGAAATTCATATGGAGCAGCAACCAAAAAAAAAAAAAAATTAGTCAAGGCAATTCTGGGTGAAAAGAACAAATCCGAAGGTATCACACTGTGTGACTTCAAGTTAAACTACAAGGCTATAGTAATTAAAACAGCATGGTACTGGAGCATAAATAGACACATAGGTAAAGAGAACAAAATAGGGAACCCAGAAATAAAGCCACATACTACAACCAATTGATCTTCAACAAAGTTGCCAGAAATAAAAAATGGAAAAAGGACACCTTATTCAATAAATGCTGCCGGGAAAATTGGCTAGCTATGTGCGAAAGAATGAAACTGGACCCCAATCTCTCACCATATACAGAAATCAACTCAAGATCTCAAGATGGATTAAAGACTTAAATGAAAAACATGGAACTACAAAAATCCTGGAAGAAAATCTAGAGAAAACTTTCCTGGTCATTGGCTGAGGCAAACCATTTATGATGAAGAACTCAAAGGCAAGTGCAACCAAAACAAAGTTAGACAAATGGGACTTAATTAAACCAAAATGCCTTTGCACAGCAAAATAAACAATCAACAGAGTAAACAGATAACCTACAGAATGAGAGAAAATATTTGCAAATTATTTATATGACAAAGGACTAATATCCAGAATCTACAAGAAAATCAACAACTCAAAGAGAAAAAACAAACAAACATCTCCATTAAAAGCTGGGCAAAGAACATGAACAGACATTTCTTAAAGGAAAAAATACAAGTGGTCAAGAAACACTTGTATTTTAACACATTAATCATGTTGAGAAAATGCTCAACATTATTAATCATCAGAGAAATGCAAATTAAAACCCTAATAATAATATAATAGTAATTTTAAAAAAACACAATGTGATATCATCTCACACTGGTCAGAATTGCTATTGTTAAAAAGTAAAACAAGGAAAAGAAAACATCAGATGTTGGCATATTTGTGGAGAAAGTGGAATGCTTACACATTTTTGTTGGGAATGTAAGTTTATTCAACCTCCATGTAAAACGGTATGGAGATTTCTCAAAGTACTAAAAATAGAACTATTTTTTAACCCAGCAATCCCTTTACTGGATATATACCCAAAGGAAAACAAAAGGTTATATAAAACAGGCACCTGTATTCATATGTTCATTGCAGCACTATTCATAATAGCAAAGTCATGAAACCAACTTAACTGTCCATCAGTGGTTGACTGGATAAAGAAAATACACCATGGTCTACCATACAGCCATAAAAATAATGAATGTATTCCCTTGACAGCAACGTGGATGGAGCTGGGGACGATTATCTTAAGTGAACTGACTCAGAAAAAGACAATCAAATATCACGATGTTCTCACTTAAAAGTCATAGCTAAGCAACAGGTTCATATGATTATAAAGATGGAAATAATAGACACTGCTAACTCCAAAAGAGTAGAAGATGGGAATGAAGAGACAGTTGAAAAATCAGGCACAATGTTTGCTATTTAGGTATTGGGTACACTAGAAGCCCAGTCTTCACTAGTATGCAAAAGCAAGCACTTATACCTCCCTGAATCTAAAATAAAATAAAAATAGAAATATGTCAATATTTCCCAAAACAATTTACAAATTCAGTGTGATTCCTATAAGATCCTATTATTATTATTATTATTATTTTTGCAAAAATAGTAAAATCTATCCTAAAATTTGTATGGTATTTCAAAGGACTCAAAATTACCAAAATGGTCTTGAGAAAAGAGAGCAAAATTGGAGTTCTCACATTTCCTGATTTCAAAACTTACTTTATAACTATGGTAATCAAACTAGCATGTTAATGACATAATGACAGACCTACAATCCACTGTAATAGAATTGAATTGAGAACCCAGAAATATATACGCACATATATGGTCAAATCATATTTGACAAAGGTGCCAAGGCCATTCAAATGAGGGAAGGAAAATCTTTTCAGTAAATTGTGTTAAGAGTACTGAATATCCACATGGAAAAGAATGAAGTTGGACCCTTACCTTACACGACTTACAAAAAATGAACTCAAATGGTGAAAGACCTAATGTAAAAGCTAAAATTATACACCTTTTAGAAAGAAATGTAGAGGAAAAACTTTATCACATTGAATTTTCAATGATTTCTTGGACATGACACCTAAAGCACAAACAACAAAAGTAAACAAACTGGGTTACCCTAGGTTGGTAAGGGTACGGTGGGGAGTGGGGATGGTTAGTAGGTACAAAAAATATAGTTAGATAGAACAAATGAGAACTAGTATTTTATAGCACAACAGAGTAATTACAGTGAATAATAATTTATTATACATTTAAAAATAACCAAAAGTGTATGTTAGAATGTTTGCAACATTGCAAAATGATAAATACTTGAGATAATGGACACCTCATTTACATTGATGTGTTTATTGTGCATTTTATGCCAGTATCAAAGTATCTCATGTACCTTATGAATATTTACACCTTCTATGTACACATAAAATTTTTAAAAGTTTAAAAGTAAAAAGAGGTTAATAGGAACACTTCAAAATTTAAAAACTTCTGTGCATCAAAAGACACAACCAACAGAGTAAAAAGGCAACCTATAGAATGTCAGAAAATATTTGTGAATAATACATTTTTAATGGATTTTACAGAATATATAAAGAACTCCTCCAATTCAACAAGAAAAATGCAAACAACCAAATTTAAAAATGATCAAATGAATGAGTAGATGTTTCTCCAAAGAATATATATATGTGTTCAATGATCACATGAGGAGATGCTCAAAATCACTAATCCTTGAGGGAAATGCAAATCAAGAGCACAATAAGATATCAACTTACAGTCATGATGGCAATTGTAAGAGCAAATAATATAATAACAACTCATGGTGAAGATGTGGAAAATTTGTGGGGTTTTTTTGTTTATTTGTTTTTTGTTTGTTTGTTTATTTGTTTTGCACTGTTTGTTGGAATACAAAATTGTGCAGTCAGTATGGGAACCAGTGTGGATGTTCCTCAAAAAATTTAATATACAATTTCCTTATTACTCTGCAATCGACTTCAGAGCATATATATACAATAGAATTGAATGCAGAATCTCAAGTAGATGCTTGCACACCCCTTTTCATTTATTGAACAATAACTAAGATTGTACAGAGGTTCACATCATTTGCCCAAGGGGTAAACCCACAGTAGGAGAGATACAAAATTTCATTATGGTTAATAACCTGAGATAGGGAGTTACAAAGACCTATGTCCAAGTTGCAAACTTTGATGTATGTGCTATCTTGCCTAGTGCAACTTATTTAAGTCCCAGGTATTTATTCTTTAATACGTAAAAAATAATATTATCTACTTTATAGATTATAGTGGGAATTTTATGAGATAATGCACATAAAATATTTAGGGCAGTAGCTGGAACAAAGTATTTGTACAAAAAATACATACTGTAATATTTGTAATGTTTTTTATTTGAAACACAGTCCTTTTTTCAATATCAGACGTGACTTCATAGCATAAGCTAAGGAAACAGGAAAGTGGGAGAGAAAGTGATGTTACCCATTTATGAAAACCAAAATCATCAAATTTTGATCAAGTGATTAAAACTACTAAAAATCATTAATCCAGAAATTACCCTCCCAGAGATAAGGTAAAATTGTCTTAAAGAATGTGGGCAGGGGCAGGCAGTTCAGCAAGTCCCCTCAAGGGTTACTTTTATATTCCTATTATTTGAGTTACTTGTAAAAATAAAAAATTGATTGTCTTCTTTCAAAGAATAACACTTGAGCAAAGTCAATTTTGGGTTGCATTACATAGTACAAAATAATTACTTCAATGTGGAAGGGCATGGGCAGGGTAAAGCAATTTATTTTATATCATATCCTCTGCTATGTTTTGGATACAGGTTTATTTGTGCCCACCAAAATTTATGTGGAAATTTGCCCCCCAGTGTAGCAGTGTTGAGAGGTGAAGCCTGTTGGGAGGTATTTGGGTAATGGAAGTGGATCCCCTGTGAATGACTTGGTGCTGTTCTAGTATCAGTGAGTGAGCTGTTACACTCAAGAGACTAGATTCATTCTTACGGAAATGGATTAGTTCCCAGGAGAGTGGGTTGCTATAAAGTCAGGATGCCCCTCAGTGTTTCCACTCTTCACATGTGTCTGCATCTTTTTCTACCTTCTCTGCCATATTGTGATGCAGCACAAAAGCCCTCAGCAGAAACCAGAGCTAGCCCCTTCAACTTCTCAGCCTGCAGAACCATGAACTAATTAAACCTCTTTTCTTGATAAATTACCCAGTGTCAAGTATTTCTTTATAGCAACCCAAAACAGAATAAGACGTTTCATAGAGCTATTTTATTTTAACATAATACACTGAATTTTTTAAAATTTTGCTAAATCAGTTTTGCATTCTTTACCCAAAGAAATAAAGAATGCAATTATATTTTGATATCCTGCCTCAAGATATTTTGTTTCTAGAGTAATAGCTGCCAGTGCCATATATACATGAGAAAAAATAACATCAGGGGTAGACAAAATTACCTAGAAAAAAATTAATTTCTTTTTCCTCTGACTCTTCCAACTAAGTTTTTATTCTGATTGCAATTATGAGTTTTGGCCAAATGAAGATAAACACAGATTTTAGCAAGCTAAATGAAAGAAGCTCATACTATGGATAGCAATATTGCTACGTGTTCATTAAAATCTGTTTCTCTTTCTCCTAGGCAAGTAGAATATATTTCCCAAACCCCGTTTCAGTTAGGAGAGACTATTAACTCTCTTTCTCATCCATAGAATGTAGGCAGAATTTGAAGCACACCATTTTGAGACCTGACTCATAAAAACTTCATTCACATTTTCTTATACAACTAAACAAATAACTACCATTTGACCCAGCAATTGCAATTCTACACACTTTTTTCCAGGGGAATGAAAATTTATGTTTATACAAAAAGATAGACTCTCCTGCACAGTCTCCCTCCCTTTTCCCACTTGCTTGCTGAATGGAGAAGACTTAAAAACATGTTTTGAAAGTGGCTAAGCCACAAAATGGAAAGAGCCCATGTCCCTAAATCACCATGTTTGTAGTTTACCTCCCGATTTGGTATTTCTGCAAGTGAGAAATAAATTTCTATTGTGTTTTATTCAGAGTTTGTTAGGAAAGCTAGTAATGCCTTAACTTGTATAGTACATACCACAAAATAGATACCTTAGTATGTGAAACACTTCTTAGGTATATTGCCTAAAGTATCATTATATGTCATTTTGATAGTTGAAAATACAAAGAAAGTCATATGATTTATTAAGTTAAATATGTTGATAGGATATTAGGCACTCATATAGTTAAGTAAATATTGTTTGAAAAAATGTACAATGACAAATCTTAATGCAGGCTAACCAGGAAAATAAATTTTTAAAAGGACTAAAATAAATAAAATCTGAGATGAAAAAGGAGACATTGCAACCAATACTGCGGGAATTCAAAAAAATCATTAGAGGGTAATCTGAACGAATATACAGCAATAAATTGAAAAACCTAGGAGCAATGGATAAGCTGCTAGACACATAAAACCTACCAAGATTGATCCATGAAGAAATCCAAGACCTGGTCAGACCAAAAACAAGTACCTAGATCAAAGTCATAATAGAAAGTATCCCAGTAAAGAAAAACCCCAGGACCCAATGGCTTCACTGAAGAATTTTACCAAATATTTAAAAGGAAGTAATACCAATCTTACTTAAACTACCCCAAAAACTGGAGGAGGAGGAAATATTTTCAAACTAATTTTGTAAATCTAGAATTACCCTGATATAAAAACCAAAGATCCATTTTAAAAAGAAAACTGTAGGTCAATATCACTGAAAAATATTAATGCAAATATCCTCAACAAAACCCTAGCAAACCAATTTCAACAACACATTAAAAATATCATTCATCATGACTACATGGGATTTGTCCCAGGGATGCAAGTATAGTTTAACATATGCAGATGAATCAATGTGATGCATCATATCAACAGAATGAAGGAAGAAATTATATGGTCATTTCAACTGATGCTGCGAAAGCATTTGATAAAATTCAAAATCCTTTTATGACAAAAACCCTCAAAACACATGGACGAAAGAAACAAACCTCAACACAACAAAAGCCACATACAACAAACCCACAACTAGTATCATACTCAGTGAGGAAAAACTGAAAGCCTATTCTGTAAGATATGTAATATGACCAAAATAAAAAACATATGCAGATCAATCAATGCTATACATCTTATCAACAGAATGAAGGATAAATCATATGATGAAAAAGCCCACTTTCATCACTGTTATTAAACATTTTGGAAGTTCTAGCTAGAACAATCAAATAGGAGAAAGAAAAGAAGGAAGGAAGGAAGGAAGAGGAAAATGGCATTCAAATTGGAGAGGAAGAAATCAAGTTATCTTTGTTTGCAGATGATATAATATTATATTTGGAAAAACCTAAAGACTCCACCCAAAAACTATTATAACTGATAAACAAATTCAATTTAGTTGCAGGATACAAAATCAACACACAAATTAATACCATTGTATTTGCCAACAGCAAGAAATCTGAAAATGAAATTTTAAAAATCCTACTTACAATAGCTACTAATAAAATTAAATATTTAAGAATTTGCCTTTTAATTGGAGCATTTAGTCCATTTACATTTAAGGTTAATATTGTTATGTGTGAACTTCATCCTGCCATTATGATATTAACTGGTTATTTTGCTCGTTAGTTGATGCAGTTTCTTCCTAGCCTAAATGGTCTTTACATTTTGGTATGTTTTTGCAATGGCTGGTACCTGTTGTTCCTTTCCATGTTTAGTGCTTCCTTCAGGGTCTCTTGTAAGGCAGGCCTAGTGGTGACAAAATCTCTAAGCATTTGATTATCTGTAAAGGATTTTATTTCTCCTTCACTTATGAAACTTAGTTTGGCTGGATATGAAATTCTGGGTTGAAAATTCTTTTCTTTAAGAATGTTGAATATTGGCCCTCACTCTCTTCTGGCTTGTAGAGTTTCTGCCGAGAGATCTGCTGTGAGTCTGATGGGCTTCCATTTGTGGTAACCCGACCTTTCTCTCTGACCAGCACTGATTGTCCAGCACTCCCTAGTGAGATAAACCCAGTACCTCAGTTGAAAATGCAGAAATCACCTGTCTTCTGTGTCGCTCGCGCTGGGAGTTGGAGACTGGAGCTGTTCCTATTCGGCCATATTGCTCCGCCCCCCCAAAATTATATATTTTAAAAATTTTCTTACAGAAGCCTCACTTTGTGGTTCTGCAAAACAAACAAAAGAGAACTCTTTATCCTTTCTAAGAGAAAAAGAAATAGGAAGTTTCAATGCCTCTTTCCATTTTGTTATTCCTAAATATGAGAATTCTATGCTTACTCATAGAAAAGAAAATTATCTGAAATTTTTAACCATTCTTTCATTTAAAACTAGTTGCCTACCATAATGTATATTTTTAAAGTGCAGGGGAGGCACAAAGAAGAAAATGAAAATGAAGATATAAGTCTAAGAATTTAGACGAAATTTCTCCTGGTTTCCTTAGACCATGCAAAATAGAATCTGTGAATCAGAAAAGCTATGACAAATTGGAATGTCAGCCTTTTGTAAACTTGATCTTTTTTTTTTTTTCTTTTTTTTTTATTATTATACTTTAAGTTCTAGGGTACATGTGCATAATGTGCAGGTTTGTTACATATGTATACTTGTGCCATGTTGCTGTGCTGCACCATTCAACTCGTCAGCACCCATCAACTCGTCATTTACATCAAGTATAACTCCCAATGCAATCCCTCCTCCCTCCCCCCTCCCCCCTTCCCATGATAGGCCCCGGTGTGTGATGTTCCCCTTCCCGAATCCAAGTGATCTCATTGTTCAGTTCCCACCTATGAGTGAGAACATGTGGTGTTTCGTTTTCTGTTCTTATGATAGTTTGCTAAGAATGATGGTTTCCAGCTGCATCCATGTCCCTACAAAGGACACAAACTCATCCGGACCAGATGGATTCACAGCTGAATTCTACCAGAGGTACAAGGAGGAGCTGCTACCATTCCTTCTGAAACTATTCCAATCAATAGAAAAAGAGGGAATCCTCCCTAACTCATTTTATGAGGCCAACATCATCCTCATACCAAAGCCTGGCAGAGACACAACAAAAAAAGAGAATTTTAGACCAATATCCCTGATGAACATCGATGCAAAAATCCTCAATAAAATACTGGTAAACCGGATTCAGCAGCACATCAAAAAGCTTATCCAGCATGATCAAGTGGGCTTCATCCCTGGGATGCAAGGCTGGTTCAACATTCGCAAATCAATAAACATAATCCAGCATATAAACAGAACCAAAGACAAGAACCACATGATTATCTCAATAGATGCAGAAAAGGCTTTTGACAAAATTCAACAGCCCTTCATGCTAAAAACGCTCAATAAATTCGGTATTGAAGGAACGTACCTCAAAATAATAAGAGCTATTTATGACAAACCCACAGCCAATATCATACTGAATGGGCAAAAACTGGAAAAATTCCCTTTGAAAACTGGCACAAGACAGGGATGCCCTCTCTCACCACTCCTATTCAACATAGTGTTGGAAGTTCTGGCTAGGGAAATCAGGCAAGAGAAAGAAATCAAGGGTATTCAGTTAGGAAAAGAAGGAGTCAAATTGTCCCTCTTTGCAGATGACATGATTGTATATTTAGAAAACCCCATTGTCTCAGCCCAAAATCTCCTTAAGCTGATAAGCAACTTCAGCAAAGTCTCAGGATACAAAATTAATGTGCAAAAATCACAAGCATTTGTATACATCAGTAACAGACAAAAAGAGAGCCAAATCATGAATGAACTTCCATCCACAATCGCTTCAAAGAGAATAAAATACCTAGGAATCCAACTGACAAGGGATGTAAGGGACCTCTTCAAGGAGAACTACAAACCACTGCTCAGTGAAATAAAAGAGGACACACAAAAATGGAAGAACATACCATGCTCATGGATAGGAAGAATCAATATCGTGAAAATGGACATACTGCCCAAGGTTATTTATAGATTCAATGCCATCCCCATCAAGCTACCAACGAGATTCTTCACAGAATTGGAAAAAACTGCTTTAAAGTTCATATGGAACCAAAAAAGAGCCCGCATCTCCAAGACAATCCTAAGTCAAAAGAACAAAGCTGGAGGCATCACGCTACCTGACTTCAAACTATACTACAAGGCTACAGTAACCAAAACAGCATGATACTGGTACCAAAACAGAGATATAGACCAATGGCACAGAACAGAGTCCTCAGAAATAATACCACACATCTACAGCCATCTGATCTTTCACAAACCTGAGAGAAACAAGAAATGGGGAAAGGATTCCCTATTTAATCAATGGTGCTGGGAAAATGGGCTAGCCATAAGTAGAAAGCTGAAACTGGATCCTTTCCTTACTCCTTATACGAAAATTAATTCAAGATGGATTAGAGACTTAAATGTTAGACCTAATACCATAAAAACCCTAGAGGAAAACCTAGGTAGTACCATTCAGGACATAGGCATGGGCAAAGACTTCATGTCTAAAACACCAAAAGCAACGGCAGCAAAAGCTAAAATTGACAAATGGGATCTCATTAAACTAAAGAGCTTCTGCACAGCAAAAGAAACTACCATCAGAGTGAACAGGCAACCTACAGAATGGGAGAAAATGTTTGCAATCTACTCATCTGACAAAGGGCTAATATCCAGAACCTACAAAGAACTCAAACAAATTTACAAGAAAAAAACAAACAACCCCATCAAAAAGTGGGCAAAGGATATGAACAGACATTTCTCAAAAGAAGACATTCATACAGCCAACAGACACATGAAAAAATGCTCATCATCACTGGCCATCAGAGAAATGCAAATCAAAACCACAATGAGATACCATCTCACACCAGTTAGAATGGCGATCATTCAAAAGTCAGGAAACAACAGGTGCTGGAGAGAATGTGGAGAAATAGGAACACTTTTACACTGTTGGTGGGATTGTAAACTAGTTCAACCATTATGGAAAACAGTATGGCGATTCCTCAAGGATCTAGAACTACAAGTACCGTATGACCCAGCCATCCCATTACTGGGTATATACCCAAAGGATTATAAATCATGCTGCTATAAAGACACACGCACACGTATGTTTATTGCGGCACTATTCACAATAGCAAAGACTTGGAATCAACCCAAATGTCCATCAGTGACAGACTGGATTAAGAAAATGTGGCACATATACACCATGGAATACTATGCAGCCATAAAAAAGGATGAGTTTGTGTCCTTTGTAGGGACATGGATGCAGCTGGAAGCCATCATACTTAGCAAACTATCAGAAGAACAGAAAACCAAACACTGTATGTTCTCACTCATAGGTGGGAACTGAACAATGAAATCATTTGGACTCGGGAAGGGGAACATCACACACCGGGGCCTATCATGGGGAGGGGGTGGGGGGAGGGATTGCATTGGGAGTTATACCTGATGTAAATGACGAGTTGATGGGTGCTGATGAGTTGATGGGTGCAGCACAGCAACATGGCACAAGTATACATATGTAACAAACCTGCACGTTATGCACATGTACCCTAGAACTTAAAGTATAATAATAATAATAAATAAATTTTAAAAAAATTTGCTTAAGTGAAAGATCTTTAGAATAAAAACTGTAAAACTTTGCTAAAAGAAATTAAAGAGGACACCTAAAAATGAAAAGGCATTTCACATTCATGTATTAGAAAAATCAATATTATTAAAATGTTCACACTACAAAAAGCAATCTACAGATTCAATACAATGCCTCTCAAAATACTGTTATTCTTCACAGAAACAGAAAAAAAAAAATCCTAAAATTTATACAGAACCACAAAAGACCCAGAATAGCCAAAGCTATTTTGGACAATAACAACAGAACTGAAGAATCACATTGCCTGACTTCAAATTATATGACACAGCTATAATAACCAAAACAGCAGGGTACTGGCATAAGAACAGACACACAGAGCAATGTAACTGAATAGAGAACCCCAAAACAAACTCATACATCCACAGTGAACTCATTTTCAATAAACATTCCAAGAACATACATCGGGAAAACAACAATTTATTCAATAAATAGTGCTGGGACAACAAAATATCCATATGCAGAAGAATAAAACTAGACCAATATCTCTTTCCTTATAAGGAGATCAAATCAAACTGCGTTAAAGACTTAATGAAAACTATGAAACAACTGGAATAAAACTTTAGAAAACTCTCCAGGACATTAGACTGGGCCAGGATTTCTTGGCTAGTACCCCCACAAGCACAGACATCCAAAGCAAAAATGGACAAAGGGGATCGCATTAAGTTAAGAAGCTTCTCCACAACAAAGGAAACGGTAAAAAAAAAAAAAAAAAAAAAAAAAAAGGAAGACACAACTCACAGAATAGGCAAAATTATCTGTAAACTATCCATCTGACAAGGGATTAATAGCCAGAAAATATAAAATGCTTAAACAATTCAATAGGAAAGCTAGGAAAGCATCTAATAATCCAATTAACAAATGGGCCAAAAATCTGCATAGGCATTTCTCAAAAGAAGATATACAAATGACAAACAGGTAAATGGAAAGGTGTTAAACATCATTGATCATCGGAGTAATGCAAATCAAAACTACAATGAGATATCATTTCTTCCAGTTAAAATGGCTTTTTCCTTTTCTTTTCTTTTTTGAGACAGAGTTTCACTCTTGTTGCCCAGGCTGGAGTGCAACGGCACGATCTCGGTTCACTGCAACCTCCACCTCCCAGGTTCAAGCAAATCTCCTGCCTCAGACTCCCTAGTAGCTGGGATTAAAGGCATGTACCACCATGCCCGGCTAATTTTGTACTTTTAGTAGCTACAGGGTTTCTCCATGTTGGTCAGGTGGTCTCGAACTCCTGACCTCGGGTGATCCACCCACTTTGGCCTCCCAAAGTGCTGGGATTACAGGCGTGAGCCACCACGCCTGGCCTAAAATGGCTTTTATCCAAAATACTGGAAATAACAAATGCTTGTGAGGATGTGGATAAAAGAGAAAACTGTATGCTATTGATGAGAATGTACATTAATACAACCACTATGAAGAACAGCTTGGAGATTCCTCAAAAAACCTAAAAATACACATGCTATGTGATGCAGCAATCCCACTGCTAAATATATTCCCCCAAAAAGGGAAGTCGATATATCAAAGGTATATCTGCACTCCTATGTTTTTTACAACACTATTTACAATAGCCAACATTTGAAAGCAACCTGTTTATCAACAGATGAATGAATGAAGAAAATGTGGTACATATACACAACAGAGTGATAATCAGCCATAAAAAAAATTAAATTCTGACATTTACAATAGCATAAATGGAACTGAAGGTCATTTTGTTTAGTGAAATATGACAGGCACAGAAGGATAAACTTTTCATGTTCTCACTTATTTGTTAGAGCTAAAAATTAAAACAATTGAACTCATGGACATAGAGAGTAGAAGGATGGTTACCAGAGGCTGGGAGGGGTGGTGAAAGTGTAGATAGTTACTGGAGCAAAATACATATAGTTAGTTAGTTAGTTAGTTAGTTAGAAAAAAAGAATGAGCTCCTGCATTTTATAGCACAACAGGGTGACTATAGTCAATAATACCTTGTACATTTTAAAATAACTAAAAGAGTACAATTGGACTATTTGTAACACAAAGAATAAATGTTTTTGGCTGTGGATTTTCTATCTACACCAATATGATTATTATGCATTGTATGTATTCAAATATCTCATGTACCCAATAAATACATACACCTACTATGTACTCCCCAAAATTAAAAATAAAACATTAAGAAAATAATAGTAGCATTTATTTTTGAATAAGTATAATTATATTTTCTTCTTTTTTTTGCATTTGTAAATTTTATACAAGTTATAAAAAGTAATACAACTATTTTTAATTTGGAAAACAAAAACTAGTAAGTAAACATATACTGGACATTGGCGACTCACTTTCTGTTTTAAATAATATATGTTTACCTTAGTGAACTAAAGAGCAAAGACATTTTATATTTACCAAAAACATATTGTGCCATATTCATTTGGTTCAGTCAAACCTGAAATCAATCATGAACTGTTTGTTCTGTTGCTTTAGTCTGATCTTCACCAGTTGGTACTATCTTTGGGTATAAACACTATTTTAGTACTATCTTTGGGCATAATATATCTTTGGGTATAATATTATCTTTGGGTGTAGTCCTAGTTGGAATTATCTTTGCAGTATAATTATATACTAAAATCCATAAAACCAAATGTAATCTTTCCAAAATAAATGGAATATTGTATTGTCATTATTCTTCAAGACTAATATATAGAGTCTTTAGTACTTAGCATATTAGTTATGCATTGTAAAGACTGAGAAGACAAAATATTTCGTAAACATAATGTGTCCTCAAAATTTTAAATGGAAACAATAACAAGAAAAATACTGGCATTCTAGATGCAGAAGTGCACATACAAACATTCCTTCCTTTCTTCTTTCTGAGACATCACAGAGAATTTTCTTTGTGGAGAAATTGGAGACACCATTCAATGGCATACACACAGAAAAAAATCTTACTGAAAACAAAAAGAGACATAATTTGTTTTAGAAAGGAACATGCCTCCACAGTAATTTTTTCATGAAGTGAAAGAAAACATTTAAGTCACAGGTTAACTCTATGATTTATATATCCATATTATTATGGACATCTGTAGAGGTCTAGCTCTTCTAGTATTTCATCATTTACCATTGTGTGCTCCCTCTGCTGGATTGTTCACCATACAACAAGAGAACATTGTACTACCAAATTTTAAAATCTGAATGAATATAAGTAAATGTCACAAATTTTTCGAAGTCATTTTTTCGCTTGGCCTATCTACTGTTAACTCAAGGATCATGACATGTGTGTTTAGTAATCCAGGGTGTCTTTTAAACTGAACGTGTAAGTTTGGTATTTTCATTACAGATCTATTTACCACCATCTTTCTTTGAGGCTGATATCTTACTTTCATTTTTACCTGTAATTCAAACATGTTTTGAAATTTACTTCACACTTGGACATTGGTTTTCACACTCTTCTATTTCTAAGCAGCTATAGCCCTGGTTTTCCTGGACAGTTACAGTTTATAATTATTGCTTTTGTAATAGTATTAATAGAAGTAATAACACTTTTTTCTGAAAAAAAATCTTATTTGGATGAGAAATGATGGCCTTGAACGTCTTACTAATACCCAGCCTGTGACGACTACATACCTGACTAAAAGCTTCATATGTTTGCTTCTTAGAAAAAATATGAAGTAGTGAATATTACCTAACCTACTTAGAGTCATGTCTCTTCTCTTAGAAGAAAATTAATCAGTGAACAAAATGGTAGACAAGCTAAGGGATTTGGTGAGTATGATAATAGGCAGAAGCAATTTTCCACTGTTAAGAAATGCTACTATAGGGCCGGGCGCGGTGGCTCAAGCCTGTAATCCCAGCATTTTGGGAGGCCGAGATGGGCGGATCACGAGGTCAGGAGATCGAGACCATCCTGGCTAACACCTGTACTAGGTGAAACCCCGTCTCTACTAAAAATACAAAAAACTAGCTGGGCAAGGTGGCGGGCGCCTGTAGTCCCAGCTACTCCGGAGGCTGAGGCAGGAGAATGGCGTGAACCCGGGAGGCGGAGCTTGCAGTGAGCTGAGATCCGGCCACTGCACTCCAGCCCGGGCTACAGAGCAAGACTCCGTCTCAAAAAAAAAGAAAAAAAAAATTGCTACTATAATAGGGCAACTGATTGTGGCAAAAAGGTGTGCACCTTGCCTGCTCACAAATTCTCAGATCTCTCAAGGAATGACACTCTGCTTTAACCAAGGGCTATTCCTAGGCTTCGGTTCTTTGATGCTGTTCTTTGTCCCTTGTGTGAGTTGAAAAGACTGCTTTGTTAATGATTATTTTTTCTTTATTATGATGACTATGGAAATGAGGAATACTAATGAATAAATAAAAAGCTTACCCATAAATAAAATAAAAATTACTGCATTAAAAACAAAGTGCACTTTCCACCTGTGAATTCTATCTCTCTGATGAAATAAATCAACTAATAAAAGAAACATAACTGAAGATGGACAAAGATGATATCTGTTAAAAATTATTTGAGCTCTAGTGCTTGTAACTTAAAACAGTTTGCGTTCAGTTTGCTCTGGGTGTCCAAGCCTTATTAGTAAACAAAAATGATTGTTTAATTAATTCAGGTATGTGGATTAATGTGATATATTAGTAAATAGAAAACCTGAATCCCCAAAAGACTACAGCTAGACTGCTAAGAAACCATCTAGAATTTTATCTAAAGTGATATAAAATTTCAGTCTCTATTTTAAAGCAAATTAAAATGTACAAATGAAATGAAAAAGTGAGAAACAATTTGCCAATATCTAACTTGCATGTAGAAAGTGGAAATAGATTCCATGGCCTTCATTAACAATTTATGACTAAGTAAAATTCAAGAACTTCATTTTATGGATGTCTACACAGAGGAATCATTAGTAGTTAGAATATTATGACATGCATTAGCTGTTCATTTACTCTGAACCTGAAATTTATTCTTTTTTATATGAATGTTTGACTCCCAAAGTATACTTATGTGGTTCTTACAATATTTGCTAAGCCAGCTTCCCCCAAAGACTTTGCCATAATCCAGACTTAAAAACAAACATCATTTTTACATCTGAAAGCTTGAGAGAAGCAATAGAAAGAACAAAGAAGCCATGAAGCTCTCTGAAAATTGAGCTTTTTGGTGGAATAAGAAGAATTATGAGTCTGCAGGAGTAAAATGAGTAATTAAGTCAACAGCATGCCTTTATCTTATGGCTGATGGAGTGAAACTACAACTTAGCTCTGGGCAAAAAATAACTGAATTTAGTGTTCTTATGTTGTTACTGAAAGCAAAATGAGAAGGACTAAATTAATAATTTATTAAGAGAGAGTTCAGTTGGTTTGAGAAACCAGTTATTCCCAGTCCTGTAAAATTAAAGGACAAAGTCAACAATAAGAAAAAATATATTTCAGACACGGCTGGGGAGGGAGGGCAAGATGGCTTACTACACGCAGCCAGATGGAACAGCTGCCATCGAGGGACCGAGATGATGACTGGTGCATTCCTAACAGATCTTCAGAAGGAAAGCACCTAGAGTACATGGAGGGAAGACACAGAAGCTAGGCTGAAGGGGGAGAATGCTGGGAACTCTCCAGGGCATGATCGCACACCAGGACTCATTCCTGGCCCCCAGTGACTTGGGGGAACGGATGAGTTTTACTGGCAAAAAGCAACCTGCTCTCGCCATGGGCCTCTGGAATCCCAGCAGAAGGAAATCCCTCGGCCACCTGACACTAGAGGTGGCGGGCAGAGGTGCTTAGAGAAGTGGTAGGGGGCAGCAAACCAGCTGATGTGGAGCCTAGAGAATCTGATGCGGGAGCATGTGTAGCTGAACAGGGACACGGTCAGCTATCCTCCTAGGCTCCACTTGCTCGCATAGAGGACTTTAGCCCCAGGGGAATTGTTGGGGCTGAATTCTGCAGGGTGGTCTTGCCCATCAGACGGAGCTGGTCCAATCTCAGCACCCCTTGGTCTGTTGGCTTCTCCTGGGGCCCCAGCCTGGCTGCTAGGCTTGCAGGACAGCCTCAAGTGCCGTGGGAACTCAAGTAATGCCTCCTGTGCTGGCGGACCATGACTTACCGGCAGAGAGCTCAAGTGCGGTGGCCCCCACTGCCGCACGCCAGCCTACCTACTCGTCACCCATACTGCAACTGCAGCCAGCCCCTAGTAATGCCCATATTGCTTTGCTGGCATGTGCATGCCTTTCTTGCCCTGCCAGTGCACGTGTGTGCATGCACCCTGCCCTGCCACTGCTGCAGCGAGAGCGCAGTTCACCCCTTCCTCTCCTTGCCAACCATCATTGCAGGCAGAGCCTTGATGGGCACAGCCCCAGCCAGCCCCACACCCACCAGTGCTTCACCCTTGCATCAACAGTGCCGCAAAAGTGAAACTAGGTAGGAAGAGCGGACCCTCCCCTGCCCTCAGTAACCACCCCTGACTGCAACACACAGAGAGCGCACACAAACCGGGGCCCACCAGTGCCCCGCCCCGTGCAAACACCACTACCACTGTGACTGCACACACAGTCACCAGCAGAGGCCCCGCGTAACCGCCCCCCAGCTACATTTTCCCCAACATTGTGGTGAACTCCCACACTAAGACAGGCAGCCCAGCAGGCGCTACCACCCTCCAGCAGCCAATGAGTACGCAACCAGTTGCACTGCCACTGCTGGGGGCTGCTGGCATGCGCAAATGAGGAGAAATCCTGCTGTCACAGCACTATGAAATGCTTTGGCTGACACCACATGTTAAAGGGTAGTGCAGAGTGGTCTGGGAGCAACCTCTGCCCCCGCCCCCTTCCCACCCCCAGCACAGTGGATTCCTAACCTGGAGGAGCCAAATCAAAAAGTCAGAGCCTCATAAAAGTCCCCCATAGTTACAGTACTGAGTCCAGGAGTTGGGAGCTGAATGCTGACCCCCTAAAATCTACCATTAATAAAGCCAGTTGTCTGAATCCCCCTTTTACCAAGATCAAATCCTCAAGGTCATCAAATAAGATAAAAGAAATAAAATCCATCCAAAGGTCAGAAACATCAAGCACTGAAGAAACATAAGCCCACAAACATGAGAAAACAGCTAATGCAAGAACTCTGAAAATGTAAAAAGCCAGAGCCAGAGTGCTTTCTTTCCTTCAAGCAACAGCACTACCTCTCCACCAAGTCTTCCGAACCAGACTGAGAGGGCTAAAATGACAGAAATAAAATTCAGAATATGGATAGCATCGTTGAGATGCAGGAGTATGTTTAAAGCTAATCCAAGGAAACTAAAAATCATAAAATGATGCAGGAGCTGACAGACAAAATATCCAGTGTAAAAAATGACATAACTGACCTGAAAAACCTAAAAAACACACTGTAATAATTTCATAATGCAAACATAAGTATTAATAGCAGAACAGACACAGCAGAAGAAAGAATCTCAGAGCCTGATGACTGGCTCTGAGATAAGACACTGAGACAATAATGGAGAAAAAATAATTCAAAGAAACAAGCAAAAACTCTGAAAAATATGAGATTATGTAAAGAGACCAAATCTATGATGCATTGGTTTCCTTGAAAGAGATGGGGAGAGTGTAAGCAACTTGGAATACATATTTCAGGATATTATCCATGAGAACTTATACAACCTAGCTAGAGAGGCCAACATTCATATTCAGGAAATGCGGAGAATTCCAGTATGATACCTCACCAAAAGATCATTCCCAAGACACACAATCATCAGATCCTCCAAGGTCAAAATGAAAGAAAACTGTTAGAAGCAGTTAAAGAGAAAATTCAGGTCACCTACAAAGGAAAGCTCATCAGACTAACAGTGGACCTCTCAGCAGAAACTCTATAAGCCAGAAGAGATTGGCGGCCAATATTCAACATTCTTAAAAAAAAAAAAAAAAAAAGAAAAAAAAAAAAGAAACTCGAGCCCAGGATTTCATATTCAACCAAACTAAGCTTCATAAGCAGAGGAGAAATATGATTTTTGCACAAGCAAATGCAGTGGGAATTTGTTACCGACAGAACTACCTTACAAAATCTCATAAAGGAAACATTAAATATGGAAAAAGACCATTACCAGCCATTACAAAAAGACATTTAAGTATACAGATCAATGACACTAAAAAATAACCACACAAACAAGTCTGCATAATAATTAACAAACATCATGATGACAGGATCAGATTCACACATACCAATGGTAACCTTAAATGTAAATAGGTTAACCGCCCCAGTTAAAAGGCACAGAGTAGCAAGGTGGATAAAACAGCAAGAACCAATGGAATTCTTTCTTCAAAAGACTCATTTCACATGCAATGACACTCATAGTCTGAAAATAAAGGGATGGAGGAAAATCTACCAAGCAAATGGAAATTAGGAACAAGCAGGGGTTACAGCTCTTGTTTCAGACAAAACAGACTTTCAACTAAAAAGATAAAAAATGACAAAGAAGGGCATTCCGTAATGGTTGATATGGTTTGGATCTGTATCCCCACCTAAATCTCATGTGGAATTGTAATCCCTAATGTTGAAAAAGGAGCCTGGCAGGAGGTTATTGGATCATGGGGGTGGAGTTCTCATAAATGGTTTAGCACCATCCCCATTTGGTACTGTATAGTGAGTGAATTGTCACAAGATACGCTTCTTTAAAAGTGTATAGCAACTCCCCTTTCTCTCTCCTCCTCCTGCTCTGGCCATGTGAAGATGCCTTCTCCTGTTTTTAATGCTGCCATGAGTAATGTCTACCTGAGGTCTCCCCAAAAGCAGTTGCTGCAATACTTCCTGTACAGCCTGTGGAGCTGTGAGCCACTTAAACCTCTTTTTCTAGTAAATTACCCAGGCTCAGGTATTTCTTTATAGCAATGTGAGAATGAACTAATACAGAAAATTGGTACTGAGGAGTGGAGCATTGCTATAAAGATGCCTCAAAATGTGGAAGCAGCTTTGAAATTAGGCAATCAGTTGATACGGTTTGGATTTGTGTCCCTGCCCAAATCTCATGTCAAATTGTAATTCCCAATGTTGGAAGAGGGGCCTGGTGGGAGGTGATTGGATCATGGAAGTGCATTTCTTTCCTGCTGTTCTTATAATAGTGAGTGAGTTCTCACAAGATCTGGTTGCTTAAAAGTGTGTAGCACCTGCCCCTTCTCTCTCTCCTTCTCCAACCATGTGAAGACATACCTGCTTCCCCTTTGCCTTCTGCCATGATTAAAAATTTCCTAAGGCTTTCCTAGACATGATACCTATACAGCCCATGGAAGTGTGAGATAAGTAAACCTCTTTTCTTTGTAAATTATACAGTCTCGGATTTTTTTTATAGCAATGTGAGGATGGATAATTACACTGGCTACGTTTGGAAGAGTGTGGAGGGTTCAGAAGAAGAGAGGAAGATGAGGGAAAATTCAGAACTTCCTAGAGACTGACTGAATGGTTGTGACCAAAATGCTGATGGTGATATGGACAATGAAGTCTAGGTTAAGGAAGTCTTAGGTGGAGACGAGGAACTTATTGGGAACTAAAGCAAAAGTCACATTTGTTATGAGTTAGCAAAGAGATTGGCTGCATTGTGCCCCAGCCCCAGGGAGCTGTGGAACTTTGAACTTGAGAATGATGATTTAGGGTGTCTGGTGTAAAAACATTTCTAAGCAGCAAAGCATTCAAGATGTGGCCTGGCTTCTTCTAATCACCTATGTTCATATGCATAAGCAAAGAAATGATGCAAAACTGAAAGTTATATTTAAAAAGGAATCAGAGCATAAAAGTTTGAAAAATTTGCAGTTGGGCCATGTGGTAAAAATGAAGAGCCTATTTTTAGGGGGAAGAATTCAAGCAGGCTGCAGAAATTTGCACAAGTAAAAAGGAGTCAACTGTTACCATTCAAGACAATGGGGGGAAGGCTTGAAAGGCATTTCAAAGACCTTTGTGGCATCCCCTTTGATCACAGGCCTGGAGGCCTAGGAGGGAAGAATGGTTTCATGAATCAAGCCAAGGGACCCACTGCCCTGCACAACCTCAGGACACTGGTGCCTGCATCTCAGCTGCTCCAGTTCCAGCTATTCCTGAAAGGGTCCCAGATACAATTTGGGTCACTGCTTCAGAAAGCGCAAACTATAAGTCTTGGCAGCTTCCGTGTGGTGTTAAGCCTGCAAGTATACAAAATGCAAGAATTAAGTCTTAGGAGCCTCTGCCTAGATTTCAGAGGATGTATGAAAAGGCCTGGATCTCCATGCAGAAGCCTGCTGCAGGAGCATAGCCCTCATGGAGAACCTCTACTAAGGAAGTGAGGAAGAAAAAATGAGGTTGGAGCCCCCAAACAGAGTCCCCACTGGGGCATTGCCTAGTGGATCTGTGAGAAGAGGGCCACCATCCTCCAGACCCCAGAATGGTAGATCGACTAGCATCTTGCAATTTCATTTTAGAAGAGCTGCAGACACTCAATGCCAGCTCATGAGAGCAGCCAAAGGGACTAAACCCTGAAAAGTCACAGGGGCAAAGCAGACCAAAGATTGGGAATCCACCCATTGCATCATTATGACCTAGATGTGAGATATAGAGTGAAATGAGATTATTTTGGAGCTTTAAGATTTAAAGCTTAAATCTTGACTCTCTTGCTGGATTTCAGACTTACATTGGGCCTGTAGGCCCTTTGTTTTGACTGATTACTCCCTTTTAAAGTGGGGAAATTTACCCAGTGTCTGTACCTTCATTGGATCTTGGACAGAACTAGCTCATTTTGATTTTGCAGACTCATAATCCAAAGCAACACTGCTAGTCTCGCATAAGAGTTTGGACTGTGGGCTTTTGAGTTAATGCTGGAATGAGTTAAGACTTTGGGTAACTTTTGGGACGGCATGATTGTATTTTGAAACATTAGAAAGACAGGAAAGGCCAGGAGCAGAATGAAGAAAATCTAACAAGCAAATGGAAATCAGAAAAAAAGCAGGGATTGCAATACTAATTTCAGACAAAACAGACTTTAAACCAACATGGATCAAAAACAACAAAGGAAGGCATTACATAATAGTTGCTATGGTTTGTGTTTGTGTCCCTGCCCAAATCTCATGTGGAATTGTAATCTCCAGTGTTAGAGGAGAGGCCTGGCAGGAGGTGATTGGATCATGGGGGTAGAGTTCTCCTAAATGGTTTAGCGCCATTACCCCTTGGTACCATATAGTGAGTGAGTTCTCCTGATATCTGGTTGTTTTAAAGTGTATAGCAAATCCCACCTTCTTGGCTTTTTTGCTGCTCTGGCCATGTTAAAATATCTGTTCCTGCTTTGCCTTCTGCCATGGGTAAAATGTTCCAGAGGCCTTCCCAGAAGCTGATGCTGCCATGTTTTCTGTATAGTCTGTGGAAGCACAAGCCAATTAAACCTTTCTTTAAATAAATTACCCAGTCTCAAATATTTCTTTATAGCAATGAGAGAATGAACTAATACAATGGTAAAGGGTCCAAGTCAACAAGAAGGCTAAACTATTCTAAATATATATGCACTCAACACAGGAGCCCCCAGATTCATAATGCAAGTTCTTAGAGACCTTCAAAGAGACTTAGACTCCCAAACAGCAATAATGGAGGACTTCAATGTCACACTGGCAGTATTAGACAGATTATAAAGACAGAAAATTGATAAAGATATTCAGAACCTTAACTCAGCACTGGATCAGATGGATTTGATAGACACCTACAGAACTCTCCACCTCAAAACAGCAGCATATACATTCTTCTCATTGCCACATGCCACAACTTTAAAATCGATCACATAATTGACCATAAAACACTGCTCAGTAAATGCAAAATAACTGACATAACAGCAACTCTCTCAGACCACAGCACAATCAAATTAGAAATCAAGCAAAAGAAATTTGCTCAAAACAATACAATTACATGTAAATTGAATAACCTGCTCCTGAATGACTTCTGGTTAAATAATAAAATTAAGGCAGAAATGAGGAAGTTATTTGAAAGTAATAAAAGATAAAACATACCAGAATCTCTGAGAAATAGGTAAGGCAATGTTAAGAGAGAAATATATAACACTAAATTCCCACAGCAAAATGTTAAAGAGATCTCAATTTAACAACCTAACCTCATAACTAAAAGAATTAGAGAACCAAGAGAAACTCAGTGCCAAGGCCAGAAGACAAGAAATAACCCAAATCTTACTGAACTGAAAGAGATTGAGACATAAAAAAAAATATTTAATAGATCAATGAATCTAAGAGTTGGTATTTATAAAATAATTAATAAAATATACTGATAGCTAGACTAATAAAGAATAAAAGATAGAAGATCCAAATAACCACAATTAGAAATGACAAAGAGAATATTACCACTGAACCCACAGAAATACAAATAATCATCAGAGAATATTATGAACACTTCTATGAACACAAACTAGAAAATCTCGAAGACATGAATAAATTCCTATTCACATATACTTTTCTGAGACTAAGCCAGGAAGAAATTAATTCCCTGAACATACCAATAACAAGCTTCAAAATTGAATCAGTAATAAATAGACTAGCGACCAAAAAAAGGCCAGGACCAGATGAATTTTTAGCTGCATTCTACACATGTACAAAGAAGAGATGTTAACATTCCTACTAAAACTGTTTCAAAAATATTAAGAAGGAGGGACTCTTCCCTAACTTATTCTATGAGTCCAGCATCATTCTCATAGTAAACCAGGCAGAGACTGATTCCACCCCCATGCCCCAAAGGAAAAAAAAAAAAAGCAAACTTTAGTCTAATATCCTTGTTTAACATGATGCAAAAATTCTCAAAATAAAAAAAAAAATATTGGCTAATCAAATTCAGCAACACATAAAAAAGCTAATCCATCACAATCAAGTGGGCTTTTTTTCCCTGAGATGCAAGGTTGGTTAAACATACACAAATCAATAAATGGGATTCATCACATAATGAGAACTAAAGACAAAACCACTTGATTATGTAAATTGATGCAGACAAGACTTGATGAAATTCAACACCCCTTCATGTTAAAAACTCTCAATGAACTAGGTATTGATGGAATGCACTTCAAAATAATAAAAACCATCTATGACAAATGCACAGCTAACATTATGGGCAAAAGCTGGAGGCACTCGTCTGGAAAGCCAGCACAAGACAAGGATGTCCTCTGTCACCACTCCTATTCACCATAGTATTGGAAGTCCTGGCCAGAACAATAAGGAAAAAAGAAAGAAAGAAAGAAAGAAAGAAAGAAAGAAAGAAAGAAAGAAAGAAAGAAAGAAAGAAAGAAAGAAAGAAAGAAAGAAAGAAAGAAAGAGAGAGAGAGAGAGAGAGAGAGAGAGAGAGAAAGAAAGAAAGAAAGAAAGAAAGAAAGAAAGAAAGAAAGAAAGAAAGAAAGAAAGGAGGGAGGGAGGGAGGGAGGGAAGGAGGGAGGGAAGGAAGGAAGGAAGGAAGGAAGGAAGGAAGGAAGGAAGGAAGGAAGGAAGGAAGGAAGGAAGGGAGGGAGGGTATCCAAATAGTAAGAGAGGAAGTGAAAGTATATCATTTGGCAGATGTCATGGTCCCATATCTAGAAAAAAAGCTCATTGTTTTGGCTCAAAAACTTCTTAAGCTGATAAACAACTCCAGCAAATCTCAAAATATTTAACGAACATACAATAACCAGTAGACTTCCTATACACCAATAACAGTCAAACTGAGAATCAAATCAAAAATGCAATGCCATTCATAATTGCATCAAAAAACTAAAATATCTATAAATACAGCTAACTAGGAAGGTAAAAGATCTCTACAAGGAGAACTATAAAAAATTACTCAAAAATAACAGAGATGACATAAACAAATAAAAAAATCCATACTCATAGATAATAAGAATCTGTATCACTGAAATTGTCATATGGCCCAAAGTAATTTACAGATTCAATGGTATTCCTATTAAGCTGCCATTGATATTTTTTCACAAAACTAGAAAACAAAATTTACAAATTCATAAGGAACCTAAAAACAGCCTGAATTGCCAGGGCAATCCTAATCAAAAAGAACAAAGTTTGAGGCATCACACTACCACTTTTCAAACTATACTACACGTCTACAGTAATCAAAACAGCATGGTACTGCTACAAAAACAGACATGTAGACCAATGGAACAGGATAGAGAGCCCACAGGTAAAGCCACACACTTACAACTAACTGGTATTTGACAAAAGTGACAAAAACAAGCAATGGAAAAAGGATGCTGGGAAAACTGGCTAGCCACATACAGAAGATTAAAACTGGACCTCTTTCTTACACCATATACAATAGTCAAATAAATATAAATGAAAGACTTAAATGTAAAATCCAATACTATAAAAAGCCTGGAAAACAACTTAGGCAATACCATTCTAGACATAGGAATGAGCAAAGATTTTAGGATGAAGATGCCAAAATCAACTACAACAAAAACAAAAATTGGCAAATGATATCTAATTAAAAGAAAGAACTTCTGAACAAAACAAGAAACTATCTACAAAGTAAACAGAAAATGCTTTACAATAAATGTCTTCAAAACACAGGGTATAGAAGGAGCATACTTCAACATATTGAAAGCCATATAAATCAGAATCACAGCTAGTATAATATTCAATGGGAAAAAACAGAAAGTGAGGATGCCCTGGTTGTGTATGGAACACAAACAGGATGCCCACTTTGACCATGGTTATTCAACATAGTACTGGAAGTTCCAACTCAAACAATCAGATAAGATAAAGAAAAAAAGTGCATTCAAATTGGAAAGAAAGAAATCAAATAATTTTTCCAAATATCAAATTGCCCTTGTTTGCAGAAAAAACAGAACACTTTACAAAATAACTATTAGAAATGATAAACAAATTCAGTAAAGTTGCAGGATACAAAATCAACATACAAAAATCAGTAGCATTTTTATATGCGAAAAGCAAAAACTCTGAAACATAAACAAATTCCATTTGTAATAGCTACAAATAAAATTAAATACCTAAGGATTAATTTTGTCAAAGAAGTGAAAGATCTCTACAACACAAACTATAAAACTTTGATGAAAGTAATTGAAGAGGACACCAAAATTTGGAAAGATATTCCAAGTTTGTGGATTGGAAGAATCAATATTGCTAAAATGTTTACACTACACAAAGCAATTTACAAATTCAATGCAATACCTTTCAAAATATCAATGACATTCTCTACAGATATAGACAAAAAAATCTTAAAATTTATATAGAACCACAAAAGACCAAGAATAGCCAAAGCAATCCTCAGGAAAAAGAACAAAACTGGAGGGATCACATTACCTGTTTTCATATTATACTACAGAGCTATAGTAATCAAAACAGCAGGGTACTAGCATGGAAACAAGCATGTAGAACAGTGGAACAAAATAGGAACCCCCCAAAATTCATACATTTACAGTGATTTCATTTGCAACAAATATGCCAAGAACATACATTTGGGAAAGGATATTTCCTTCAATAAATGGTGCTGGAACAACTGGGTATTCATATGCAGATGAATGAAACTAGATGCTTATTTCTCATCATATACAAAAATCAGATCAAAATGAATTAAAATTTTAAATATAGGTCCTCAAGCTATGAAACTACTAAAATAAAACTTTTGGGAAACTCTCCAGGGCACTGGACTGGGCAAATATTTCTTGAGCAATACCCCACAAACGCAAGCAACCAAAAAAGAAATGGACAAATGGGATCAAGTCAAAAAGCTTTTGCTCAGGAAAAAAAAAAGAGCCAACAAAGTGAAGAGACAACCCACAGAATGGTGAAAAAAAATGGAAACCACTCATCTTATAAGGGAGAAATAACCAGAATATATAAAGATCACAAACTAAACTATAGAAAAAATCTAATAATCTGATCAAAAAGTGAGCCAACAAATGATCTGCATAGACGTTTCTCAAAAGAAGACATACGGATGGCAAACAGGCATATGAAAAGGTGCTCAACATCATTAGCCATCAGAAAAATGCAAAACAAAACTACAAGAAGCTATTATCTTACCCCAGTTAAAACGGCTTATATCAAAATGACAGGCAATAACAAATGCAGGGGAGGATGTGAAGAAAATGGAACTTTTGTGCACTGTTGGTGGGAAGGTAAATTAGTACAACCACTATGGAGAACAGTTTGGAGGTTTCTTAAAAAACTGAATGGATGCAGCTGGAAACCATCATTCTCAGCAAACTATCGCAAGAACAGAAAACCAAATACCGCATGTTCTCACTCCAGGAAGGGGAACATCACACACTGGATCCGATTGCTGGGGGAGGGATAGCATTCGGAGATATACCTAATGTAAATGACGAGTTAATGGGTGCAGCACACCAACATGGCACATGTATACATACGTAACAAACCTGTACATTGTGCACATGTACCCTAGAACTTAAAGTATAGTTAAAAAAAAAAAAGAAATATCAAAAAAAAAAACAAAAAAAAACCTGAGAGCTAACATATAATTCAGGAATTTCACTGTTAGGTATGTACCTAAAAGAAGGAAAATCAGTACGTCAAACATATTTCTGCACTCCTATATTTGTTGCAACATTGTTTATAATAGGTAACATTTGGAAGCAGCCTAAGTGTTCATCAAAAGATGAATGGATAGAGAAAATTTGGTATATATACACAATGGAGTACTCTTTGGCCATAAAAATAATGAGATCCAGTCATTTGCAATAACATGGATGGAATTGGATATTATTGTGCTTAATAAAATAAGCCAGGCACAGAAATACAAACATCACATGTTCTCACATGTTTGTGGGATCTAAAAATGCAATTAATTCAACTCATGAACATAAAGAGTGGAAGGATAGTTACCAAAGTCTGGGAATGGCAGTGGGACCTGGAGGGAGGTGGGGATGATTAACCGGTACAATAAAAGTAGAAAGAATGAATAAGACCTACTGTTTGATAGCACAGTAGGGTGACTATAGTCAATAATAACTGAATTGTATATTTTAAATTAACTTAAGAAGTGTAATTGGATTGTTTGCAACTCAAATGATAAATGCTTGAGGGGATATGTACCCCATTCTCCACATGTGTTTATTTTATATTGCATGAATGTATCAAGACATCTCATGTACTCCATAAATATATACAACTACTAAATACCAACAAAAATTTTAATAAATTAAAATTTTAAAAATTTTTAAAAATTTGAAAGACAGGTAATAACAAATGCTGGCGAAGATTTGGAGCAAAGAAAAGACTTGCACAGTGTTGGTGGGAATGTAACTTAGCACAAGCACTATGGAGAGTTTGGGGACTCCTCAAAAAACTAAAATTAGAGCTACCATTTGATATAGCAATGCTACTGCTAAGTATATACCCTCCAAAAGGAAATCAGTATATCAAAGTTATATCTGCACTCCCTTGTTTATTGTTACACTATTCACAACAGCCAAGATTTGGAAACACCCTAAGTGTCCATCAGGCGAAAAATAGATAAAGAAATTACGGTACATATACACAATGGAATACTATTTGAGCATGAAAAAGAATGAGATCCTGACTTTTACAACAACATGATTGCAACAGGAGGTCATCATGTTAAGTGAAATAAGCCAGGCACAGAAAGACAAACTTCTCATGTTCTCACTTATATGTGGAAGCTAAAAATTAATACAATTGTACTCATTGAGATAGAGAGTAGGATGATTGTTACTAGAAGCCTCAAATATTATTGGGAGGGTGAGGGGGAAGTGGGGATAGTTAATGGGTATAAAAAGTAGAAAGAATTAAAAAATTAGTATTTGATAGCACAACAGGGTGATTATAGGCAATAATTATTTAATTGTAAATTTAAAGATAATTAAAATTGTGTAAATGGATTGTCTGTAACACAAAAGATAAATACTTGAAGTGATGAATATCTCATTTACCCTGATATGATTACTATATATTGCATGCCTGTATCAAAATATCTCATATATCCATAAATATATACACCTACAGTATATCCACAGAAATGTTAAAAAGTTCTTTTAAATGAAAACATACCCTAATCAAATCAATTATTATATCTTAGTGATCAATTATATATTCAGCTATCATTTGCTAAATGCCTTTTATGAGCTAAGCACAGGGCTGAGCAATATTGATATAATCAGACGCAAAACAAATATATCTCCTTCTCTCATGGAGCTCAAGCACATGGCAAAAACTTCTCTCTTCATTAGCCCAAAGGAGCCCATAGTAGACAGGGCTATTGTAACAGTCTACTCTTGTTTCCCCAGTATTGGCCATCGGTTACTGAAAAACAGTAGTTGTGGAAACCTAGAAAAAATGATTGCCCTTTAATTGAACTATATTTCCAATGGTTGATTCTGGTTGATTACAATTTTTAGAACGCTAACGAAGAGTTGCTGAATAAAGAAGGGATTACACATACAGTAACTATTTATTTCTCAGTATGTCTCCAATCCTACCATCAAACTACAAGCTCCCTGAGGAAAGGGGTCATTTTCTACTCATCTCTTTTTTTCCTAGTACATAGAACAGTGCCTGACACAGCTGTATGTTAAATAATTATTGAAAGAATATTGAATTCTCCACAATAAAATAGATACAGTTTCTACTAAATCTGGTCATAGCAAGAGCTGAATGCATAGTTGTGTAAGAAAGACATTTCATTAGACTTAACTGCATTAATTAAAAAATGAATTATGTGCTTAGAAAAGCAGCAGTGTAACTGGATTGATTCTTAATTCTCAGTTGATCAGCTTTTCTTCTTTATCTTTTTTTTAGACTACGTTTGGCTTTTTTATTATACTTGAAGTTCTGGGGTACATGTGCAGAACGTGCAGGTTTGTTACATAGGTATACACGTGCCATGGTGGTTTGCTGCACCCATCAGCCCGTCATCTACATTAGGTACTTCCTGTAATGCTATCCCTCTCCCAGTCCCACACCCCCCAACAGGTCTTTCAAGGCTACATATGCAAATTTGTTATATAGGTAAATTGTGTGTCACAGCGGTTTGGTGTACATATTATTTTGTCACGCAGTTAATGAACATAGCACCTAATAGGGGTTTTTCAATTCTCACTCTCTTTCCACCTTTAACCCTTAAGTAGGCCCCAGTGTCTGTTGTTTCCTTCTTCAGGTCTATATGTGCTCAATGTTTAACTCCCACTTATAAGTGAAAATATGTGGTGTTTGATTTTCCATTTCTGTGTTAGTTTACTTAAGATAATGACCTAAGCTCAATCCATGTTGCTGCAAAAGACATGATTTCATTCTTATTTATAACTGTTTAGTATTCTATGGTGTATATGTACCATATTTTCTTTAGGCCATCAACCATTGATGAGCATTTAGGTTGATTCCATGTCTTCGCTATTGTGAGTAGTGATGTAAAGAATGTACAGCTGCCTGTGTCTTTATGTTAGAATTATTTATATTCTTTTGAGTATATATCCAGAAATGGGATTGCTGGGTCAAATTGTAATTCTGTTTTAAGTACGTTGAGAAATCACCAAACTGCTTTCCATAGTGCCTAAATTAACTTACATCCCAGCCAGCGATGTAAAAGCATGGTCTTTTCTCTGCAATCTCACCTTCATCTGTTATTTTTTGACTTTAAAATAAAATTATTTTAAATCCCAGGGCACATGTGGAGGACGTGCAGGTTTGTTATATGGGTAAACATGTGTCATCGTGGTTTGCTGCACCTGTCAACCCATCACCTACATATTAAGCCTAGCATGCGTTAGTTATCTATCCTGATGCTCTACCTCCTCCCCCCCCCATCACAGGGTGGGTGTTGTTCCCCTCCCTGTGTCCATGTTTTCTCATTGTTCAGCTCCCACTTATAAGTGAGAACATGTGGTGTTTGGTTTCCTGTTCCTGTCTTAGTTTGCTGAGGATAATGGCTTCTAACTCCATCCATGTCTCTGCAAAGGACATGATCTCCTTCCTTTTTATGGCTGCATAGTAATCCATGGTGTATATGTACCACATTTTTTTAATCCAGTTTGTCAATGATGTGCATTTCTGTTGATTCCATGCCTTTTCTATTGTGAATAATGCTACAGAGAACATACACATGCATGTATCTTTATGATAGAAAAATTTATATTCCTTTGGGTATAATGGGATTGTATTGGGACTACTGGGTAAAATATTTCTGGTTCCAGGTCTGAGCAACCACCACACTGTCTTCCACAATGGTTGAACTAATTCACCTTCCCACCAACAGTGTAAAATCATTGCAATTTCTTCATAGCCTTGCCAGCATCTGTCTTTTCTTGACATTTTAATAATCGCCATTGTGACAGGCATGAGATACTTCATTGTGGTTTTTATTTGCATTTCTGTAACGATCAGTGATGTTGAGCGTTTTCTCTTGTATTTGTTGACCACATAAATGTCTTCTTTTGAGAAATGCCTCTTCATGTCCTTCACTCACATTTTAATGAGGTTTTTCTTTCCTTATAAATTTGTTTAAGTTCCTTGTAAATTCTGGTTATTAGACTTTTGTCCGGTGGATGGATTGTAAAAATTTTCTCTCATTCTGTAGGTTGTCAGTTCACTCTGATGATAGTTTCTTTTGCTATGCAGAAGCTCTTTAGTTTAATTAGATGATATATGTCAATTTTTTCTTTTGTTACAATTGTTTTTGATGTTTTTGTCATGAAATCTTTGCCCTTGCCTATGTCCTGAGTGGTATTGCCTAGATTTTCTTCTATGGTTTTTATAGTTTTGGGGTTTACATTTACATCTTTAATTCATCTTGAGTTAATGATTGTATAAGGTGTAATGAAGGAGTCCAGTTTCAATTTTCTGCGTATGGTTAGCCAGTTTTCTCAGCACCATTTATTAAATAGGGAATTCTTTTCCTATTGTTTGTTTTGGTCAGGTTTGTCAAAGATCAGATGGTTGTAGATGTGTTATCTTATTTCTGAGATCTCTACTCAGTTCAATTGGTCTATATGTCTGTTTTGGTAACAGTACCATTCTGATTTTGTTACTGTAGACCTGTTGTATAGTTTGAAGTTGGGTAGCGTGATGCCTCCAGCTTTTTCTTTTTGCTTAGGATTGTCTTGGCAATGAGGGCTCATTTTGGTTCCTTATGAAATTTACAGTAGTTTTTTCTAATTCAGTGAAGGAAGTCAATGGTAGCTTGATGGGGATAACATTGAATCTATATATTACTTTGGACAATATGGCCATTTTCATGATATTCATTCTTCCTATCCATGAGCATGGAATGTTTTTCCATTTGTTTGTGTCCTCTCTTATTTCCTTGAGCAGTGGTTCGTAGTTTTCCTTGAAAAGGTCCTTCACATCCCTTGTAAGTTGGATTCCTGGGTATTTTACTCTCTTTGTAGTAATTGTGAATGGGAGTTCACTCATGATTTGGCTCTCTGTTTTCTATTATTGTTGTATAGGAATGATTGTGATTTTTGCACATCGATTTTGTATCCTGAGACTGCAGAAGGTGCATATCAGCTTAAGGAGATTCTGGGCTGAGATGATAGGGTTTTCTAAATATACAATCATGTCATCTTCAGAGACAATTTGACTTCTCTTCCTATTTGAATAACCTTTATTTCTTTCTCTTGCCTGATTGCTCTGCCCAGAACTTCAAATACTATGTTGAATAGGAGTGGTGAGAGAGGGCATCCTTGTCTTGTGCCAGTTTTCAAAGGGGATGCTTCCAGTTTTTGCCCGTTCAGTATGATATTGGCTGTGGGTTTGTCATAAACAGCTCTTATTATTTTGAGACATGTTCCATCAATGCCTAGTTTATTGAGAGTTTTTAGCATGAAAGACTGCTGAATTTTGTCAAAGGCCTTTTCTGCATCTATTGAGATAATCTTGTGGTTTTTGTCATTGGTTCTGTTTATGTGATGCATTTCATTTGTTGATTTGTGTATGTTGAACCAGTCTTGCATCCCAGGGATGAAGTTGACTTGATAGTGGAGGATAAGCTTTTTGACAATAATATCTATGTTCATCAGGGATATTGGCCTGAAATTTTCTTTTTTTGTTGTGTCTCTGTCAGGTTTTGGTATCAGGATGATGCTGACCTCATAAAATGAGTTAGGGAAGATTCCTTCTTTTTCTGTTGTTTGAAATAGTTTCAGAAGAAAGGTACCAGCTCTTCCTTGTAACTCAGGTATAATTCGGCTGTGAATCCGTCTGGTCCTGGCAATTTGTTGTTGTTGTTGTTCATAGGCTATTAATTACTGCCCTAATTTCAGAACTTGTTAGTTGTCTATTCGGGGATTCGACTTCCTGGTTTTGACTTGGGAGGGCGTGTGTATCCAGGAATTTATCCGTTCCTTCTAGATTTTCTAATTTCTTTGTGTAGAGTTGTTTACAGTGTTCTCTGATGGTAGGTTGTATTTCTGTGGGATTGGTGGTGATATCCCCTTTATCATTTTTTATAGTATCTATCTGATTCTTCTCTCTTTTCTTCTTTATTAGTCTGACTAGCGGTCTAGCTATTTTGTTGATCTTTTCAAAAAACCAGCTACTGGATTCATTGATTTTTTCAGGGTTTTTCGTGTTTCTATCTCCTTCAGTTCTGCTCCGATCCTAGTTATTTCTTGTCTTCTGCTAGGTTTTGAATTTGTTTGCTCTTGCTTTTAATTTGTGATTTTGAATTTGTTTGCTCTTGCTTTTAATTGTGATGTTAGGGTGTCAATTTTAGATCTTTCCTGCTTTCTCTTGTGGGCATTTAGTGCTGTAAATTTCCCTATAAACGCTGCTTTAGCTGTGTCCCAAAGACTCTGGTACATTGTGTCTTTGTTCTCATTGGTTTGAAATAACTTATTTATTTCTGCCTTGATTTCATTATTTACCCAGTAGTCATTCGGGGGTAGGTTGATTAGTTTCCATGTAGTTGTGCGGTTTTGAGTGAGTTTCTTAATCCTCAGTTCTAATTTCATCGCATTGTGGTCTGAGAGATGGTTTGTTATGATTTCCATTCTTTTGCATTTGCTGAGGAGTATTTTAATTCCAATTATGTGTTCACATTTAGAATAAGTGCAATATGGTGCTGAGAAGCATGTATATTTTGTTGATTTGGGGTGGAGAGTTCTGTAGATGTCTATTAGGTCTACTTGGTCCAGAGTTGAATTTAAGTCCTGAATATCCTTGTTAATTGTCTGTCTCATTGATATGTCTAATATTGACAGTGAGGTGTTAAAGTCCCCCACTGTTATTGTGTGGGAGTCTAAGTCTATTTGTAGGTCTCTAAGAACTTGCTTTATGAATCTGGGTGCTCCTATATTGGGTGCATATATATTTAGGATAGTTACCTCTTCTTGTTGCATTGATCCCTTTAACATTATGTAATGTCCTTCTTGGTCTCCTTTGGTTTTTGTTGGTTTAAAGCCTGTTTTATCAGAGACTAGGATTGCAACTCCGTTTTTTGTTTGTTTGTTTCCATTTGCTTAGTAAATATAAATATTCCTCAATCAGTTTATTTTGAGCCCATGTGTGCCTTTGCATGTGAGATAGGTCTCCTGAATATAGCACACCGACGGGTCTTGACTCTATCCAATTTGCCAGTCTGTGTCTTTTAATTGGGGCATTTAGCCCATTTACATTTAAGGTTAATATTGTTATGTGTGAATTTGATCTTGTCATTATGATGCTGGCTGGTCATTTTGCCCATTGGTTGACGTGGTTTCTTCATAGTGTCGATGGTCTTTACAATTTGTACTTCTTGGCTAGTACCAGTTGTTCCTTTCTATATTTAATTCTTCCTTCAGGGGCTGTCTGTAAAGGATTTTATTTCTCCTTTGCTTATGAAGCTTAGACTGGATATTAAATTCTGGATTGAAAATTCTTTTCTTTAAGAATGTTGAATTTTGGCCCCCACTCTCTTCTGGCTTGTAGGGTTTCTGCAGAGAGATCCACTGTTAGTCTGATGGGCTTTCCTTTGTGGATAACCCAACCTTTCTGTCTGGCTGCCCTTAACATTTTTTCCTTCATTTCAACCTTGGTGAATCTGATGATTACATGTCTTGGGAATTGCTCTTTTCAAGGAGTATCTTCGTGGTGTTCTCTGTATTTCCTGAATTTGAATATTGGCCTGCCTTGCTATGTTGGGGACGTTCTCCTGAATAATATCCTGAAGAGTGTTTTCCAACTTGGTTCTGTTCTCCCTGTAACTTTCAGGTACACCAATCGAACTTAGGTTTGGCCTTTTCACATAGTCCCATATTTCTTGGAGGCTTTGTTCATTTCTTTTCATTCTTTGGCCTTTTCACATAGTCCCATATTTCTTGGAGGCTTTGTTCATTTCTTTTCATTCTTTTTCCTGTAATTTTATCTTTGAACTTTATTTCACTAAGTTGATCTTCAATATCTGATATCCTTTCTTCTGCTTTATCGATTTGGCTACTGATACTCGTGCATGCTTCACGAAGTTCTTGTGCTGTGTTTTTTGGCTCCATCAGGCCATTTATGTTCTTCTCTAAAGTGGTTATTCTAGTTAGCAATTCCTCTAACCTTTTTTCAAAGTTCTTAGCTTCTTTGCATTGGGTTGGAACATGCTCCTTTAGCTCAGAGGAGTTTGTTATTACCCACCTTCTGAAGCCTACTTCAGTCAATTTGTCATACTCATTCTCCGTCCAGTTTTGTTTCCTTGCTGGCGAGGAGTTGCGATCCCTTGGAGGAGAAGAGGTGTTCTGTTTTTTGGAATGTTCAACCTTTTTGTGCTGGTTTCTCCCCATCTTTGTGGATTTATCTGCCTTTGGTCTTTGATGTTGGTGGCCTTCAGATAGGGTTTCTGAGTGGACGTCTTTTTTGTTGATGTTGATGCCATTCTTTTCTGTTTTTAGTTGTTTTTCTAACAGTCAGGCCCTTCTGCTGCAGGTCTGCTGGAGTTTGCTGGAGTTCCACTCCAGACCCTGTTTGCCTGGGTATCACCAGTGGAGGTTGCAGAACAGCAAAGATTGCTGCCTGTTCCTTCCTCTGGAAGCTTTGTCCCATAAGGGGACCTGACAGATGCCAGCCAGAGATCTCCTGTATGAGGTGTCTGTCGGCCCCTGCTAAAGGAAGGGTCTCCCAGTCAGGAGACACGGAGGTCAGGGACCTGCTTGAGGAGGCAGTCTGACCATTAGCAGAGCTCGAATGCTGTGCTGGGTGATCCACTGCTCTCTTCAAAGCCATCAGGCAGGTACATTTAAATCTGCTGCAGCTGTGCCCACAGCCGCTCTTTCCCCCACGTCCTCTGTCCCAGGGAGATGGGGGTTTTATCTCTAAGCCCCTGACTGCGGCTTTTTTTCAAGGATGCCCTTCCCAGAGAGGAGGAATCTAGAGAGGCAGTCTGGCTACAGACGAGAATTTTTAACATGAAGATATGTTGAATTTTATTGAAGGCCTTTTCTGCATCTATTGAGATAATCATGTAGTTTGTGCCTTTAGTTCTATTTATGTAATGAATTATGTTTATTGATTTGTGTATGTTGAATCAGGTTTACATGCCAGGACTAAAGCCAAATTTATCATGGTGGAAAAGATTTTGAGGTACTGCTGAATTCCATTTGCCAGTATTTTTTTGAAAATTTTTGCATCGATGTTCATCAAAGATATTGGCCTGAAGTTTTCTTTTTGTGTTGTATCTCTGCCAGGTTTTGGTATCAGGATGAAGTTGGCCTCATAGAAAGAGTTAGGGAGGAGTTCCTCTTTTTCAATTGTTTGGAATAGTTTCTGAAGAAATGGTGCCAGCTCTTCTTTGTACCTGTGGTAGAATTTAGCTGCAAATCCATCTGGTTCTGGGCTTTTTTTGGTTGGTAGACTATTTATTACTTTCTCAATTTCAAAACTTTTTGTTGGTCTCTTTAGGGATTCAATTTCTTCCTGGATGAGTCTTGGGAGAGTGTATGTGTCCAGAAATTTATTCATTTCTTCTGTATTTTCTAGTTTATTTGCATAGGGGGTTTTATAGTATTTGCTGATGGTTGCTTGTATTTTTGTGGGATCAGTGGTGATATCCTTTTTATCTTTTTTTACTGTGTCAGTTTGATTATTATATTTTTTCTTTTTTATTAGTCTATCCCGTGGTCTATTTTATCAATTTTTTAAAAAATAACCAGCTCCTGGATTTATTGGTTTTTTGAAAGTTTTTTGTGTCTCTATCTCCTTCAGTTCTTCTCTGATCTTAATAATTTCTTGTCTTCTGCTAGCTTTTGGATTTCTTTGCTATCGGTCCTCTAGTTCTTTTTTTGTGATGTTAGGGTGTTGATTTGATATCTTTTTGGCTTTTCAATGTGGGTATTAATCCTATAAATTTACCTCTTAACACTACTTTAGCTGTGTCTCAGAGATTCTGGTACATTGCCTCTTTGATCTCATTGATTTCAAATAACTTCTTCATTTCTGACTTAATTTTATTATTTACCCCTGGAGTCATTCAGGAGCAGGTTGTTCAATTTCCAGGTATTTGTGTGGCTTTGTGTGAGTTTTTTTAATCTTTAGTACTAATTTGATTGCACTGTGGTCTGAGAGACTGTTTGTTATTATTTCAGTTCTTTTGCATTTGCTGAAGAGTGTTTTACTTCCAATTCTGTGATAGATTTTAAAGTAAGTGCCATATGGTGCTAAGAAAAATGTATGTTCTATTGGTTTTGGGTGGAGAGTTCTATAGATGTTTACCAGGTCTACTTGATCCAGAGCTGAGATCAAGTCCTGAATATCTTTGTTACTTTCTGTCTCAATGATATGTCTCATTTTGACAGTGAGGTGTTACAGTCTCCCACTATAATTGTGTGAAAGTCTAAGTCTCTTTGGAGATCTCTGAGCACTTGTTTTGTGAATTTGGATGCTCCTGTATTGGTTGCATATATATTTGAGATAGTTAGCTCTTCTTGTGGAATTGATACCTTTACCATTATGTCATACCCTTCTTTGTGCTTTTTCTTATCTCTTTTGGTTTAAAATCTGTTTTGTCATAAACTAGGATTGCAACCACTGCTTTTTTTCTGCTTTCCAATTATTTGGTAAATTTTCCTCCTTCCCTTTATTTTTAGCCTATGTGTGCCTTTGCATATGAGATGGGTCTCTTGAACATGGCACAACAATGGGTCTTGACTCTTTATCCAGCTTGCCATTCCGTGTCTTTTAATTGGGGCATTTTGCGCATTTACATTCAAGTTTAATATTGCTATGTGTGAATTTGGTCCTGTCATCATGATGTTAGCTGGTTATTTTGTAGACTTGTTGATGCAGTTGCTTCATAGTGTCATTTGTCCTTGTATTTCAGTGTGTTTTTGCAGTGGCTGGTAATGGTGTTTCCTCTCTAGATTTAGTGCTTCTTTCAGGAACTCTTTGTAAGGCAGGCCTGGTGGTGATGAATTCCCCCAGCATTTGCTTGTCTGAAGAATATTTTATCTCCACTTTGGTTATGAAGCTTAATAAGGCTGGATATGAAATTCTAGGTTGTAAATTATTCTCTTTAAGAATTTTGAATATTGGACTTCAATCTCTTCTGGCTTGTAGGGTTTCTGCTAAGAGGTCTGCTGTTAGTCTAAAGGGCTTTTCTCTGTGAGTAACGTAGTCTTTCTTTCTGGCTGCCCCTAATATTATTTCCTTCATTTCGACCTTGGATAATCTAATGATTGTGTCTTGGGGTCGACCTTTTCATAGAATTTCTTACTTGGGTTCTCCAGATTTTCTGAATTTGAATGTTGGCCTATCTTGTTAGGTTAAGGAGGTTCTTTTGGATGATATCCTGAAGTATATTTTCCAACTTGGTTCCATTCTCCCCATCTCTTTCAGGTACCCCAATCTGTCACAGGTTCAGTTTTTTTACATAATCCCATAGTTCTTGAAGGTTTTGTTCATTCCTTTCCTTTTTTCTTTCTTTTTTTTCCTCCAATCTTGCCTGCCTGTCTTATTTAAGCAAGATAGTCTCCAAGCTCTGAAATTATTTTCTCTGCTTGGTCTATTCTCCTATTGATACTTGTGGTTTTATTGTGAAGTTCTCATGTTGTGTTTTGCAGCTCCATCAAGTCATTTATGTTCTTCTCTACACTGGGTATTCTGGTTAACAGCTCCTGTAATTCTGGTTAACAGCTCCTGTAATGTTTTATCATGGTTCTTAGCTTCTTTCCATTGGGTAAAAACATTCTCCTTTAGCTCAGTTAATTTCATTATTACCTACCTTTTGAGGCTTACTTCTGTCAATTCATCCATTTCACCTTCTGCCCAGTTTTGTGCCTTTGTTGGAGAGGTGTTGCAATCATTTGGAGGAGAAGAGACACTTGGACTTTTGGAATTTTCAGTGATTTTACTTTGATTCTTTCTCATCTTCATGAGTTTGTCTAATTTTGATCTTTGAGGCTGTTAACTTTGGATGTGTTTTTTGTGGGGACTTTTGGTGAATGTTGTTGTTGCTTTCTGTTTGTTTTTCTTTTAACAACCAACTTCCTCTTCTGTAAGGCTATTGCAGTTTTCTGGGGGTCCACTTCAGACAATATTCACCTGGGTCCCTCCTGCACCGAGACATGTCACCTGAGGAGGCTGTGAACAGCAAAGATGGCTGCCTTCTCCTTCCTCTGGGATCTCTGTCCCTGAGGGACACGGACCTGTTGCCAGCAGGAATGTTCCTGTATAAGGTGTCTGGCAAACTCTGTTGGGGGAGTCTCACCTAGTCAAGGGGCACAGGATCTGCGACCCAGTTAACTAGCACTCTGATTGCCCCTTGGTGGAGAGGGTATGCCACACTCTGGGGAGTCCCACTCATCTGGGCTGTCCAGATTTTGTAGAGCCAGCAGCGGGAAAGACTAAATCTGCTGATACACAGAGACCATAGCTACACGGGGGCTCAGGTCCAGGGGGATCAGAATTCCTATACCCCATGGCTGGGGTTGCTGAAATTCCTGCAGGGAGGCCCCATCGGTGAGAAAGAATTCGTCAAGGCCCAGTGTAAAGAGGCAGTCTGGACATGATCTGCCACTGTTGGTGTGCTGCAGCTCTGGGGAATTCCTGCTGGATTCAAACCATCCTGTCTCCCTACCACCAGCAGGGGAAAAATTGCAGACTAGAGCTTCAGTGATGGCTGCTGCCCCTCCTCCAGGGAGCTCAGTTGTCTTAGGCAGCAAGCAGACCCAGTGATAATGGCTGTCCCTCCCCTTGGGAACATGGTAATCTTAGGCAGTCTCCAGCCAAATGGCCACAGAGAATCTGCCCAGCTCTGTGCTTGAGACCCAAGGCCCTGTTGACATGGGCCCACGAGTGGAATCTCCTTATCTGTGGGTTGCACAGATCTATGAAAAAAGCACCATTTCCCATGCAAGGTAGCACAATCACTCACTGCTTCCCTTGGCTGGAGGTGGGAGCTTCCCTTGCCCCATGTGGCTCTCAGGTGGGCTGTCACACTACCCTGCTTTCCCTAGCTCTCTGTGGGTCACACCAACTACCTAGTTAGTTCCAGTGAGAGAAGCTGGATACCTCAGTTGCTAGTGCAGGATTCATTCGCCCTTTTGGTTTTGCTTTTTTTTTTTTTTGTAAACTAAGTTTTTTTTTTTTTTTTTAATACTTTAAGTTCTAGGGTACATGTGCACAATGTGCAGGTTTGTTACATATGTATACTTGTGCCATGTTGGTGTGCTGCACCCATCAACTCATCAGCACCCATCAACTCGTCATTTACTTCAGGTATAACTCCCGGTGCCATCCCTCCCCTCTCCCCCCTCCCCATAATAGGCCCTGGTGTGTGATGTTCCCCTTCCCGAGTCCAAGTGATCTCATTGTTCAATTCCCACCTATGAGTGAGAACATGAGGTGTTTGGTTTTCTGTTCTTGCGATAGTTTGCTGAGAATGATGGTTTCCAGCTGCATCCATGTCCTTAAAAAGGACACAAACTCATCCGTTTTTATGACTGCATAGTATTCCATGGTGTATATGTGCCACATTTTCTTAATCCAGTCTGTCACTGATGGACATTTGGGTTGATTCCAAGTCTTTGCTATTGTGAATAGTGCCACAATAAACATACGTGTGCATGTGTCTTTATAGCAGCATGATTTATAATCCTTTTTTGATGGGAGCCTCTGACCACAGCTGTTTCTAGTCAACCATCTTGGCCAGAATATCTAACTTTTTAGTAATAGTCACTGTGACTGGTGTGAGATGATATCTCCTTCTGATTTTGATTTGTATTTCTCTAATGATTACTGATATTGAGCAGTTGAGCAGCTTTTTATATGCTTGTTGGCAGCATGCATGTCTTATTTGGGTAAAAGTGTCTGTTCATGTTATTTGCACACTTTTTAATGGAGTTGTTTGTTTCTTGCTTGTTAGTTGTTTGCATTCCTTGCAGATTCTGGATATTAGATATTTGTTGGATGCATAGTTTGCAAATGGATTCTCCCATTTTCTATGTTGTCTGTTTACTCTGATGATAGTTTATTTTGTTGTACAGAAGCTCTTCAGTTTAATTACATCCCATTTGTCAATATTTATTTTTGGCCGGGTGTGGTGCCTTATGCCTATAATCCCAGCACTTTGGGAGGCTGAGGTGGGCAGATCACAAGGTCAGGAGATCAAGACCATTTGGCAAACATGGTAAAACCCCATCTCTACTAAAATACAAAAAAATTAGCCGGGCATGGTGGTGTGCACCTGTAGTCCCAGCTACTTACTCGGGAGGCTGAGCCAGGGGAATCGCTTGAACCTGGGCAGCAGAGGTTGCAGTGAGCCAAGATGGCGCCACTGCCACAGTCTGGCGATATGTGTGTGTGTATGTGTGTGTGTGTGTATGTGTGTGTGTGTGTGTATATATATATATGTGTGTGTGTGTGTATATATATATAGAGAGAGAGGGGGGAGAGAGAGAGAAAGAACATATATATATATATATGGAGAAAGAGAGAGAGAGAGAGCATATATATATATGGAGAGAGAGAGAGAGAACATATATATATATATATATATATATATATATATATATATATATATGGAGAGAGAGAGAGAGAGAGAGATGCTGCAATTTGCTTTTGGCCTCTTCTCTATAAAATATTTGCCATGGCCTATGATGAGAATGGTATTTCCTAGGTTATCTTTCAGGATTTTTATAGGTTTAAGTTGTACATTTAAGTTTTTAATTCATCTTTGTGTATGGTGTAAGGAAGGGGTCTAGTTTTAGTCTTTTGCATATGACTAGCCAGTTATCCCACGTTGCTCAGCTTTTCTACTACTTTGTAATAACATCAGCCGCTGGAACATCATTTCAATTGAAAACCTTGAATGGATCAGATTTTGACACATAGGATAATTGGGGTATTTTAGTAAGTGAAACAAATACTCTGCATTAACTTTTAAACACATTCATTAGCCTTTTTGCAAAGAGAAAGGAAATGAGCAGCTTTGAAGTATTTGGAATGGTATTGTTTTCGAAAAACATACAAAGAGAGAGTTTTAAGTCTGAAATTTTTACATATCTAGACTCTCCAGCTTTGCTTACCAAGTTTCTTCTCTTTTATTTCTGGGAAGCTCAACACATAAGACTTTTAGTGATGTGGTCACATTTATATCTGTAAAAATAATGGCATTAAATAAATTGTATTACATTAAACAGAAGTTGCTTTATGTCTACTATTTAAAACAATGATAAGTATGGTGAGATGATGTGCATCTTAATTAGTTTGAATGAATCTTTCTGTAATGTATATGTAGATCAAAACATTACATTGTACTCCATAAATATACACAATTATTGGCAATTAAAAATACATAAAAATAAATATGAAAAACAAAACAATATTTTCTAAAGGTAGCCATGAAACCCAGTTTTACTGTGAGTGAAGAGAATTTTCATACTTGAAGCACTTGAGATATATTACATAATTATTCCTTATAAATTGTCTTTAGAATAATATTTTAATACACATAAATGTCAAGCAATTTTGCTTCATCTATTAGTGAGGAAAAATGAACTGAACTTATAAATAGATTTTTCTATCGTAAATATATAATATTAGATTCAAAATTGTACACATTATGATTAAGAAGTTTGGCTAAGAAGTAGTATTTACTTAAAATTTAAGCACCACAGGCAGTAAAAACTTGTAATGTCTTCATATCTTTAATCAAATGTTTACACATAAGGAGTACATACATTTATGAGATTTTTAAAACCTCAATCTGTTCTATGTAAAAAACTAACCATTTAATGAAAGTATATTTCCAGTTGTGAAGTTTTCAACCCTTTTACATGCAGACAAATGCAGGAAGGTGCTAATCTGAGAAATTCCTATTAAATGATCAGTACTGAAATATGTTCAGTACAGTGCACTGTCAAACAAGAACATAAGATTTTAAGAAGTGAATAAAACAACACCTGTGAGACTCTAATATTGTCTAATATTGACTCTAAAGGAGTCACTTTCCAAAATGACTCCTTTAAATGCATGGAATATTTTACTTAGCAGCAACATTGACCTATTTTTTAATGATATATTCTAATTGAATAATTATTTAAATCAATAGAGATTTTAAGGCAGAGCTCTACAGAGAAGTTCAAAGGGAAATAACAAGACAATAGAGAAGAACGCAAAATAAAGTTACCAAGAGCAAAATGTTAAAGCAGTGCGTGTTTGGATTAGACATCCTCTGCATCTTTTGCCTTTCTTTCCAGTACCTTCTTTCCATGCCAGAGTTATAGAGCTCTTACGTTGGCCAGGCCTACCTTTTTTAAAAAAATTATTATTATACTTTAAGTTCTAAGGTACATGTGCACAACGTGCAGGTTTGTTACTTATGTATACATGTGCCATGTTGGTGTGCTGCAGCCGTTAACATTTACATTACATTAGGTATATCTCCTAATGCTATCCCTCCTCACTCCCCCCATCCCACGACAGGCCCCAGTGTGTGATGTTCCTCACCCTGTGTCCAAGTGTTCTCATTGTTCAATTCCCACCTATGAGTGAGAACATGCGGTGTTTGGTTTTCTGTCCTTGCAGTAGTTTGCTCAGAGTGATAGTTTCCAGCTTCATCCAAGTCCCTACAAAGGACATGAACTCATCCTTTTTATAGCTGCATAGTATTCCATGCTGTATATGTGCCGCATTTCTTAATCCAATCTATCATTGATGGACATTTGCGTTGGTTCCAAGTCTTTGTTATTGTGAATAATGACCAGGCCTACCTTTAAGGGGAAAGGCAATCTGATGAAGCCATTCACAGCAAATAATTAATAACTGCAGGAAGACTTCAACACTTTACCATTTACCATCCCCAATATCTCAATTAGATACACAACATAGAAAAGAATCTTGAGAATCATTTTATTCAGTGTTTCAAAAAACTTTGATTCCACTGACCAGCAATTTATACTTTAGTCTTCAAATGTTTATAAGAAGACTAACATTAAGTTGCCATATTTTTAGCTAAATAAAAACATTTTTAAAGTTTTTCATCTAACACCATTTTTAAGACATTTCATAATCAAAAAAGTAAATACATTTATCTCCATTAAATTTTATGCATTTTGCTTGTTTTTCTAATTATGCCAATATCTGATTTTTCCCTCCAACATCCCTACCTACAGTTATCTTGAGATGTTTGAACATCGCAAGAGACATAGACAGGCCATTTAATTTAGGATCAGCAGTTGCTGTTAAAAATTTCCTGGTTTAAATTAGACAACATTTGACTCCCTTTAACTTCCATTTATTGATGTAACTCTGCCTGTCAGAGTCATAAAAATCAACATGAGTCCTTCTTCTATATAATAGTTCTTTGAATGTTTGAAGACTTCTATTCTGCTTTAATCTCCCAACCCCCAGCCTGCATTAAACAAACAGAATTGTCTTTTCTAAAACTAAATATCCTCCAATTATTTCTCATGTGATGTGGGATTTCTTCATTTTTATCATCTTAGTCACTCTCCTACTATTTCAAGTATTTTTTATAATGGCTGACTTGACTTATTGAATGAATACAATTATGCCCCCCTGAATAGACTTCAGTTTTTCAATAATTCTTTTCAAATGTGGCACTAATATCTGGATTAAGACCTTTAGAGGTCTTACATATCAAAAAGATTATAATGCCTTTCCTTTGCACCTCCATGTGAAGACCAGATTAAATATATTACTTTTTCTGAATGACACAATATTACAGGAATGCTGATAATGGAGGCAACTAATTTTAAGAACAGAACTCGAGATGTACATTGATGTACATGGAGCAAAATAAAGCTCTCATTATCTCCATTACAAACAACGCTTTGACTACAAGAAACAGCTAAAACGTGTTGCCTTAACCAGTATATCAACAGAGTAGTCAACTCTGCCAAATAATTGAGTAAATTTTTACTGACTAGAAGAGTTGTTTGAATCAGTAGACTCTGCCAGTTGTAACATATGAAGACTCAATAGGATTATTCTCCAAGGTTTTATTTTTTGAACATGCAGAATAATGCATCTTCAATCACTTCATAAAGTTAGCAATAAAAAAGTAACATATTCTTTTTGATTTTAACTTTTTCATTTTAATAGTTTTGGGGGTACAGGTGGTTTTTGGTTACATGGACAAGTGTGTTCATGGTGATTTCAGATATTTGGTGTGCTCGTTGTCTGAGAAGTGTATGCTGTACCCAGTATGCAGTTTTTTATCCCTCACCCCCCTCTCAACCTTTGCCCCAAGTCTCCAAAGTCCATTATATAATTCCTATGCCTTTACATCCTCAAAGCTTAGCTCTCAGTTACAAGTGAGAACATACGATATTTGGTTTTCCACTCCTGAGCTACTTTTCTTAGATTTATGGGCTCCAGCTCCATCCATGTTGTTGTAAATGCCATTATTTTGTTCCTTTTTTATGGCTGAGTAGTATTCCTTGGGTGGGTGTGTGTGTGTGTGTGTGTGTGTATCACATATTCTTAATCTGCTTGTTGGTTGGTGTGCGTTTAGTTTTGTTCCATACTTTTGCAATTGTGGTTGTGCTGCTATAAACGTGTGTGTGCATGTGTCTTTATCATATAGCATTTTTCTTTGGGTAGATGCCCAGTAATAGGATTGCTGGATCAAATGGTAGTTCTATTTTTAGTCCTTCAAGGAATAGCCATACTGTTTTCATAGTGGTTGAACTAGTTTACATTCCCACCAGCATTGTAAAAGTGTTCCCTTTTCACCACATCCACACCCACATCTATTTTTTTTTTATTTTTAAATTATGAATAAAAGATGCCTGTCAGATTTAAATAGCTGAAATGCTGGGTCAGGAGCAAGGCTGTAAGGTGAATAACGTTCCTTTCCGGCCTGACAGGGAAGCTGAGGTACCTTTCACTCTTTACCCTGATTAAACCTCAGTGCATGTAACAAAGACCTCACCCCAACCAACCTCATTAAGGCCAAGACCTCAGCACACCATTGGGTATTACATCTACCAACCTGCCTTAGCTACAACTGATGTCTACCCAAGAATATCCCTGCTATTGGTCTGAAGCCTGAATTGTCAACTCAGTAAATAAAGTACTGGGTAGGTAAAGGTTAAATAAATAAAGTGTATACCACTAGAGAACAAGGTACACTTCAAGAAGACCGTGTCATTTCAACCCCATAAGAAACAGTGAACTCACCCCACACCAAGAACGTAACTACTACAACCAGCTTCTGGGAAAGCCAGTGCACAAAGACTCTCTATAACTAAAGAATTCATACAAAGTTTTAACCCCTAAAGGCACCAGGAATCAAATTAGGCTCAAATAAATATTAAGTCAACTCTTTAGAGAGAACAAAAAAACTTTAAAAACACAGTCCAATTAAAAATAAATTCGAGAAAAATTTAAAGAAATAGTCTAACCAAATGAGAAGGAACCATAAAAAGTAACTCAGGTAATAAGACAAAACAGGTTTCCATGACTTTAATTTTTATTCAACATAGTATTTGTTTAACTTACCTCTGGGCTTGCTGCTGATTTTTTTAATCGCTATAAACCCATTGCTGTGGGAAAAACTATTGTTACATTGCCTAGGTTTTCCTGTTTTTTTTTTTTTTTTTTTTTTAACTTTTCAACAAATGTTTCAGTGAATAAGAAATAGAAAAGAGTCTTTCCACTTTTGCTTATGTCATCTTCTGTCTTCTACAACTTTAAACTCTTAGACAAAGTACCCTATACCTTTGAGTTTGTTTGTTTCTTTTTCTGTTTGTTTTGTTTTCTATTTTTTTATCTTTTTGAAATGATACAAAAGACGTGCTTTTTTGTTTTGGGGATTTTTTGCACATACTACTTTTAAGAAAGTTATGTTTGGAGAGTACATATTACACTTAAAGAAAAGCAAAAAGACAGGAAGAAAAAGTTTTACTATATTTATGCAAATGCTATAAAAATTTTCAAATGAAGGGATGCTGAATATTATCAACTGCTTTTTCAGCATTAATTGACATGATCATATGGTTTTTATCATTCATTCTGTTGATACGGTTTATCACATGGATGGATTGGTGTATGATGAACCATCCTTGCATACCTGGAATAAATTCTGCTTGGTAATGATGAATGATCTTTCTAATTTTTATTGTTGGATTCCTTTTGTCAGTATTTTTTGAGAATTTTTTAACTATATTCATCAACACTGTTGGCCTGTATTTTTCTTTTTCTGATGTATCTTTGGGTGGCTTTGGTTTCAAGGCAATACTGGTCTCATAGAATGAGTTTGGAAGTATTTTCTCCTCCTCTAATTTTTAGAATAGTTAGAATAGGGTTGGTATTAGTTATTTTTTAAGTGTTTGGTTGAATTCAGCAGTGAAGTTATTGGGTCTTGGGATTTTTATTTTACTGAGAAACTTTTTATTAGGACTTTGATCTCTTTACTTGTTATTTATTTGTTTAGGTTTTGAATTTCTTCTTTGTTCAGTTTTGGTATGTTGTTATGTGTCTAGGCATTTCTCAATTTCTTCTAGATTTGTGAATTTATTGGCATAGAGTTGCTGACAGTAGCCAGTAACGGTCCTTGAATTTCTGCAGTATCAGTTGTAAGGTCTTCTTTTTCATTTCTCATTTTATTTATTTGGATTTTCTCTCTCTTTTTTTTTTTTTTTCTTTTTTAGTCAGGCTAGAGGTTTGTCGGTTTTGTTTAACTTTTCAAACATCCAACTTTTTGTTTCTTTGATCTTATGTATTGTTTTTTTCATTTTAATTTTATTTACTTCTGCTTTGATCTTTATTTCTTTTCTTCTACTAATTTTGAGTTTGGTTTGCTCTTGGTTTTCTAGTTCTTTAAGATGCACTGAAGTTTTTTTTTGTTTTTTGTTTTTTTTCTATTTTTGATATAGGCACTTATAGCCATAAACTTCCGTGTTAGTACTGCTTTTTATATACCCCATAGGTTTTAGTATGTTGTGTTTCCATTATCATTTGTTTTAAAAAATCAATTTCTTTCTCATGATCCACTTGTCATTCAGGAGCATACTGTTTAATTTCTACGTATTTGCATAGTTTCCAAAATTCTCTTGTTATTAATTTCTAGTTTTATTTCATTGTGGTCAGGAAAGAAATCTGATTTTTTTTTCAAGTTTTTTTTTTTTTAATGTTTTAAGACTTATTTTGTAACCTAACATATGGCATATCCTTGAGAATCATTTATGTGCTGTGGTCATTCGTGTGTATTCTACAGCCATTGGATAAAATGTTATGTAAATATTTATTAGATCTATTTTGTCTGTAGTGCAGATTAAGTCTGATATTTTTATTTCCCTTTTGGAATATATGTCAAATGTCAAAAGGGAGGTGTTGAATTCTTCAGCTATTATTGTTTTGGGGCCTCTCTCTCTTTAGCTTTAGTAATATTTGCTTTATATATCTGGGTGCTCCAGTGTTGGGTGTATATATATTAATATTTTAAATTGTCATATCCTCTTGCTGAATTGACCACTTTATCTCATATAGTGACCTTTTAGTCTCTTCTTATAGCTTTCATCTTGAAATCTATTTTTTCTGATATAAGTATAGTGATTCCTGCTCTTTTTTGGTTTCTATTCAGATGGAACATATTTTTATACCCCTGTATTTTTAGTCTATGTGTGTTTTTATAGCCAAAGTGTATTTCTTGTAAAGAACAGATAAATGGGTCCTGGTTTTTCATCCATTCAACCATTGTGTGAGTTTTGATTGGAGAGTTTGGTCCATTTACTTCCAATGTTATTATTGATAAGTAAAGAATTACTGTTGCCATTTTGTTATTTGTTTTCTGGTTGTTTTGTGGTCTTCTCTTCCCTCTTTCTTTCCTTCCTGTGTTCATTTAGTGATAGTGATTTTCTCTGTTGATATGATTTAGTTTCTTGCTTTTTGTTTTATGTGTATCCATTATATGTTTTCTGCTTTGAGGTCACCGTTAGGCTTTCAAATACTATTTCATAACCCATTATTTTATCCCGATAACAAATTAACACTGTTTTTATAAACAAACCACCATCAAGCAAAAAAAAAAGAAAAAAAAGAAAAAAAAAAACTAATAAAAACTCTAAGCCTTAACTGCATCCCCCTACTTATTAACATTTTGTTGTTCCTATTTATATCTTATGGTATGGCCTACATCTTGCAAAGTTGTTTGTGGTTATTATTTTTGATTTGCTAATTGTTTAGTCTTTCTACTTAGGATAAGAGTAGCTTACACAGCACAGTCATAGTGTTACAGTAATCTGTTTTTGTGTTCTTACTATTACTAATGAGCTTTGTATGTTCAGGTGATTACTTATTTCTTATTAACATCATTTTCTTTCTGACAGAGGAACTCCCTTTAGCATTTATTGCAGGAAAAGGCTTGTGTTGATGAAATCCCTCAGCTTTTGTTTGTCTTGGAAAGTCTTTATTTATCCTTCATGTTTGAAGGATATTTTCACCACATACATCATTCTAGGATAATTTTTTTTCCAACAATATAAACATGTCATGCCACTTTCTCCTGGTCTGTAAGGTTTCCACTGAAAAATCTATTGCCAGATGCATTGGAGTTCCATTGTATCATACTTGTTTCTTTACTTTTGCTGCTTTCAGGATCCTTTCTTTATTCTTAATTTTTGAGAGTTCGATTATTGAATACCTTGAGGTAGTCTTCTTTGGGTTGAATCTGCTTGGTATTCTGGAACCTTCTTGTACTTTAAAATTGATATCATTTCTTAGGTTTGGGAAGTTTTCTGTTGTTATCTTATTGAATACACTTTCTACCCCCATCTCTCTCTCTACCTCCTCATTAAGTCCAATAACCATTAGAATTGTCCTTTTGAGGCTATTTGCTAGTTCCACTAGGAATGTTTCATTGTTTTTTATTTCTTTTACTTTTTTCTCCTCTGACTGTGTATTTTCAAATAGTTTTTTTTTCTGCTTGATCAATTCTGCTATTGAAAGGCTATGATGCATTCTTTAGTATGCCAATTGCATCTGTCAGCTCCAGAATTTTTTCTTGATTCTTTTTAAATCTCTTTGTTAAACTTACCTGATAGAATTCTGAATGTCTTTTTTGCATTATTTTGAATTTCTTTGAGTTTCTTCAACACAACTATTTTGAATTCTCTCTCTGAAAGGTCATATAACTCTTTATCTCCAGGATTGATCCCTGCTGTTTTACTTAATTCATTTGGTAAGGTCATGTTTTCCTGGATGGTGTTGATGTTAGTGGATGTCTTTCAGTGCCTGGTCATTGAAGAGATAGGTATTTATTGTAATCTTCACTCTCTGGGCTTATCTGTACCTGCCTTCTTGGAAAGGCTCTCCAGACATTTAAAAGGACATGGGTGTTATAATTTAAGCTGCATCAGCTTTGAGGGCACCCAAAGCCCAGTATCATTGTAGTTATTTTAGACATGTAGAGGCACTGCCTTTATGGTCATGGACATGATCGTGGAGAATTCTCTGCATTACCAGTCTGAGATTCTTTTTCTCTTCCTTTACTTTCTTCCACACAAAGGAAGTCTTGCTCTCTCTATTCTGAGCCACCTCAACTTGAAGGTCAAGTGACACAAATACCCCTGGGGCCACCAACACTGACTGCACTGAGTCAGACCTGAAGCTAGCACAACTGTGGGTCTCACTCAAGGCCTGCTGTAAACACTCCCTGTCTACTGCCTTTTTTGTTAAGGTTCTAGGGCCCTACAATCAGCAGGTAGCAAATCCAACCAGGCTTGTGTCCTTCCCTTCAGGTCGATGAGTTCTCTCAGGCCCCAGGTGTGTCCAGAGTTACCATACGGAGGTCAGGCACTAGAATCAACAACCTTAAAATTCTACCTTGTGTTCTATTGTACTGCAGCTGAGTTGGCACTCAAACGACAAGATACAGACCTTCCCACTCTCCCCTCCCCTCTCCAAAAGTACTTTACCACATAGTCACTGCCACCACAGGCCACAGGGTACTACCGGACTATCATCATTGTTTCCTTAAGGCCCAAGGGCTCTTAAGCCACCTTGTGGTGAGTGTTACCTCACCTGGGATTCATGCTTCAGGGCAGTGGGCTCCATTTTGGCCCAGAGCAGGTCTCAAAATGCCATCCAAGAGTCAAGTCTTAGAGTCAGGGACCCCAAGAGCCCACTTGGTGCTCTATCTCCCTGTATCCATGCTGGTACCTGAAGCCAGCAAGTCTCAGAAACTCACTCAAAGCCCTTGACATAGTACCTGGGTATTCTTGCTGGTTATTCAGGGCCCAAGGGCTCTTCAGTTAGCAGGCGACAAATTCTTCCAGGACTGGGTCCTTCCCTTCAAGGCAGCAGGTTTCCTTCTGTCCAAGGGTGTGTCTAGAAATGTCATCCAGGAGCTAGGACCTGGAATGAGGGCCTCATGACTCTGACCAGTGCCCTATCCTGCTGTGAGTGAGCTGGTATCCAAGATTCAAGACAAAGTACTCTCAATTCTTTCCTCTCCTCTCCTCAAGTGGAAGGAAGGAGTCTCTTTTGGAGGTGCAAGCTGTGCACCCTAGGGTTAGAGGAAGAGTAATGCCAACACTCCCTTATATGCCCCAGCTGGTGTCTTAGTAGGTAGGATGCTGCCCCCCATCCACTGTCTCTGGGCCCAGTTCAGTCCTAAGACTCATCTAATAGTTTAAGTCCTTATAGCCCAGACTGCCTTTCAAGTTCACTTAGAGATTCAGAGCAGTTTATACCTCAGTGACAAGGTTTGCAGGAACTCAAGTTTAGAACACCAGGAACAGTAATTCCCTTATGGCTAGGGTTGGTTTAAATGCTCCCTCTGAGGACAGGTGTCAATTGAGTTTTGTCGGATTTTCTTTTCTGCTCTAACAGGACAGTACTGAATTTGCTGCCTCACAATTGCTATGCTCTCCCTCTCCCAGTGCCCAGAGATGCTCTTGGCATCATGCAGCCACTGCCAGGGGATGGGGGAGGGGTGGCACCAGCAATTCAAGACTGATTATTATATCTCTTCTGTGCCTCTTTCAGCGATATGTGATTAAAATCAGGTACTATGAGGGCCCACCTGATTTTTGCACCCTACTCCCATACCAGCCAGAAGGATCTCAACCACCAAAAATGTTACAAAATCACTGTCTCTGTTTACCTAGTGATTTGCTGAGTATTATATTATTGTAGTGTATGTTTGCATAATGTGCACCATTAACTTCGTGCAATAATGTAAAATATCTCTCACCTTTTTCAGAGATTTACTGTCTCTGGAAGCTGTTAGAAGATCATTAGTTATTTAAATTAATATAGACGGAAAGGTCTCCTGTAGTTTAATCTGCATAGAAAGTCACAATAATCTCTCGTAACCAGTTTAGCTGCTTAAAAATGTTTTTTAATTGTTACTTTTGACCTGGAGATATGTATAGTCATAAGCCATATTCAACTAGGAAATGTGTGAGGAATTCCTCTATGATATAAAAAGAGGAAATGTAACTTCCTGACTTAATATTAAATCTGATGAAATTAGTAGCCATGTTATTAAAGACAAGATAAATGTACAGAATTCATTATTTTGTTTCAAACTTAGTTTATCGTAAATCTGCCTTATGACATATAATAACTTGTACTTTTTTTCAGATTATTTGATAGCAAGTTCAACAATGTAGGTGAATGACAATGTGAGCAGCATGATAACGACTCTTCAGGGAAATCAGCCTTTAGGACACAAGGTTAGAACTACATGGGCTTTTATTCAAATTTTTTATATATATATATATTCAAAAATTTATTATTGCTCTCGTAAGACCATCAGCTAATATACTGTGTGGTTAAAGGCACAAGTTGATTATATATAACAAAATTTATGTTATGTGGTCTTGTTATGTTACAAAACTGTGTATTAAAAGAAATGGCAGTCCAATTTGATTTGGTATAAAAAGATAGAAAAAATAGCACAGAAACTAGCATGAATTTTTCCCTATACAAAAGAAATATCAAATCATGAATATGAATGGCACTAGTTCAAAGGTTTGCTGAAGGTAAATCAATTGAGATATATTAATTTTTCCATATACTTTATCAATGGACATTATTATATAGTATTGTTTTTCTACAAGAAGATACATCAGGCTGAAATTGAAAATTTGGTAGATAACTGATTATTTCCCACTACATAAAAAATGTTTATGATGGAAATGTGTAGACAGAAATTTTTATTTAAACATACATATTCTTCTCAAATGCCAAAGACAGCCTTTCCAAGTCTTTAACTAGGGAGATGCTGACAAACTGCCACCCACCCCTGCATAATAATATAACAACTCCCACAACATGACTCTTCCCCTTGAGTTGTTGCTGTGCATTGGAACATTGAGTATGTTAATTTAGTCTGTCTTTTCCCTAGGGTTTGCAGATTTACAACTTTAATATTTCCATTTGTTGCAAGCACGTACATGTTTTACCTGAAAAATTTGTGTGAGGAAGGATAATGCATTTTTGAGGGGGTTAAAACGATTATATTAAAGAACAGAGCCAAAATTCGTCTAAAAAAAACCCTGAGATTTGTAGAGATAATAATATATGACTTGAGCAATTAGGTACGTCGTTATGCTTGTCAAACACTCTATTTTGCTTCTAATAATACATTCACATATCCCTTTCTGTACATTGAAAGGCTCATTCAGAACACATCCCTGGTCACTGAAATAAAAACTAGACTTTACTTTCAAATCATCTTCTTGTGTTTTAAACAATACCATCCATATCTCTCACATTTCATTACATACTCTAACATATGTCTTCAGGGCAAAGAGGCAGAAATTTCTTGGTAGATTTTATCACACATATAAAGAGAGTCATGTGACTAAAAAAGACCATAGAAGTCACCAATAAAAGAAAAGAATGGTGTTTTTATACATGTATTGGCAAGTTACACATTTCCAACATTTTCAGTTACCAATTTGACTATGTTCTTTTCATTTCCTTCACACGGAGGGTTAGCCATTAAAAGAATAGAAACGGGAATTAATGCAAGTGCCATACAATACATGTAGTATAAATACAGCACAACACGAATCTTAAAATAAACAACACTCATTTAATAGCTTAGCATGAGACAAGCAGTGTAAGAATAAAACTATAATATTACTACCACTTAAGCTCTCTATTCTTAGCCAGTATTAAATAAATTGTTATTTAAAAATTATTCAAAGAAAATTTAAATTTGAATGAAAACTGTGTAATAAACATGTAAAACATTACTGATACTACCATAATACTAAACTACAACTAAAAGATTTGTGAACCATTATTTGCATACATTAAATTTTACCTTACAACTTTCTGATAAGAATAAACAGATTGTGATGAATTGTAAATCAATAGATTAGTAAAAATTGTTCTTGAATGTTCAAATATTAAAAATAAATTAATAACTTTTCAATAGTGATAATGGGTTCTCATTATTGATGAAGTTTATTATTTATACTTAAATAATTGGTTTAAAATGTGAATTTGTGGTATCTGCTAAATTATGTAATACGAAAACATTTTTAAATCATTATGTAAGAATCCTAGTAAGCATGAAGCTTCTGAAAGCTAGTTTAACAAAAGTATTCACAGATATACAGACAGAAGATCTATTCTTGGTTCTTCCTGTATGGTCTTTTAGAAATGTCATTATCAGTTTTCTGTTTATTATTGTGCTTGGTTTAAAGGAAATTTACCAAGTGATCCCTGGACTCCAATCTTTAGGCCTATTGTCAAGACAAATTAATTTCTGTGGAAACCCACTATGGCTCAGATACTATCTAGGAAATGCAGGATTAATGGAGTGTGTATACAAATATCTCTGTTTAGCTTCTTGGGGTTGGAGGAACAGGGAGGGATACCTGGAAGAAGTAGAAAATTTACCATATAAGAAAGCCAATATGTTTTAGATTTCATACATTACATTCAAATTAATAAAATATTATATACAGTAAATTAGTATGGAGCAATAGATGGAAATACTTCTATCTACTTAGTTACATTGCTCTGAACATGAATATAAGACACTTGTTTAATTATCCGCTGATGCCATTTCTTCAGTGGACTAAAACGTATGTTATTTTTAAAAGAATTGGATTTTTTACTTTGCTATGAAAAATTCATTTAATTAATTCATTTTTAAGTCAAATTAAGACAACATCTGCCCTTATTTTAGTTATTTATTGTGGGCAATTGGGCATTGTTTACAATTAGAAATTTTAGGCATTAAAATCCCTCCTACAGATATACTTAAATAAGTAGAGGCTAGACTTATGCAAAATTACCTGAACACTTCTAGGTTAATCCTTAAATTTTTTTAATGTTTTCATAAATTTGTGGAATCAGGGCTGGTAGGTTGTTTGGGATCCTGAAATACCCAGATGGATGTTATGAGCAAATTGAATTTATCAGATTTATCTGAAGTGAATTTATGAATTCCCATCTCCGTTCACTGACTTTGATAGAAAAGCAAATTGATATAGAAGGCTCACCTGATCAGTCTGTCATAAACACACTGTTTAAGCTTGATTAAATCAGTAATCAGTTATTTGTACCTTTATTAACTCACCATTAATAAAGGCGTGACAATGCTCACCCTTTCTGCCTCAGAAAAAATTCGAGAGAATCAAATCAAGTAACATAGCTAAAAGGGGAAAAAAGCGTTGGAGTAAATAAAGGTCATTTTTATCTTATTTCTTGGATCCAGGAAACTGCAATATTTTCTTAGTTTCTCATATTTTGAAATATAAAAGCATAGTATATTAAGAGGCAATATGCAACAACACTCTTCCCAGAACTTCTTGGACTAGATTTACATGCATAGGAATCACTGGGGAAATTTGTTAATATTAAGTTTCTGAGCAGTCGGCCTTTGATGCGCTTGGAATACTGCATTTATAACAAGTGATGGATGACTTCTCATCCAAGAAACACACTTCAAAGAGCAAGGACATATATACTCATCCCTTGGTATACGCAAGGATTGGTTCCAGGAACCCTGTGTGTACCCAAATCCATGCATACTCAAGTACTGCAGTTGGACCTGTAAGGTGGCCCTTCTCTATATAGGAGTTATGCCTCACGCATAATTCTGTAACTGTTGATACTTGCTTGGTTGAAAAAAGTCCACATAGAAGTTGCACCATGTGTAAGTGGGCATGAGCAGTTCAAACATGTGTTGTTCAAAGGTCAACTAAACATATATATGTAACTACACACACACACACACGCATGCATATTTAACCATCATGGGTCTCAGTTTTCTAATTGGTCCAATTGAGCTAACAACTTCTGCCCTATGTCCTTAAAAGTTTCTTGGGAAGATCAAAATAAATATTTGGGAATTTGTTTTATACTAATATAAAGCAAAGGTCTCCTTTTAAGCAAGAACCATTATTTATTATTGAAAGGTATTAGCTGAGTGGCCACTATGTGTTCAGCACTGTGCTAGATGCTTTAAGACCAAAGAAATAAATGATTTCTATCCTAAGAGTTTATCATCCAACTATATTTAAAACTAGTCCAAATAAGTTCAGTAGTAATTTGTACTTCATTTACATTTTTTTTCTCACTACATCCAATATGTAGTAACTATTCTATTATACTATGTCATGTTGGTAAATATTTATCAACCAGTTCTCTTTAAAATGTATGAATGTATTAATGATATATATGTGAATTATAGATTTTTTTCTGACATAAAGGACTTGAGGCACATAATTTGCAAACAATAATAAAATATACAATATGCTTTATGTAAATTCCACATAATTGGTTGCGTCTCAGAAAACACTTTGGTGGATTTTTCGCAACTTTTTTTAACCATAGAGAAATTATGTTTGTAAGTGATGAACAAGTGTAATTCAAGCATGAATCTTGGATGATATTTTTATTTATGTTAATGAGAAAGATGAAAGTTAAACAACAAAGTCATGTGAAAGAACTTCACTCATTTATCATTACTTGAATGACTTACTTTCTGAGTTAGATGATAGCTTTCAAACATTAAAACAATAATACTTTCAATTTTGGGGGCTACTCAACAATATTGCAGCTACAAACATGCTTTACTTGTGAATTTAATCTGAATTATTAACATTTTCTCCAACATTTTCTCTAATTTAAACCAAGAGTTGGCAATCTTTTTATGTAGAGGGATAGGTGGGAAATATTTGGGGCTTTACAATCCATATAGTCTCTGCTTCAACTACTCAACTCTACTGTCGCAGCACTGCAACTGGAACTGGTTATGCTCCAGTCAAATTTTATTTACTAAATCAGATGTCAGGCTAGATTTGGCCCGTTAACTGAGGTTTGCTGACCCTTAGGTTAAAGAATCAAGAAAACAATAAATCAAACCCTGATTTATAGCTCTTGACTATTTCCTTAGTGCAAATACTTGGAAAGAGTTGTACAGTGGCATATCATTATAAAGCATTCCCATTATAAAGTTCTCTCATTGTAAAATATTCCTGTTATGTAAATACAATTACCATTATGTGACTATGATAGGTGTAAATAACTTCAAGAGCATACATAATGGTAAAATGTAGTAAAATAGTTAAGAAGTGATAAGTACTTGTTATCTTTGTTTTTATCATAATTTATTTAATTGTAAATTTACATAATTTACCTTTAATGATGGCTCTGTTTAACATCTGGCTCAAAAATTTCTTGAAAATTTAACTCAGCTCTTGTTAGCCAATAACAGCCAACTCCAGGATGCCATTAATTAACAGAAATTGATTTAATTGCACATCTTCACCTCTCAAGCACTTGAGTTGATACCATATGGATAAGGGCTTGAAGTGGAGAAAAGAAATTGGGTTTTCCTACTTCTACACCACTCTCCTCACCTCATCACCAACTTCCTGCTTCATTGAACTAAAAAGAGAAAATAAATATTGAAGAAGGGGAAATGGAGAAAAAGAAAGCATAGACGACGGGGAAAGTAGTGAAAGCTGGCACAAGTATTGAAAAGCTTACACACCACATTTTCTATTCTATCACTAGCATCAAAATAAAATAATGGACTTAGTATGGTGGCTCACACCTGTCATCCCAGCACTTTGGGAGGCTGAAGCAGGAGAATTACTTGAGGCCAGGAGTTTGAGACTAGAGTGGGCAACATAATGAGACTCCATAGAAGGACACCTTACTCAACAAATGGTGCTGGGATAATTGACAAGCCACATGTAGAAGAATGAAACTGAATCCTCATCTCTCACCTTATACAAAACTCAACTCAAGATGAATCAAAGACTTAAATCTAAGACCTGAAACCATAAAAATGCTAGAAGGTAACATAAAAAAAAAAAAACTCTTCTAGGCATTGGTTTAGCAAAGAATTAATGATCAAGAATGCAAAAGCAAATCCAATAAAAACAAAATAAATGGGACCTAATTAAACTAAAAAGCTTTTGCAAAAACAAAATAATAATAATAATCAGCAGAGTAAATAGACAACCCATAGTACAAGCCTTGCATGTGAAAAAGACTAACATCCAGAATCTACAAGGAATTCAAACAAATCAGTAAGAGAAAACATACAACCTCATCAAAAAGTGGGCAAAGGACATGAATAGACAATTCTCAAAAGAAAATATACAAATGGCCAACAAACATAGGAAACAATGCTCAATATCACTATCAGGAAAATTCAAATTTAAACTACAATGAGATACCACATTGCTCCTGCAAGAATGGCTGCAATAAAAAATAAATAAATAATAGATTTTGCTGTGGATGTGGTGAAAAGGGAACACTTTCACACTGCTGGTGGGAATGTAAGCTAGTACTACCACTATGGAAAATGGTATGGAGTTTCCTTAAAGAACTAAATGTAGAAATACCATTTGATTCAGCAATCCCACTACTGGGTATCGACCCAAAGGAAAATAAATCATTATATGAAAAAGTCACGCATTCATGTTCACAGCAGTACAACTCACAAGTGCAAAATTATGGAACCAACCTAATTGCCCATCAACCAAGGAGTGGATAAAGAAAATATAGTGTACACACACACACACAAACACACACACACAAACACACACACACACACTATGGAATACTACTCAACCATATAAAGAAAGGAAATACTGACATTTGCAGCAACATGGATGGTGTTGGAAACCATTCTATTCTATTATTTCTATTCTCAGGAATAGAAAACCAAATATTGTATGATCTCATTTATAAGTGGGAGCTAAGCTATGAGGACGCAAAGGACTAAGAATAATATAATGAACTTTGGGGACTTGGAAGGAAGGTTGGGAGAGGGTTGAGAGATAGAAGACTACACAGTGGGTACAGTGCACACTGTTCAGGTGATGAATGCAACAAAATGTCAGAAATCACCACTAAAGAACTTATCCACGTAACCAAAAACTACCTGCTCCCCCCAAACTATTGAAATAAATTTTAGAAAATGTTAGGTGGGTATAGTCCCTAGCTACTTGGGAAAGTGAGACAGGGAAATTACTTGAGCCCAGGAGTTCAAGGTTGCAGTGAGTTGTGATCACACCACTGCACTCCAGCCTGGGTGACAGAGTCAGGCCCTGTTTCTAAATAAATAAATAAATAACATAATTAACTGATACCATAAGTATATAAGTGAAGCATGAAAAACACTATCCCTCCCCCAAAAATGGTCTTCAAAATGGAGGTATTTTGCATTAAATGGGAAAATTGAAGAAGTAAGAAATGATAACTAAATAGGTTGGTGCACACCCAAGTAGATCATAATGAGCTGTGGAAAGGTGAAGAGGAAAGAAATAGCACCATTATCTTCAGATCAAAGGCTGCAGGTAAGTCAGACTTTACACCACAAGATGGAAAGAGCACATTCGTAAACTTAAGAGTTCTTTGTTAGAACCTTCTTTTGCTTCCACATATAGTACTGTTTTATGTTTCAGTCACATAACACTACCTTGGACAGATGAACTTATAAGTGGAATGATCCTCACCAAATCAGTCCTACTGGAAAATACTTAAATTTCTTCTGTGTTCTTTACAACTCAACTTGAAGGAAAGGAACAGCCCATGAGTTTGCACCAGAAGTTTGTCTGGTACAGACTTCTCTGTGACTGAATATTTTTAAACCACATTCATCATCTAAAGAAGAAAATGTTCACACATGGGATATGTAATAAAGTGAAATAGCAGTAGTTAAAATGGAGTTAAAAGAAAATAATATATATAATATATAGCATATATAATATATAAATTACACTTGATCTTAGCCAAAAAGCCAAGAAATAATGTGTAATATACAAAATAGACTATTTTATTTATGTAATTAAATAATATGTTTTAATGCATTTTCTCATGATCCTTCAGATTACATCCCCTGCTCTAAGGGAAACAAACGAGTCTAAAGAGTGCTTTGGCACACCAAAAGTTAAGCATGTTGTATCCAGTCACAACTTGGAACATTCACTTAAAGTATACAAAGGGTGTGGGTCATAGACTCCTGTATAATTTTGCTGAATTTTTGTTTCTGAGAAGCCAATTTCAAAGCTAAGGAAAATATCATAAAACTGTTAGGAGTCTTTTAAAGTTTATGAATAGCATTTACAAAGGCAATGAGGAATGGAAGGCCAAATTATCAAACAACATATGAAAGAAAGGTTAATTTTACCTTGCAATAAACCCCATCAGGTGATTTATTTTGCTTATAATTAAAATATCCATACATGAACACTGAATAATCAGATAACAATGAATCATTTCCATTACCTCCCCACAATTCAGAAGGGAGAGTCATCTTCTCCTAAGGGGCATTAAGTTCAGACTCACCTCATCTCTTGGTGAAGGAGTTTCCCCCTAGATGACTTACATTCATCTGGCCTTCCTGATCCTTCATGACATTCTGCACACTGCTGTCAGAAATATTTTTTCAAAAGGCAATTTTTTTTGCAGCACTCTCCTGATGAAAATCTTTCAACAACTCCCTATTGCTTATAGGTTAATGCCCAAGTTAGTTAGGGAAAAGCAGGCCAAAACTACTCTTCTAGAGTCATAATTTCCTTCCTCCATCCCTTTTGTGGTCTCACTCCTCTCTTCTTTGGTTGATGAATGTCTGTTTCTCTCACATTCAAGGCCCAGGTCGAATGATACCTCCATTATGAATCTTCTTCTGACTTCTACCAAATGAATTAGCCACTCTCTCCTGGGTTCCCATAAATCTTTACCCATGCAATGTGCAGGATGGGGAGAGAGATGGAGGGAAGAAGAGTGCAGATAGAGCAATGGATTTCACCAGAGATGTAATTAGGGGGCTGCCAAATATAGGCCCTACTTCAAACAAAGCATATTAAATCTTAAAAGTTTGTATACATTCTGAATAAGATTTTATTTTAAAAAGTGTTCTCCCTCAACAAAAGAACCATAATAAAATAGAAGTATAGGGCCGAGCGCAGTGGCTCACGCCTGTAATTCCAGCACTTTGGGAGGCTGAAGCGGGCGGATCACAAGGTCAAGAGATCGAGACCATCCTGGCTAACAAGGTGAAACACCGTCTCTAGTAAATACAAAAAAGTAACCGGTCGTGGTGGCTGGCCCCTGTAGTCCCAGCTACTCGGGAGGCTGAGGCAGAAGAATGGCATGAACCCGGGAGGCGGAGCTCACAGTGAGCCGAGATCGCGCCACTGCGCTCCAGCCTGGGTGACAGAGCTAGACTCCGTCTCAAAAAAAAAAAGAAAGAAAAAAAAGAAAAAAAAGTGCAAGTATAGTGGAAAAAGTATTATATTTGGAGCTGGACAGAGACAGGTTTTAAATAATCACTCTTCTATTTTACTGAATGTGTGACTTTGAGCAAATCAATTATCCTACCTACTTCCCTAGCACCGTTATCTGTCACCTACTTTCTTTCAACTGACATGTCAATTGAGCAGAGTAATTAGAGGATGATCTTACTCCGCTACCTTCATGTCTAACTCTTACTGATACTTCAAGACTCAGACTCAGTTAGTGTTGCTTCCACTGTGAAGTCTAACACTAGATGGAGCTCAATACTTTATACAAGCCTCTATTATGTTTTGTCATTATTTGCATGTCTTGAACCCAGAGCTTTTTAAGCCCTAATATAATCCTAGTAGTTGTTATAATATTAAGATATGGCTGAGTGTGGTGACTCATGCCTGTAATCTCAGTACATTGGGAGGCAGAGGCAGGCAAATTGCTTCATCCCAGGAGTTTGAGACCAGCCTGGGCGACATGGCAAAACCCCATTTATTTAAAAAAAAAAAAAAAAAAAAAAAAAATTGGCCAGGTACGGTTGTGCATGCCTGTAGCCCCAGCTACTTGGGAGGCTAAGGTAAGAGAATCTCCTGAGCCTAGGAAGTTGAAGCTGCAGTGAGTTGTGATCATGTCACTGAACTTCAGCCTAGGGGACAGAGTGAGGCCCTGTCTCAAAAAAATAAGTAAATATAATAAAATACTTCTAGCTGGGTGAGGTGGTGCATGTCTATTGTCCCAGTTACTTGGGAGGTGGAGGCAAGAGAATTTCTTGAGCCCAAGAGTTTGACCCAGCCTGGGCAACACAGCAAGACCCTGTCTCTAAATAAATAAAATAAAAATAAAAATAAAATAATGCTGTACAGGTTGGTAAATATCCAGTGTCCTAAATCTCACCTCATATGCCTCCTAGCACTTTTAGGACACCCCTCCAAAAAAGCTTCCAATGACCAAGCAACTAAATGATTAATATCTCAAACAGCAAGGGGCCTCCAGTACTCTGCCATAGCTAAGGCTTGTGTTCATTTCAATTCATGAGTTCCTGTGCTTGAATATAGTTCTTGTTCATCTCCCTAGTAGAAGATAAATGGCCTGAGAGCAGAAATCGGGATATTTGCCCTTGTATTTTTGAAGATAAGCCTTCTACTGTTCCAGGTGTTAATTATTTAGTTAATTTTTATTTTAATTACTCCTCTCCTCTCTGATATTAACTACTTTATAGCTTCAAGAGGTCCTCAATGACCTCATATTGTCCTTTTAAGTTGTCACAGGGTCTTTACTTGGGCCTAACATACTTGGACCTATAATTGGATCTTATTCTTCCTCTATCCCTACATGCGAACACTACTCCCTTTACCCAGAAGCACACAAAAAGAAGCATAAAATTTATTGTATTTTAAGAAGAAAAGATGCAATTGAGTATGTAGAGTTAATTGTAAACTGTACTATTAACATGGTTTACAAATGCATATCACATAACACAGATGCTCTTCAATTATTAATCAGTAGGTGCTGTTTTATTCATCTGTCCTTTTGAATAACTTATTTCAAAATGTTATAACAGTAAATAAATATATTTAGACATTTTAGGAGCCCTTACCACTCTTACTTTCACCCAAATATGTTATGCAAAACATTACCACAATTACTATACATAGCACCTGCTGTATTTTCTGAAACGATTATTCCAGTTTTTGTATTAAACACAGTTAAATATAATTCTTAAAATTCTGCAACAACAAAAATCACCTTGGAAAGAGAGCTGCCATGAATGAAAAAATGATAATTCCTTTCATTTAATGTCCAGATATATGATATAGTATGAAAGAAATGTGTTTCTAAACAAAACTTCTATTACTAATCTAGAAACTTGAAGTAGAATTTTATTTATGTCCAAAAGATATTATTATTACAGTTTCAGAAGATTCTAGGGGATGCTAGTTTCCACTACAGAATCACTCTAATATTTTTTATAACATTATTAGTCATGACTATCTAGAGTTGTATCAGAACAAATGCAAACTAAAATATGATGGGATAATAGTAGCAAGATGTTCATTATTTGGAATATACTTGCTATATTGTTTTTAGTTAATTGATTCATTCATTTATCAAATATTCATTGAATGTCAGTGCCACATCCTAAGAATAAGAAGTATGGTGCCTAATATTAAAGTGTTCACATTAGCAAGGAAAAACTTGTTATTTTTTAAAAACATCTTTCTGAAAGTCAATTTATTACTAAGACTCACATTCTGTAGCACAGTCAAGAAGCAGGAAAAAGATAAAAATAAAATCCTCTGAAGATGTGTGCTTTTTATACGGGCAGACAAGTTGATTTAACTTAATTCTCTCTGGCTTTTGATTTTCACAATGGGAAAAGCTAGCAAAAAATGTTGTCAGTGTTCTTAAAATCATAAAAAATATCAGATGATAATGAGAAATTTCTGGTTTGAGATATGGCAAGGGAAAAGAATCAAAGCTACTTTTACCCTTCAGGTATTTTCAGATCTAGAATAAGCAGCTGAAAAACTGAACTGAGTATTATTTGTCTCTAAACATCAGTCAGAAAAAAATTCAAAGTGCAGAGTCTGCAAAAGATGGAGGCCCAACATATTTTCCTTTAATTTGGACTAAAAATGTAAGGAGTTAAACACTAGGTGCAAGGGCAAGACAGAAGGAAACTAACCTTCATAAAATTGCAGCCTGAATTTGAGGCCCAGAAAACAATAAACCGTGAACTTGCTGATTTGCTAGTGTCCCCAGGAACCTAACAAAACAAACTGACATCATCTTTGCAGAAAGATAGAATCATCCCAGGCTTCAAATTATTTGTACAAAATGCAATTAATGTGCAGAACACATATAGAGACAGCTAGACACACAAAAAGACCTCATGTGCTAGAAACAGAAGAAAACAAAACAGAAAAAAAAGACACATAAGGATTTCAGATAATCGTATTATGAACACAGACTGTAAAACAACTATGCATATTTTATACAAGGAGATAACCAACAAGCTTGAAACTTTTAGCAGGAAAGTGAAACAGAAGAAATATAAACAAATACAAACTAAAATTCTGGACTTGAAAAATACTATGACAAATTAAGGACTGAATGATTGGGCTGCACAATAAATTATACACAGCTGAATATAAGTTTAGTGAACTGGAGAAAAAGTCAGAAGAAATTATGCAAAATGAATTCTTATGAGACATTACTACAAAAAGAAAATGAAAGAGATGATGATACATAAAAAATACAATCTGATACAGTTAATTGGAGTCCCAGAAGGAGGGAAGGGAAAAAATATACATAGTCAATGCTAGAAAAAACTATTTCTGGTAGTTCATAATTTCAATATCTCCAAAAAATTCAAAGCAGAAAAATTAAAAGAAATCCACACACCATAGAGAATCTATGAAAAACCAAAAATAAATATATTTTAATATTTGTCAGAATATAAAACAGTTTACCTTCAAAGAAACAGAAATTAAGAAGACATCTGATTTCTCGATAGCTTCAGCGGAAGACAAAAGACAAGGGAGCATTATCTTCAATGCACTATTAGGAAATAACTGCCACCCTACTCAATGAAAATATCCTTCAAGAATAAAGACAAGACAAGCCAGGCACGGTGGCTCACGCCTGTAATCCTAGCACTTTGGAAGGCTGAGGGGGTCGGATCACGAGGTTAGGAGATCGAGACCATCCTGGCTAGCACAGTGAAACCTCATCTCTACTGAAAATACAAAATAAATATATATATATATATATATATATATATATATCCAGGCATGGTGGCAGGGCGCCTGTAGTCCCAGCTACTGGGGAGGCTGGGGCAGGAGAATGGTGCGAACCTGGAAGGTGGAGCTTGCAGTGAGCCAAGATCGCACCACTGCACTCCAGCCTGGGTGACAGAGCAACACTGTCTCTAAATAAATAAATAAATAAATAAACAAGAGAATAAAGACAAGATAATGACAATTTCAGGCAAACAACTGAGAATGTTCACCACAAGAAACCATACACTAAAGGGAATACTAAAGTATTCATCAGTTAGAAGTAAAAAAAAAAAAAAAAAGTCACAGTTATGGGAAAAAATGAAAGTCTTAAATATGCAGGAAGATCTATGTTAATATTCAATATATAAGAATATGATATCTTGTGCTAATACAAGTATATGTGGAGAGAGAGAGAGAGAGAGAAAGTAAAAACGAGAGAAGAGAAAGATGAAAAGGAGAAGAAGGATTAAAATATAGTACACAGCATAAGAGTCAGGAACAGAGAAAAAAATAGAGTCGTGGATAAGGGTAAAGTACATATTATCATTCAGTTTTCATAATTTAAAGACATATATATTGTTTCCTTTATTTCTTTTTTTAAAAAAACGGGATACATGCACAGAACATGCAGGTTTGTTACATAGGTATACGTGTGCCATGGTGGTTTGCTGCACCTATTGACCCATCTTCTAAGTACCTGCCCCTCATCCTGCCTCAACCCCCTCACCCCCACACCCAAACAGGCCCTGGTGTGTGTCGTTTCCCTCTCCGTGCTCATGTGTTTTCAATGTTCAACTCCCACCTATGAGTGAGAAGATGAGGTGTTTGGTTTTCTGTTCCTGTGTTAGTTTGTTGAGGATGATGGCTTCCAGCTTCATCCATATCCCTGCAAAGGAAATTATCTCATTTTTTTATGACTGCATAGTATTCTATGGTGTACATATACCACATTTTCTTTATCCAGTTTCTCATTGATGGGCATTTAGGTAGATTCCATGTCTTTGCTATTGTTAATAGTACTGCAATGAACATACACGTGCATGTATCATTATAATAGAATGATGTATATTCCTTTGGGTATATATCCAGTAATGGAATTGCTGGGTCAAATGGTATTTCTGGTTCTAGATCCTTGAGGAATCGCTATACTGTCTTCCACAATGGTTGAACTAATTTACATTCCCACGGACAGTGTAAAAGCATTCTTATTTCTTCCCACCCTCTCCAGCATCTATTGTTTCCTGACTTTTTAATAATCACCATTCTGACTGGCATGAGATGATATCTCAATGTGGTTTTGATTTGCATTTTTCTGATGAATAGTGATGTTGACCTTTTTAATATGTTTGTTGGCCATATAAATGTCTTCTTTTGAGAAGTGTCTGTTCATATCTTTCGCTCACCTTTTTATGGGGTAGTTTGTTTTTTTCTTGTAAAAACAAATTTAATACATTTTAAAGTAACTAAATGAAGTGTTTATGACTCCAAACTAAAAGAATGGGGAAGGTAAATAATAATAAAAATTACTTACTACATTAAAAATGAAGCATTTAAAGAGAGAAAGAGAAAGTAGAAAAGATAAGACATTAAAAGCACAACATAAGATTGTAGATTTAAATCACAAACGTATCATTAATTACATTAAGTGTAAATGGACAGCATGCTATCATTTAAAAAAATTGTCAAACAGGAAAAAAACCTCAATTTAATGTTAACTACAAATAACAGATTTAAAATATAAAGATACAAAAATGTTAAAATAAAAAGACCATTAAAGCAGGAAATAAAATAAAGCAGGTTTGGCTGTAAAAATATCGGCCAAACAAAGCAAGTAATGTGGGCAATGAATTCCAACACTCGGATCTCTAAAGTACACACACGTACCCCAAACACCCCCTACATGCTATGCAGGGGACCGAGGCCCTGCGTTTTGGGTTAAATGAAGATTGCTGGTTGGAGGTCGTTAGAGGGAGTATGTTAAGTGAAAATGCTGTATAACCTGCATGCTATTGGCAAGCAGTTGCGGTTCTCCTGTCCAGTGCGTGCCACCGGACTCTCTCCCCTGTGTGTAAGCCCCCAATAAAACCCCGTGTCTTTAAAAAAAAATCAGCCAAATATAAATGGTAGGACAAAAAGATGACTAGAAGCAGAGATCAAAATATTATGATAAAATATTTATTTCATCAGGATGAAATAAAAGTTATCTATGAGTATACACCTAATAGCATAAAGCAAAACTTGATAGTGCAAATTCACAATCATAATAGATTTTAACAAACTTCTCTGTTACAGAGACAGAGAAACAAAAAGATCATTAAGAATATAGATTTAAATAACACAATTAGCAAACTTAATGCAGATATATTTCTATCTATGCATACAAAACTGCAGAGTGCTCATTTTTTTCAAGAACATATTAAATACTTGGGAATAGAAGGACCACATTTGTGGCCCAAAAGCTAACATTAACACATATAAAAGAACTAAAATAATACAAAATACATTCTCATGTCACAATGCAAGTGTGCTTGAAATGAATAAAAAAAAAATCTCCATATGTGTGGAAATTAAGAGTATACCTTTAAATACTCAAATAGCAGAAGATAGATAATGAAAAAAAGTTTTAACTGAATGGTAATAAAATTAACAAATATCAGAACTTGTGAAATGCAGCTGATGTAGAACATGATAAAAATAAAGAGACTTAAAAGTTTATGTTATAAAAACTATGGAAATTAATTAGCTTATAATATTTCTAAGAAAATTAGTTATTGATATTAAAATAAACCCAAATATATAGAAAGGAAAATAAGATAAATGCAGAAATTAGTGAAAAAACAATGTTACAATAGGGAAAATAAATGAAGGTAAAAATCAGTTTTCTCTAAGGTTAATAATAAGCACACTTCTGACAAATGAGCAAGGATAAAAGAAAACAAGAACAATTAACCAGCATCTGGAATAAAACAGTGACAAAAATCACAATTTCTGCAATAATTATAAAGATAAGAGATCATAAATGATACATGTATGACACACCAAATTGAAAATCTAGTTGAACATATTTCTAGAAACATACATTACCAAAACTACCCAAAAGAGGAATAGAAAGACCGAATTTTTCTATAACTAATCGAAAATTGAATTCATAAGCAAAACCTATCCACTACGGAAATGGAAATTCACAAGCAGGTACTTCACTGATGAATTCTACTGAACATTCAAAGAAGAAACTTTAATCGTACATAAGTTCTCCCAAAGAATAGAGAAAGCAGAAATGTTTCACAATTCGTTTTATGAGACTCGCGTATTCTTAATATCAAAACCACACAAAAGCAGATGGTGACATCAGAAAGACAGCAGAATAGGAAGTCCCACAGAAACAACAATTGAACAATTAGAATAGACCAAAATACTTTTATGATATTTCCAAACTCCAGATAGGAATTTGCTGTACTCTTGGGAAGCATAGAGCTGAGAACAGTCACATTGAAATGGGAAAGAAGAACAATTAAAATTTACCAACATTAGCCACTTCCCAAGACAGCACAGGTTGTTCCAGAGAAAAAATGTCTCAACTCATTATTTCTCCCTAGAGGAAGGGAGAGGGAGAAAAAAGTGGAAAATGTGTCCAATTTTTGGCTTTTCTTCAGCCTTCCTGAAAGAATGACTTTTCATTTCACTCAGAGTGCTGGTGGGCTTGGCATAGTTTGGATGTCTGGGGGCCACTAAAAGCAAAGAAGAGCAGGAGGGGCAGCTTACTGAGGCCAGCACAGATTAGCAAAATCAGGAGAAGGTGCACAATCTGGGGCTCCTCCCATGAAGGAAAGGAGAAGACTGGAATTTTTATCCACTGTTTCATAGTTTTAAAGGGCTGCCTAAGGGATTAGCATTGTCTCATTTTACTTCAGACACTGATAAAGAGCTGACATAATTTGGATGCCTAGTGGATGATAAGAACAAAAGAGTGGTATGTAATGACATTACAGAAGCATACAACTTGGAGTGCCACAAACAGACACCAGAGGGAGCAAGAAATTACCAGCTATGAGCCCAAGAAATTCAGAAATTGCATGCCCAGACCCAGATAAGTGACATCTCCCCAAAACCGGTTTCAGAGGCCCACAGAATCTAAAGATAGGCTAATCAGTGAGGGTCTCTCCTGGTATGAAGCCTGTCCATAAGTACTGGGAAAGGTGACTTTTTTTTTCATATGTGCAGATCCCAGTACAAAGTTACGAGACACACAAAAAAGTAGGGAAACATGGCTTTACAAAAATGATGCACAATACTTGATAGGTAGTTTTTCTACCCTCACCCACGTCCCACCCTTCTGCCTCCAGTAGCTGCCAGTGTTTACGGTTTCCATTTTTATGTCAATTTAGACACAAGGTTTAGCTTGCACTTACAGGTGAGAACATGGTTTTCTGTTTCTGTGCTATTTGCTTCAGATAATGGCCTCCAGCTGCATCCATATTGCTGCAAAGGACATAATTTTATCTTTTTATGGCTGCATACTATTCCATGCTATATACGTACCACATTTTCTTTAACCAGTCCGCCCTTGATGGTAATCATAGAGGTTGATTCCATGTTGTTGCTATTGTCAATAGTGCTGTGATGAACATACTAGTCCATATGTCTTCTTGGTAGAATGATTTATATTCCTTTGAGCACATACCCAATAATGAGATTGTAAGGTAAAATGGTAGTTCTGTTTTACATTCTTTCACACATCACCAAACTGCTTTCAACAGTGGCTGAACTAATTTACATTCCCACGAACAGGGAGAAAGAATTCCCTTTTCTCTGCAACCTCGCCAACGTCTGTTATTTTTTGTGTTTTTAATAATGACCATTCTAACTGGTATGAGATGGTATCTTATTGCAGTTTTGATTTGCATTTCTCTAATGATTAATGATATTGAGTATTTTGTCATCTATTTCTTGGCCACTTGCATCTCTTCTTTTGAGAAGTGTCTATTCATGTCACTATATGGGTGAGAGGATTATGTGTAAACTAAACCTCAATGACACACAATTTACCGACATAGCAAACCTGCATATGTACTCTCTGAAAATAAAATAAAAGTTGAAAAAAATTTTTTTAAGTGGCTTAAAAAATCAACACTGAATGAAAATTATAGCCATCTCTGAAATTATGTTAAAATTGTATTTCTTTTTTTATTTATTTATTTTTTATTGTTATTATACTTTAAGTTCTAGGGTACATGTGCATAACGTGCAGGTTTGTTACATATGTATACTTGTGCCATGTTGCTGTGCTACACCCATCAACTCGTCAGCACCCATCAACTCGTCATTTACATCAGGTATAACTCCCAATGCAATCCCTCCCGCCTCCCCCCTCCCCATGATAGGCCCCGGTGTGTGATGTTCCCCTTCCCGAGTCCAAGTGGTCTCATTGTTCAGTTCCCACCTATGAGTGAGAACATGCGGTATTTGGTTTTCTGTTCTTGTGATAGTTTGCTAAGAATGATGGTTTCCAGCTGCATCCATGTCCCTACAAAGGACACAAACTCATCCTTTTTTTATGGCTGCATAGTATTCCATGGTGTATATGTGCCACATTTTCTTAATCCAGTCTGTCACTGATGGACATTTGAGTTGATTCCAAGTCTTTGCTATTGTGAATAGTGCCACAATAAACATACGTGTGCATGTGTCTTTATAGCAGCATGATTTATAATCCTTTGGGTATATCCCCAGTAATGGGATGGCTGGGTCATATGGTACATCTAGTTCTAGATCCTTGAAGAATCGCCATACTGTTTTCCATAATGGTTGAACTAGTTTACAATCCCACCAACAGTGTAAAAGTGTTCCTATTTCTCCACATCCTCTCCAGCACCTGTTGTTTCCTGACTTTTTAATGATCGCCATTCTAACTGGTGTGAGATGGTATCTCATTGTGGTTTTGATTTGCATTTCTCTGATGGCCAGCAATGATGAGCATTTTTTCATGTGTCTGTTGGCTGTATGAATGTCTTCTTTTGAGAAATGTCTGTTCATATACTTTGCCCACTTTTTGATGGGGTTGTTTGTTTTTTTCTTGTCAATTTCTTTGAGTTCTTCATAGGATCTGGATATTAGCCCTTTGTCAGATGAGTAGATTGCAAAAATTTTCTCCCATTCTGTAGGTTGCCTGTTCACTCTGATGGTAGTTTCTTTTGCTGTGCAGAAGCTCTTTAGTTTAATGAGATCCCATTTGTCAATTTTGGCTTTTGCTGCCATTGCTTTTGGTGTTTTAGACATGAAGTCTTTGCCCATGCCTATGTCCTGAATGGTACTACCTAGGTTTTCCTCTAGGGTTTTTATGGTATTAGGTCTAACATTTAAGTCTCTAATCCATCTTGAATTAATTTTCGTATAAGGAGTAAGGAAAGGATCCAGTTTCAGCTTTCTACTTATGGCTAGCCCATTTTCCCAGCACCATTTGTTAAATAGGGAATCCTTTCCCCATTTCTTGTTTCTCTCAGGTTTGCGAAAGATCAGATGGCTGTAGATGTGTGGTATTATTTCTGAGGACTCTGTTCTGTTCCATTGGTCTATATCTCTGTTTTGGTACCAGAACCATGCTGTTTTGGTTACTGTAGCCTTGTAGTATCGTTAGAAGTCAGGTAGTGTGATGTCTCCAGCTTTGTTCTTTTGACTTAGGATTGTCTTGGAGATGCGGGCTCTTTTTTGGTTCCATATGAACTTTAAAGCAGTTTTTTCCAATTCTGTGAAGAAACTCATTGGTAGCTTGATGGGGATGGCATTGAATCTATAAATAACCTTGGGCAGTATGTCCATTTTCACGATATTGATTCTTCCTATCCATGAGCATGGTATGTAGAATTAACAACAAATATAAATAACTATTAATTCTTGCCTAAGAATCTGTGTCGCCAGTCCAAAATTCTTTAGGAATCACAAATATTAAATGAATGTACTATACAAAAAGTACAAAAGTAGAAGAGCATAAATAATCATGAAATCATATTTAGAATTAGCCATGAGAAATACGTAGGCAGTAAATTGGTTAATGGAACATGCAATGAAATACAACTAACATTTTTAAACTTTGAAAAAAATGGAAGAAAATAAATCTCTAGAAATTGATCTTTAAAAAATGGAGACATACAACTTACCTGAAACAAGTTCAAAAAAATAATAATAAAAATGCTCAGTGAGCTCGAGAAAGCTATTCATGAAGAAAGTAAGAACATAAACAAAAGATAGAACATATTTTTTTTAAAGCAAACAGATTTTAGAGTTAAAGAATTCAAAAAACTGAACTGGACCATTCACAAGAAGAACCCAACAGCAGGCAAGATCAAACAGAAGTAAGAATTAGCAAAATCAGAAATCAGTTATATGAAATTATGCAGTCATAGGAATGAAAATAAAATGAAATATAGGGGAAAAATCCTGAGGAACTTATGGAAGGCAATCAAGAGGAGCAAATTAAGAATTAAGAAAGTTCTAGAAAGAAAAACGAGAGAAAAGAAGGAAAAAGCTTATTCCAAGAAATAGTTGTCCTAAACTTCCCAAATCTGGGAAAGAAAATGAACATACATATTAAAGAAGTCCAATAAACTCTAACTAGTGTGAATCCAAAGAAATCCACACCAAGACAATCAAACTGTCAAAAGTAAGACAGTTTTTATTTAATAAGGAAGAGAAAAGTGTCTTGTCACATACAAAATTACTACAATAAGACTGTAAGTGGATTTCTCAGCAGGGACATTTCAGAACAGAAGACAGTGGGATAATATATTCAAAGTACTGAAAGTTAAAAACAAACTGCCCACAAAAAAATACTGTATTAGGCAAATTATCCTTTAACAATGATGGAGAAATACTTACTAGAACAAAGAAAAATTGAAGGAGTTCACCAACACTACACTTGCCTTACAAGAAATGCCAAGAGGAATCATTCAAGGTGAAATAAAAATATTCTAAACAGCAACTCAAAAACATATAAAAGTATAAAACTCATTGGTAAAAGTAAATATATAGAAAAATGAAGAATGCTCTAATACTATCATGGTGATAAAGAAATCCTGTTTTAATTATGCTTTAGAAGATAAAAGACAAAAGTTCAAAAATAAATGTTACTGTAAAAATATGTCACTGGAAACAAAATATAAAAATGCAATTTGTGACATCAATAGTATAAAGTGTGGGGAAGAAGTAAAAGTGTAGACTATCTCCATGCAATTGAAGTCAAGTAACTATCTGTTTAAGATACATTGTTATAACTATAAGGTATTTTATGTATGTCCCACGGTAAGCACTAAGGACAGATCAATAGAATATACACAAGAGAAAATGAGGAAGGAACCAAAACACGTAATCACAAAAAAACAACATTGTACAAAAGAATACAACAGGAGAGGAAAAGAGCGAAAAACAGTTACAACAGAGACAAGGAAAAATTAATAAAAATGTTAATAGCAAGTGCCTCATTATCAAGAATTACTGTAACAAAATGGATTAAAATCCCCAATTAAATAATAAAGTCGCTGAATGGATTTTTTTCCAAAGTTATAACTATAAACCAAGCATCTCTAATGCAAAAACTCAATATTTTAAGTGCTACAGATACCAACACTTTTTGAATGCCAATATGATGCTCAAAGAAAATGCTCCTTGCGTCATTCTGGATTCTGAATTTTTGAATTTTGGATGTCTAACCAGTAGCAGCAATGCAAATATTTCAATATCCCAAAACATCCAAAATCTAAAAACACTTCCTGTCCCAAACATTTTTAATAAAAGATACACGACCTCTACATTCTGTTTATAAGAAATTTGTGTTAGATTTAATAACACACATAGGCTGAAAGTGAAAAGATGAGAAAATATATTCCATGCAAGTACTAACAAAAGAGAACAGGTTGGGCATAATTATATCAGAAAAAAATAGATTTTAAGTCAAAAATTGTCAAAAGAGATAAAGATGCCATTATACATTGATGAAAGTGTCAGTTAACCAGGAATATATAACAATTTTAAAATCATAGGTATCAGATGTCCTGCCCCAGCAGATGTTCTAGCACCCCACGACACTATCATATCTGCTGGCATGTGCAGGTGAGCATGGTTCCCACTGCTACTGCCATGACACAGTGCTTTGGCTGTCACCACCTATTAAAGTGTTGTCAGCAGATGAGAAACACCTCAGCTGCTCCAGCACAACAGGTTCCTAACCTTGAGGGGCCAGAGGAAAAATTCAAGGGCCTCCTTTAAGTCCCCCAAAGTTAGGGAACACAGCTCAGGAGTGCAGAATTGAGCCTTGGTTCCTTAAAATCTCCCAGATTTTACTGAACCATTTTACTGAACTCAACTTATACCACAATTAAACCCCAAAAGGCATCAAAGAAGATAAAAGCAAAAAGTTCCATCCAAAGGAGAATAATTTCAAATATTGAAGGCACATTAGCCTATACAAATGATAAAGAATCTTCACAAGAACTCCAGCAACTCAGAAAGCCAGATTCCCTTCTTACCTCAGAACAACCATAATACTTTCCCATCAATGGATCTTAATCAGACTGAAATGGCTGAAATGACAGAAATAGAATTTAGAATATGGTTAGAAATGAAGATCACTGAGATTCAGGAGAAAATGAAAACCTAATTCAAGGAATCTAAGGAATACAATAAAATTTTAGAGGAGCTAAAAGAGGAAATAGCCATTTTAAGATAAAATCCAACTGATCTGATAGAGCTGAAAAACTAATTTTAAGAATTTCATAATATAATTGCCATTATTAACAGCAGAATCAACCAAGCTGAGGAAAGAATCCCAGAGCTCAAAGACTGGCTTTCTGAAATAAGTCATTCAGACAAAAATAAAGAAAAAGGAATAAAGAAAAATTAACACAACTTTTGAGCAATATGAATTTATGTAAAGATGACAAATCTATGACTCGTTGACATCCTTGAAAGAGAGGGAGAGAAAGCAAGCAACTCGGAAAACGTATATGAAGATATTACCCATAAAGATTTCCCCAACCTCACTAGAAAGACCAACATGCAAATTCAGGAAATACAGAAAACCCCAGGGAGAGATGACCATCCCCAAGACACATAATAATCAAATTCTCCAAGGTTGAAATAAAAGAAAAAAAAAGTAAAGGCCGCTGGAGAGAAGGGTTCAGATGCCTACACTGGTAACCCCAGCAGACTAAGAGTGCACCTTTCAGCACAAGCCCTACAAGCCAGAATAGATTGGAGGCCTAGGTTCAGCATTCTTAAAGAAATTCCAACCAAGAATTTCATATCCAGCCAAACCAAGTTTTCATAAGCAAAGGAGAACTAAGATCCTTTCCAGACAAGCAAATCCTATGGAAATTTATTATCACTAGCCCTCTCTTTAAGTGAATGCTAAATATGAACAGAAAAGATCATTACTGGATGCCGCAAAACTACACTTAAGACCTTAACTACATACACAGTTGATAATATAAAGCAACTTCACAATGAAGTCTGCATAATAACCAGCTAAAAACACACTGACAGGATCAAATCTGCAAATATTGATATTGACTTTGAACGTAAACAGGACAAATGCCCAAATTAAAAGGCACAGAGTAGCAAGCTGGCTAAAGATGCAAGACTGAACTGTATGTGATTTTCAAGAGACCCATCTCACATGCAATTGCATTCAAAGTCTCAAAATATAGAGATGGAGAGAAATGAACCAAGCAAAGAGAAAACGGAAAAAGAAAACAGGGTTGTGGTGTTAATTTCAGACAAAATAGAGTTTAAACAAACACATATCAAAAAGACAAATAAGGATTTTACATAATTGTAAAGGGTTCAATTCAACAGAAAAATCTAAGTATCTTAAATATGTGTACACTCAACCCAGGAACATCCAGATTCATAAAGCAAGCCTTAGAGACCTATGAAGAGACTTAGATAACTACACAAAAATAGTGGGAAACATAAACATCATTGACAGTATAAGACAGATCATTGAGGCAGAAAACTAACAAAAATATTTGGGAACCGAACTTTATGCTTGACCAAATGGGCCTGACAGACATCTATAGAACAGAAAACCATACGACTACATGGAAATTAAACAACCTGTTCCAGAATGACTTTGGGGTGAACAACAAAATTAAATTAAAAAAAAAATTTGAATGAAGATACATCATACAAGAATCTCTAGAACATGGTTAAAGCAGTTTTAGGAGAAAAGTTTATAGTACTAAATACCCACATTTAGAAAGATTTCAAGTTAACAACGTAACATTACACCTAGAGGAAATAGAAAAACAAGAGTAAACCAACCCTGAAGCTAGCAGAAGACAACAAACAACCAAAATCAGAACTAAACTATATTAAAAAAATGAATCCAGGAGCTGATTCTTAGAAAGAATAAGTAAGATTGATGGATCACGGGCTGATCCAAATTAACACAATCAGAAATGGCAAAGGGGACTTTACTACTGACGCCACAGAAATACCAAAAACCCTCAAAGATTACTACAAACACCTCTATGAACACAACCTGGAAAACCTAGAAAAATGGACAAATGCCTGGAAATCTATAACTTTCCAAGATTGAATCAGAAAGAAACCTAATCCTTGAAAAGACCAATAATGAATTCCAAAGTTGAATTAGTAAGAAAATGCCTACCAACCAAAGCACCAGACAGGTTCATAGATGAATTCTACTAAGTGTACAAGGAAGAGTTGGTACCGTTTTTACTGAAAATATTCCCCCAAAAAATGAGAAAGAGGAACTCCCTAATTTATTATATGAGGGCAGCATCATTCTGATAAACCTGGCAGAAACACAACAACAACAAAAAGAAAACTTTAGGCCAAAATCCTTGATTAATATAGATTTAAAACATCAGAAAAATACAAGCAAACTGAATCCAACAGCCGACCAAAAAGCTAATCCACCATGATCAAGTAGGCTTTATCTCTGTGACATAAGGTTGGTTCAATATACACAAATCAGTAAATGAGATTCATCACATAAGCAGAACTAAAAACAAAAAAAAAGATCACCTCGATAGAAGCAGAAACAACTTTCTGTAATATTCAACATTCCTTCATATTAAAAACTTGCAACAATCTAGGCATTGAAGGAACGTTCCTCAAAATAATAAAAGCCATCTCTGACAAACCCACAGCCAACATTATACTGAATAAGCAGAAGCTGATGCATTCCTGTTGAGAACCAGAACAAGACAAGAATTTCCACTCTCACCACTCCTCTTCAAGGTAGTATTGGAAGACCAAAATAGAGCAATCAGACAAGAGAAAGAAATAAAACCTATCTAAATAAGATGTCAAACTATTTGTTTGCAGACAACATGACTCTTCACCTAGAAAATCCCATAGTCTCTGCCAAAAGCTCCTAGATCTGATAAACCACTTCAGCAAAGTTTCAGTACACAAAACCAATGCACAAAAGTAATATTTCTATAAATACACCACATCAAAACTGAGAGCCAAATCAAGAAAACAATCCTATTCACAATACACACAAAAAGCATAAAATACCTATGTATATAGCCAACCAGGGAGGGAAAAGATATCTACAATGAGAATTACAAAACATTGCTGAAAGAAATCAAAGAATTCACGAACAAATGGAAAAACATTCCGTGCTTATGAATATAAAGTATCAATATTGTTAAAATGGATATACTGCCAAAAGCAATTTACAAATTCAAAGCTATATCTATCAAACTATCAATGGTACTTTTTAAAAAGAAAAAAAAAAACTGTTTTTATATACACAGGGAACCAAAAAAGAGCCTGAGTAGCCAAATCAGTCCTAAGCAAAAAGAGCAAAGCTGCAAACATCACATTACCTAACTTCAAACTATATTACATTACCTAACTTCAAACTATATTACAAGGGTATAGTAATCAAAACTGCCTGGTACTAGTACAAAAACAGACACATAGGCCAATGGAACGGAAAAGAGTCCGGAAATAAAGCTAGACACCTACAACCATATGACCTTTGACAAAGTCAATAAAATAAGCAATGAGGAAAGAACTCCCTGTTCCATAAATGGTGCTGGAATAACTGGCTAGCCATTTGCAGAAGATTGAAGGGAGCAGACCACTTACTTACATCACATTAAAAAACCAACTCCAGATGGATTAAAGGCTTAAATGTAAAACCTACAACTATAAAAATCCTTGAAGAAAACCTATGAAATACAATTCTGGACATAAACTCTGGAAAAGATTTCATGGAGAAAAAGCCAAAAACAATTACAGTGAAAACAAAAATTGGCAAATGGGACCTGTTTAAACTAAAGAGATTCTGTACAGCCAAAGAAACTATCAACAGAGTAAACAGAAAAATTAGAGAATGTGAGAAAATGTTTGGAAACCATGCATCTGACAAAGGTCTAATATCCAGAATCCACAAGAAATTTAAATTAGCGGACAAAATAATAAACAATGCCACTGAACAGTGGGCAATGGACATGAACAGATAATCTTCAAAAGAAGACATACAGTAATCAATAAGCATGTGAACAAAAATGTTCAAAATCACTAATCATTAGAGAAATGCAAACCAAAACCACAATGAGATACCATTCTATACCAGTCAGAATGGCTATTACTAAATGTTAAAAGATAACAGATGCTGACAAGGTTGCAGAGAAAGTGGAATGATTATAGATTGTTAGTGGGAATATAAATTATTTCAGCCACTGTGGAACACAGTCTGGTGATTTCTCAAAGCTTAAAACAGAACTACCATTTGACCCAGCAATCTAATTATTGGGTATATACACAAAGGAATATAAATCATTCTATCATAAATACACATGCACACACATGTTCATCACAGCACTATTCACAACAGTAAAGACATGAAATCAACCAAAACGTCCATCAATGGTAGACTGGAGATTCCTCAAGGATCTAGAACTAGATGTACCATATGACCCAGCCATCCCATTACTGGGGATATACCCAAAGGATTATAAATTATGCTGCTATAAAGACACATGCACACGTATGTTTATTGCAGCACTATTCACAATAGCAAAGACTTGGAATCAACTCAAATGTCCATCAGTGACAGACTGGATTAAGAAAATGTGGCACATATACACCATGGAATACTATGCAGCCATAAAAAAGGATGAGTTTGTGTCCTTTGTAGGGACATGGATGCAGCTGGAAACCGTCATTCTTAGCAAACTATCACAAGAACTGAAAACCAAACACCGCATGTTCTCACTCATAGGTGGGAACTGAACAATGAGATCACTTGGACTCAGGAAGGGGAACATCACACACCGGGGCCTATCATGGGGAGGGGGGAGGGGGGAGGGATTGCATTGGGAGTTATACCTGATGTAAATGATGAGTTGATGGGTGCAGCACACCAACATGGCACAAGTATACATATGTAACAAACCTGCACGTTATGCACATGTACCCTACAACTTAAAGTATAATAATAATAAATAAATTAAAAAAATAAATAAATAAAAATAAAAAATTAAAAAAAAAAAAACAAATAAAAACACAATACAGTGAAAAAAAAAAAAAAGAAAACGTGGTACACATATACCATGGAATACTCTTCAGCCATAAAGAAGGATGAGATAATGCCCTTTTTAGCAACATGGATGGAGCTGGAGACAACTATGCTTAGCAAACTAGCACAGGAACAGAAAACCAAATACCACATGTTCTCACTTACAAGTGGGCACTAAACACTGAGTATACATGAACACAAAGAAGTCAACAACAGACACTGGAGTCTATTTGAGGGTGGACGATGGGAGGAGGATGAGGACTGAAAAACTACCTATCATGTTATCATAACCTATGCTTATTACCTGAATGATGAAATAATCTATATTCCCAACCCCTGTGATATGTAATCTACCTATATAATAAAACTACACATGTACCCTTGAACCTAAAATAAACACACACACACACACACACACACACACACACACACACACCCCAGATGTCAGGAGACCCCAAAATATAAAGCAAATATTGAAAGAACTGATGGGAGAAATAGACAACAGAATAACAGTAGGAATAATAGTAGGGGATTTCAATATTCCTTTTTCGATCCTAGGTTGAACATCTAGACAGAAGATGAATACAAAAACAGAGTATGGGGCCGGGTGCAGGGGCTCACTTCTGTAATCCCAGCACTTTGGGAGGCTGAGGTGGGCAGATTGCTTAAGGTTAGGAGTTTGAGACCAACCTGGGCAACATGGCAAACCTTGTCTCTACAAAAAATACAAAAATTATCTAGTTGTGGTGGCTTGTGCCTGTATTCCCAGTCACTTGGGAGGCTGAGGTGGAAGGATCACTTGAGCTCAGGAGGTAGAGGTTGGAAAGGGCTGAGAACACGCCACTGCATTCCAGCTTGGGCAACAGAAGGACACCCTGTCTCAAAAACAAACAAGCAAACAAACAAAAAAGGGGATGTAAACAACAGTATGAATCAAATAGATAAAAAAAGACATATAGAGAACATTCCACCCAAAAGCAACATCCTCAACATTCTTGTCAAGTACGTAAGAAACATTCTCCAAGATAAGACACATTTTATGCCACAAAGCAAATTTAAGAAGATTGACATCGTACCAAGTATATTTTTTAACCATGTTGGAATAAAAGTGACTGAAGAAAAACAGCAAAATTTACAAATATGTGGAAATTACACAATGTATTTATGAATAGCCAAAGAACTAAAAACAAAAAGTAAAATAAACAAATAGAAAATATATTGAGACAACTTGAAAACAAAACACTGTCATTTGCCAAAACTTATGGGATGTTTGCCAAAACTTATATGATATTACTATAGCAGTAATAACATAAAAGTTTATTTTGATAAGTGCCTATATTAGAAAGAAGAAACATCTCCAGTTAACAATCTAACTTTACGTCTATAGGAACTAGAAAATGAAAACCAAACTCTGCTCAGAGTTAGCAAAAGAAAGAAAATGAAATTACAGCAGAAATAAATGAAACAGAGAAGAGAAAATAACCAATGAAACTAGGGATTGATTTTTTTATAAGACCAACAAGGTTGAAAAACATGTAGTTAGATTAACAGAGAAAAAGGGGAGAAAGTGAAATTAAATAAAATTAGAAATTAAAGATACATTGCAACTGATGCCAAAAAAATAAACAGGATTACAAAGACCACTATAAACAAAGTACACACCAACAAAATGGATAAGCTAGAAAAAAAATGGATCAACTCCTATAAACATACTTGCTTTACTTTTTTTTTTTTCTGACCTTACAGGAAAATATTTCAGCTTTTTGTCATTAAATATGATGTTATCTGTGGGTGTATTAGTCAGTTTTCATGCTGCTGATAAAGACATGCCCCAAACTGAGTAATTTATAAAGAAAAAGAGGTTTAAGGGATTCACAGTTCCACGTAGTTAGGGAGGCCTCACAATCATGACAGAAAGTGAAAGGCGTATCTTACATGGCAGCAGGCAAGAGAGAACGAGAACCAAGCAAAAAAGGGTTTCCCCTTATAAAACCATCAGATATCACAAGACTTATTCACTACCAAGAGAACAGTATGAGGGAAATCGCCCCCATGATTCAATTATCTCTCACTGAGTCTCTCTCATAACACGTGGGAATTATGGGAGCTACAATTCAAGATGAGATTTGGGTGGGAACACAGCCAAACCATATCAGTGGGCATTTAATATGTGACCTCTATTATGAGCAAGTAATTTTCTATTTCTCTATTTGTAAAAGTAGACTGCACTATGAGTAGAAAACATAAACAGACCTATAAATAATGAACTTGAATCAGTAATGAAAATCTCACAATGAAGAAAAGCCCAAGTCCAGGTGGTTTCACTCATGAATTTTACCATTTGAAGAATAATTAATGCCAATTATTCTCAAACTCTTTCAAAAGATTGAAGAGCAGGAATATTTTCAAGCTCATTACATGAGGTTAGTCAGAAGAAGACACTACAAAGGAAGAACACAACAGGTCAATATCCATGATGTATATACATGCAAAAATCATCAATAAAATACTAGCGAACTAAATCTAACAGCACATCAAAATAATCATTCACCATCAAGAATTTGAATTTATCCCTGTTGAACCATGCAATGTAAAAAATATATATATATATATTGTTTGTTAGGGACTGTAGAAAAAAAGAAATGAGGAGTGGCCGTTTAAAGAATATAGAGTTTTAGACATGCAACACGTAAAAGTGCCGGAGATCATCTGTACAACATTGTCCTTACAGTTAACAATATTGTGCTGTATATTAAAAAGGTATTAACAGTATAGATATCATGTTATATGCTTTTTACCACAAAAACAAGGAAGAAAGAAAAAACACCAGCCAATCTCACATATAAAAGTATATGAAAATATCCTAAACAAGAACTTAAACGGTTTTAAAATGTCAGCTTATAAGCAAGCTGGCTTCACTCTTCACCACCAACAGAAGACAAAAAACAATACAGCACCAAGTTTTTCAACAGAAACAACCCAGAACTCAAATATAGGGATGAGACAGATCCCAGGGCTGCAGAGAAGTGGAAAAATCCTGAGAATTAGACTTCCACATTAGGAGAATTAGACTTCCACATCTGCAGTGCTCTTACTCTTGTATTCTGTTTGGCAAAAAGTGTATGAAAAATATTTCCCCAATTCGCAATTTCTACATTGGAGAAAATGAGATTGAGGTGGTAAACAATCTCTGCCACCATTCTGGGTTCCCTGGCAGGAGATCTGTTCTTGCCTTAACCTACAGGAAGCATTGTAACTGCCTGAAGGAAGAAATATCCCTGAGGACAGGCAGAAACAAAATGGGGAGTGGGACTACCATCCCCAGTCCTGGAAACACATCTGTGTAACTCAGCCAAAGGATACATCAAATTAGAGTGACTGTTCAACAGCACCAAGCTGTATAAGGTGCATTTCACTAGTCTCTTGGGCACAAACCCTTCTTTAGCCTGCCTTCCCACACTGCTTGTATAATCCCATTAGATCTTTCCTATTCTGGACAGGCAGCACTTATATCACTTACTAGAGCCAAAGTGAAACTGGGCTTAAGGTGTGACCTAGAGGTGAAAAGGACAAAGCAACTGAGAGTAAATACTTACTAAGCAAATATTGCCATTTTTTTTGGTAAAATCTGTACAGAGAAAACTGACATAAATAATCAATTAATCATTTAATGACAAGATATAGACATATACCTACAAGAAACAAGCATGAACAGAAAACCTGACTGCCACAAAGCGACAAAGCAAAAATCCAGTTACTTACCCTAACTAAACAGCAATTTATGAGCACTCTGACCAATAATTCAAAATAGTTTTTTTGTTTGTTTGTTTGCAGCTGTTGTAAAAGGGGTTGAGTTATTGACTTGATTCTCAGTTTGGTCGTTGTTGATGTATAGCAGTACTATTGATTTGTGTACATTGATATTGTATCCTGAAACCTTACTGAATTCACTTATCAGATTGAGGAGTTTTTTAGACAAGTCTTTAGGGTTTTCTAGGTATACAATAATATCATTGGGAACAGTGACAGTTTGACTTCTTTTTTTTACCGATTTGGATGTCCGTTACATCTTTCTCTTGTCTGATTCCTCTGGCTAGGATTTTGACAGAAGTGTTGAAAATTGGCATCCTTGTCTTTTTCCAGTGCTCAGGGAAAATGCTTACAACTTTTCCCTGATTCAGTATAATGTTGGCTGTGGATTTGTCGTAGATGGCTTTTATTATCTCGAGGTATGTTCCTTCGATGCCAATTTTGCTGCGAGGTTTAATCATAAAGGGATGTTGGAACTTGTCAAATGTTTTTTCTGTGTCTACTAACATGATCATATGATTTTGTTTTTAATTCTGTCTATGTGGTGTATCACATTTATTGACTTGTGTGTGTTAAACAATCCCTGCATCCCTGGTATGAAACTCACTTCATCATGGTGGATAAATATTTTTGATATGCTTTTGGATTCGGTTAATTAATGTTTTGTTGAGGATTTTTGCATCTATGTTCTTCAGAGATATTGGTCTGTAGTTTTCTTTTTTTGTTATGTCCTTTCCTGGTTTTGGTATTAGGGTGACACTGGCTTCATAGAATGATTTAAGGAGGATTCCTTCTTTCTCTATCTTTTGGAATAGTTTAAGCAGGATTGATACCAATTCTCCTTTGAATGTTTGGCACAATTCAGCTGTGAATCCGTCTGGTCCTGGATTTTTTGGGCAATTTTTAAAATAGCATTTCAATCTCACTTTTTGTTATTGTTCTGTTCAGAGTTTCTATTTTTTCCTGGTTTAATCTGGAAAGGTGTATTTCAAGGAATTTATCTATCTCCTAGTTTGTGTATGTAAAGGTGTTCATAGTAGTCTTTTTTAAATTAATTAATTTGTTTATTATTATTATTATACTTTAAGTTCTAGGGTACATGTGTATAATGTGCAGGTTTGTTACATATGTATACTTGTGCCATGTTGCTGTGCTGCACCCATCAACTCGTCAGCACCCATCAACTCATCATTTACATCAGGTATAACTCCCAATGCAGTCCCTCCCCCCTTCCCCCTCCCCATGATAGGCCCCGGTGTGTGATGTTCCTCTTCCCGAGTCCAAGTGATCTCATTGTTCAGTTCCCACCTATGAGTGAGAACATGCAGTGTTTGGTTTTCTGTTCTTGTGATAGTTTGCTAAGAATGATGGTTTCCAGCTGCATCCATGTCCCTACAAAGGACACAAACTCATCCTGTTTTATGGCTGCATAGTATTCCATGGTGTATATGTGCCACATTTTCTTAATCCAGTCTGTCACTGATGGACATTTGAGTTGATTCCAAGTCTTTGCTATTGTGAATAGTGCCGCAGTAAACATACGTGTGCATGTGTCTTTATAGCAACATGATTTATAATCCTTTGGGTATATCCCCAGTAATGGGATGGCTGGGTCATATGGTACATCTAATAATCTTTTTCATTTATGTGGTATCAGTTGTAATGTCTCCCATTTCATTTCTAATTGAGCTTATTTGGATCTTCCTCCTTCTTTTCTTGGTTAATTTCACTAATGGTCTATCAATAGTTTATCTCTTCAAAGGACCAGTTATTGTTTTATTCATCTTTTGTACTTTTTGTCTCAATTGCATTTAGTTCTGCTCTTATTTTAGTTATTTCTTTTCTTCTGCTGGGTTTGGTTTGTTCTTGTTTCTCTATTTCCTTGAGGTGTGAACTTAGATTGCCTATTTGTGCTCTTTCAGACTTTTGGATGTAGGGGTTGAATGCTATGAACTTTCCTCTTAGCACAGCTTTTGCTGTATCCCAGAAGTTTTCACAGGTTGTGTCACTATTATCATTCAGTTCAAATGATTTTTTAAAGTTACATTTTTATTTCATTGCTGACCCAAAGATCATTCAGGAGGAGATTATTTAATTTCCATATATTTGTAGCAGTCTGAGGGTTTTCTGGGGTTTCAGCAAACAGCAACAGTTTAACTTTCTTTTTCTCAATTTGGATGCCTTTACTGTTTCGTGAAGGATAATATAACGGACCCTGGGGATTCATGGGGAGGGGCTGAAGATGGTGAGAGGTAAGAAACTACACACTGAGTACAGTGTACACTGCTTGGGTGATAGGTGCACCAAAATCTCAGAAGCCACCAATAAAGAACTTATCCATGTAAACAAAACTGCTTGTTCCCAAAAACTATTTAAATAAAAAATGAATTAAAAAATAAAAAAATAGGATTTTTAAGGAAATTCAGTAGTCTTCAACACAGAAAACCAATCCAGAAACTTATTAGATAACTGTACCAAAAAGGATTGAAATCATTTAAAAAATAAAATGTATAAATCTTGGAGCTGAGAAATATATTTGCTAAACTGAAAAACAAGTTAGAAGCTACATACAGGAGAATATATCAAGCAGAGTAAAAAATTCAGGGACCTCAAAGGTCATCTATTTGACAATGCACTGTGAGAGGGAAAAAAGGACCAAAAATATGAAGATGCCTACAAGATATATTAATAGAAAATAATTCAAAAGACCATATCTAAGAATTGGTGTTAAAGAGGAAGCTGAGCAAGATGAAGGGATAGAAAGCCTAATAAAAGAAATAATAACAGAAAACTATTCAAAACTTGAAAAAATATAAACATTCAGATATAGGAAAGTCTGAGAGCACCAAATAGATTCAACCTAAATAAGACAACCCCAAGGTATATAATAATCAAACTTTCAAGGGGCAAGAACAAGTAGAGGATCCTAAAAGCAGCAAGAGAAAACAAGCAAATAACAAGAAAACAAGCAATTGGAACTCATGTTAAGGAGTTCCAATTCATCTGGCAACAGCCTTCTCAAGGAAAATAATACAGGACAGTAGGGAGTTGTATGATCTTTCATTTTTAAGGTGCTCAAAGAAAAAAAAAAACACTATTCAAGAATAATGTACTAAACAAAATTACCCTTCAAATATGAAGAAGAGATAAAGTCTTTCACAGAAAACAATATCTAAGTACCTGAGATATTTCACCACCACCAGACTCATCTTACATGAAATGCTAAAGGGAGTTCTTCAATCTAACAAAAATAAAACTACTAATGTGAAAATAAAGAAAGACAGAAAAAACATTTGAAGGCATAAAACCCACTAGTAAAATTAAGTGCTTGGACAAATCAAGTATACTCTATTACTGTAGAGTATTGTGCAGTCCACTTGTAACGTTATTATGAAGTCCAAAAGAGAAATGTACCAAAAAAATCATAGCTATGAAAACCTGTTAAGATATAATATGTAAATTGAGACACCTAAAAGTCAAAATATGGATGATATGGAAATAAAGTGTAGAATTTGTTGTGTGTGTTTTGCCTTCATTTCTATTTCTATACTTGTGATCTAAGATAAGCTTTCATCTCTTTAAAAATAACTTGTTAAATCCATAAACCGTATTCGTAAACCTCATAGAAACCACAGCACTAAAAGCCATGATAGATTCACTACAAATAAGAGCAACAAATTAAAACGTATTACCAGAGAAAATTACTTAACTAAAAAGGAACATAGTAAGAAAGGAAGAAAAGAGAGGAATCCCAAATAACTGGAAAACAGGCAACAAAATGACAGAAGTAAGTTCTTCCTTAGCAATAATAATGCTGAATGTAAACAGTCTCAATTATCCAATTAAAAAGCTGACTGGATAAAGAATGACCTGACTATATGCTGCCTTAAAGAAACATAATTCACCTACAAAGGCAAACACAGACTGGAAGTGAAAGGGTAGAAAAATATATTCCATGCAAGTGGAAACTGATAAAGAGCCGAAGTGGCTATATTTATATCAGATAAACAGGCTACAAATCCAAGACTGTAGAAAAAGACGAAGAAGTTCACTATGTAGTAATAAAGGGGTCAATTCAGCAAGAGGATATAACAAGCATAAATAGCTATGAACCCAATACTGGAGCTCCCCCAAATATATAAAGCAAACATCAATATATCTAAAGGAAGAGATAAGTTGCAGTACAATAATAGTAGGCAACTTTAACACTCCAATCTCAGTAATGAACAGATCCTCCAGATAGAAATTCAACAAAGAAACATAACATTTAAACTACACACACTAGATCTAACAAGACTCAATGATATTTACAGAGTTTTCACCCAGCTGCTGCAGAAAACACATTCTTTTCATCAGTACATGAACGTTCTCCAGAACACACCATATCTTAGGCCACAAAACAAGTCTGAACATTTTTTTTTTAAAAATAGAAGTCATATAGGGTATCTTTTCTGACCACAATGAAATAAAACTAGAAATAAATTCCAAGAGAAACAAGGGGAACCTCAGAAAATACACAAACACATGTGAATGATACAACATGCTCCTGAATGATGAATGAATCAATGAAGAAAATAAGAAAAAAATTAACATTTTTCAAAACAAATGAAAATGGAAATACCAACATTTGTGGGATACAACAAAAGCAGTACTAAGAAGGAAGTTTACAGCAATAAACACCTGTGTAAAAAGGAAAATAGCAAGACTTCAAATAAACAACCTAATGATGTACCTCAAAAACGAGAAAAGCAAGAACAAAATGACCCCATAATTAGAAGAAGGAAAGGCATGATAAAGACGAGAGAATAAATCAATAAAATGGTGACTAAAACAAAAATATAGATCAATAAAATGAAAAGTTTGTTTTTTGAAAAGATCAACAAAATAAACAAACCTCTAGCTAGACTATCCAAGCAAAAAGAGAGACTACCCAAATAAATAAAATCACAAACAAGAAAAAGGGAGGCACAACAACTGAAATCTTAGAAATACAAAGAATCATTACAGAATATTTTGAACAGCCATATGACAACAAATTGGAAACCCTAGGAAAAAAATGGATAAAGTTCTGGACACATAAAACCTATTAAGACTGAACCAGGAAGAAAGAGAAAACCTTGACAAACAAATAACAAGTAATGAAATCGAAGCCATAATAAAAAGTCTCCTATCAAAGAAAAGCTCAGGCCTTGATGTCTTCACTGTTGAAACCTACCAAATGTTTAAAGAACTTATGCCAATTCTACTTAAATTCTTTTTTTAAGAAAAACTGGAGCAGAGGGAATACTTACAGACTCATTCTATAAGGTCAGCATTACCCTGATACTGAAACCAGACAAAGACACAACAACAACAAAAACAATAGGCCAATGCCACTAATGTTGGGAAAGCTGGATAACTATATATGGAAGAATGAAAATGGGGCCCTGTCTCTCAGCAAACACAGAAATGAAATCATAATTGATTACAGATTTAAATCTAAGCTGTGAAACTATGAAACTACTAGAAAAAACCTTTGGGGAATTGCTATAGACAAAACCTTTGGGGGAATTGCTATAGGACATTAGTCAGAGAAAAAAATTGTGTGTGTGTGTGTATGTTAAGACCTCAAAAACACAGGCAACTGAAGTAAAAAACAGGATTACATTGACCTAAGAGGCTTCCATGCAGCAAAGAAAACAATCAACAAAGTAAAGAGACAACACAGAGAGTGGTAGAAAATATTTGCAAACTATTTATTTGACAAGGGATTAATAGCCAGAATATATGAGGAGCTCAAATAACTCAATAGCAAAAATCAAATAATCTAGTATAAAATGAGCAAAAGATCTGAAGAGACATTTCTCACAAGAAGACACACAAATGACAAACAGGTATATGAAAAAATGTTCAACATCACTAATTACCAGAGGAATGCAAACCATAACCACAATGAGCTATCATCTCACTTCTGTTAAAATGGCTTATATCAAAAATACAGGCAATAACAGATGCTGGTGAGGATGTGGAGAAAGGGAAACTCTTACATACTGTTTGTGGAAATGTAATTTAGCACACCCACTATGGAGAACAGTATGGAAGTTCCTCAAAAAGTGAAAAATAGTACTACTGTATGATCTGGCAATTCTGATACCGGATATATACCCAAAGGAAATCGATATAATGAAGAGATATCTGCAATTCCATGTTTATTGCAGCACTATTCACCTAGCCAAAATACGAAATCAATCTAAGTACCCATCAATGGATGAATGGATAAATAAAATTTGGAATATATACACAATGTAATATTATTCATCCATTAAAAAATGAAATTCTTTTATTTGCAACAGCATGAATTAAACTGGAAGTCATTATGTTAAATGAAATAGGCCAAACACAAAGCTAAATATCACATGTTCTCACTCATTTGTGGGAGCGAAAAATGGATATCATGAAGACAGAGAGTAGGTTGGTGGTTACCCAAGACTGGTAAGGGTGGGGAGAGGAGAGATGAACAAGAAGAAAAAAAAAAGAATGTAAATGTAATTATTACCACTGAACTGTATGCTTAAAATTTTAAGATAATAAATTTTATATATATATTTTACCTCAATAAAAAATTAAATTTAAAAAACCCAAACAAAATATTTGCAAAATAATTTTCACAATATGTAAAAGTAATAATATATCAGGGCCAAGTTGGTTTTATCCAAGGAATTCTGTGGTGATTTAATACTCAGAAACTCACAATATCAGACTAAAGAAGAAAATTCATAGGATTATTTAAATTATATGGAAATTTTTTGTAAAATCAACTTTCGTTAAGGATAAAGCTTTCTGGAAAACAAGGAATAAAAAGGAACCTCCGTGATTTTTATAAATGTAAAGCAGAAAAATTTACTGCAAAATCATACTTAATGATGACATGTTGAAAAATACTTTCAATTTGAGATAGGGAACAAAACAAAAACACATTGTTCTAAAGGTCTTAGCCAGTGCAGTAACTCAAGAAAATGGTCCATTTAACAGAGATAAGTTAATAATGTGAGTTATGTAAATAGGTGTCAGAAGACTGGAAAGGCTGTTGCAAACACTGGTAATAAGAGAGTAACTGCAGAAACAGATACCACCCCTAGACCTAGAGAGACAAAGGAAAGAGATTAGAGTTATCAGAACCTAGAAACTTGGAGAAAAAGACTTGAGAAGTTGGGACCCAATCCTCTATGAGAGGATGCTGCCTGACTAGCGATGGTATTCAGGAGTTTGGAAAGGGATCTCACGGATCAGGGACTCAGACCTCTGAAAATAGGCCACAGGTAATACCTCTAGTTTGTGTTAATACCTCCAAGTATTTATGATGGGGTTGGATCTGGGAGTGTCGGGAAATGTTGGACATTGGAACCAATTGCTATTGAAACCAAATGTCACTACTGGGGTGAAGAGTCATTGCTGGAATGAAACAGGAAGCAAGGAAGAAAGAACAAGTTCCTTCCCCCACTTCTCCAACTGGAAAATCTCTTCCTAAGGTCCACTGTTGAAGAAATATAATGCAGAACCAAGTCGCAAAGAAAAAATATGCTATGCTGAGCTTCACCCCAGTCCCACAGAGCAGAGAATAGAAGGGTAAATTTAGAGCAGAAAGACAATAGTTTAATAACTGCTGCAAAAGTAAAAGCTAAAATGATTGTATTTTATTTCGACTTTTACTATAATAACAGTTCCAGTAATTTCCGCAACACTTATTTCTTGCTTACATGACATGAAGGTTGCGGGTTGATTGCAGTTCTACACAGCTGTGCTTAGCTTCACATGTCTTCTTATTCTTAGAGCCAGGTTAAGCACCAGCCCCATTAGAGTTATGTTCTTCCTCAGACAGAGCACATACGGGTGCAAGAGCGTCTAAGCCAATCTACAAGATGGCAGTTTAAATCTTGTGTTCAAACATGGCACACACCATATTCATTCACATGGTATCACCCAAACCATGTTCCATTTCCAGTTATCAAGTCATTGATGCAGAAAGTATAGCCCTCCCACAGGTACTGGTGGGTGGAAAGGGATGCACAAGCAAGTTGCATGACAATGCTCTGGGTTGTATGATCCTATCGCACAGGAGTAGTGAATAGATGAAAAAATCTCATATTTCACAGCTATGAAGCAGATAGATAAAACTTATTATTTTAAGTTATATGTTTGTGTTCCTAGAAAATCTAACAAAATCTATATATAAAATATTAAAATTAATTAAAGAGTTTAGCAAGGTTTAGGGAAACTAAACAACCAATTGCAAAATCGATCATATCCCTATACAATAGCAACAAATGTTTATAAAGTGACATTTATAAAAGGTGCCCAATACAAAACATGACAAAATAATGAACAAGATTTCTATGGAAAGATATAAAACTTTATTAACAGAGAGAGAGAGAGGGAGAGAGAGAGATGTCATGTTTATGGATTGGAAGACCTCATATGGTCAAAAAAATGTATAAATTCAATGAAATCTCCATTAATATCTCAATGGGGCTTTTTTTCTAAATTGACAAGATTATTTTAACATTCATATGGAAACACAAAAGTCTAAAAGTAGAAAAGATATTCTTGGAGAAAAAAGCAAACTTTAGCAAGTTTATTTAGGAAATTATAAAATTGTAGTAATAAAAATCATGGTCTGGGCACAGTGGCTCATGCCTGTAATCTTAGAACTTTGGGAAGAGGAGGCTGGAGGACAGCTTGAGTTTAAGAGTTTAACATCAGCCTGGGCAATATGGCAAAAACCTCATCTTTATAAAAAAATACAATTAGCCAGGCACAGTGGTATGCGCCCGTAGTCCCAGCCACTCAGGAGTCTGAGGTGGGGGGCATCTCTTGAGCTCGGGAGGCTGAGGTTACAGTGAGCCATGATTGCACCACTGCACTCCAGCCTGGGTAACACAGCAAGACTGTTTCTCAGGAAAATAAAATAAAATAAAAAGAATATGGCAATTGCACAGATTTATATATAGACCAAATGAGAGATAATTGAAAACCTTGAAACAGACAAATGTATGTAGGATCTCTTGATTTATATAACATTAACAATGTAAATCAGTCTTTTCAATAAATAATGGTGAAACAAGTTGCCCATATAGGTAAAAATAAAAACTGGAGCCCCACATCATATGGTCACAAAAATTAATCCATGTAGACTATAGACCTGTGTTTGAAACACAAAACAACAAAGCTTTCAGATAATAAAATAATATCTTATCATCCAGGCACGGTAGTTTATTCCTGTAATCCCAGCACTATAAGAGGCCAAAGTGCTTGAGCCTGGGAGGTTGAGGCTGCAGTGAACCTAGTCATGCCCCTGCATTCCAGCCTGGGTGACAAAGCAAAGCTCTGTCTCAAAAAATGAATACATTTATGCTCCCAGGACAAGAAAATATTTCTTAATTTCATAAGAAGCACTAACTATAAGGGGAAATATGAATAAATTTGACTTTTTAAATTAAGAATTTATATTCATTAAAAGAGCTATTAAGAAATTTAAAAGGTAAGTCACAGGATGGGAGAAGATAGTTGAAAAACACAACCAACAAAGGGATCCTTCCAAGGACACAGAAAGCATTATTACAAAGATAGAATATGAAAAAGTAAGACAACCCAATATGTGCAAATGACAACAGGAATGTCACAAAAAAGGAAAGATTAAATGAAACAATGAGAAATCTCATAATCTGAATGGGTGTAAGGCTGTTAATTGATATGATCAATCCTTTTGGAAAATAATTTGGAGTAATCTAGCAATTGGAGATAACTTACAACACAACATTCCAATGTTAGATATATGTGCCTTATAGAAATATAAGTTACATGTAAAAGATCCATGTGCAAAAATGCTCATAGTAGCATTCCTTAGAGCAAAAACTAGAAGTAACACAAATATCCAACAACAATACAAAGGGATAAATAAATTATAGTGTATTCACACAATGAAATACTATGCAGAAGTGTTAATGAACTACAACTAATGCCACAATGCGGGTGACACACACTCATATTATATTGATCAAAAGCAGCCACATATAAAATAGCATATACTGTATGATTTCATTTAAATAACATTCAAAAATAGGCAAAATTGAACTGTTATTTCAGAACACGGGTAGAAAAATTACAAAGCAAACCATGGAAGTCTGAAGAGGGTTACTCTTAATGGGGGAGAGGGCTGTATTTAAGAAAATGTACACAGGTGTTGAGAGTGTTTTATTTCTTTCCCTAAGGAATTACATGGGGGTTGCTTTAGAATCATTTCCAAGTTGTACTTTTATGTTTTTATATATGGTATGTGAGTTATAATAAGCAATACAAATGTAAAGATAAGTTCTCTGATTAGTCAAAATACATTTTATGAAGTCTTTAGTCAAAAGGATTGGTTTGAATCTGAGTTGTAAAACCTTGAGCACATCTCTTACCTTTTCTGTGCCTTTATTTTCCCACCTGTAAACTGAGGATAATTATATCTATTCACTCCAAAGTGTCAAATGCTCAGTCCAAAGTGTTAAATATGAATGCACACTGTAGACTGTAAAGCACAATGTAGATATGCTGCTGTTATTGTTTTCTGAGCCTACAGCAGGTTAGAAAAAAAGGGGAAAGAAAACGAGGTGGAGATTACTACAAGCAGGTATATTCACAGCATCTTTTATCTATGAAAGTTGAAATTAAAAAGAAAAAAAAACTGGAAAAATCAGATAAAGATCTGAGAATGCACAGCTTAGAACAATTTAAGAAATGGGACAAACACAGCTCTTAATAAATTAGCAGGCCAAGGTCATTGCCACATGAAAGAAGAGCAAAGACATGAGAATTCCTTGTGATTACCCAGGACCACTAAGAAATATGTCAGTTATGTTCACTATAGCTCACTGAAAGAACGAGAGAATGCAATATAAATGTTTAAATCCAAATTGATAAATTTTTAAAGGCTTTCTTGGGCCATTTAGAGGTAAAATTTTTATCTGACAAATACACATTTACACAGAAAATGCTGTAGCAATAAAAATAACTCCCTTTTGCTGAAATCTCTGCCATGTGTCATGCACAGATCTAAAAACTATTCAGATTTTTAAAATGTAATTCTTAAGATAAACCAGCAAACTATATTATTTTGTTATCTCCATTTCACAAATATTTCAAAAAACCTGAGGTTTAGAGAGTTTTAATGATATTCTCATACATCTAAAGAGGAGTAGAGATGAGATTTGAACCCAAATATGATTCATTCCAAATCTTAGATTTCTTCTATCACAAAAGCTCTCGTTTACTACTTAAAAATAATAGATAACATAGTGGAGCAGGTATTTATATGGTCAGTCACATATCAATTCCTTTTACTTTATACAACAATTTAGTCACATAAGCTTTTTATTAATCATTTTAAAACCTTCACTTCTTAAACCATTGATTCTTTCGCTACTTGTAGATAATGTCATGTCATTTTAGCTCATCCACACAAGGCATTTTTTTCTGGGTAATTTAGAATCTCAGTTCATCATCTCCATCAGTATCTCAATTAGCACTTATATATACTTGTATATATAAGTATACAAGTTTTTGCTAAAACTATTTAAAATTCTATGGGGTAAAATTTAAATTGCTTTTAAAAATACATTTGAGATATTTGGACTATATAATTATCTCACAGTTTGAACTTCATATAATAAATACTACTACTTTAAAATAGTGAATAAAAAAATTTATTTTTTGATGAAACCTAAATTCGTCATTTAAAACATCTCTAAAGACAAAACCTTGAAATTCAGTTTCAACAATTTATAATAGGTTAATTAGCATATCTTAGTCTTAGAATAATTTTAGTAAATGTCTTTTAGAGCATCTGAGTACTGAATATCTTAAAAGTCATCTAGTCTAATCATGGTTCACCCACTTCTATTTCTATACATGCTTTATATACCTCCTGCTATAGTACCTTGACTGGAGGAGATAATGATTCTTGTATATTTAATTTTTATTGCTATCTCTATAATATTTTTACCTCACAACATCGTTGCTGATTAGCAATAAAAAATTATAGTTCTGCAATTTTGGCATATTATTGCTTTAAGTAAGAGCTAGCCAATTGGCAGAGAACAACTAAATCTCAACAAGGGGAAAATGATAGATTCTAGAAAATATAGACAAATAAGCTTAACAGTAATGCCCCTCAAAATTCTCAAATTTATTATTAAAAACTTTGTAAGAACCTAAAAATATCCAAGGATGTTCATTGGGAGCCATTATAGATTCATTAAAAACAAGTCACGTTGAACCAACCCCATTTCTTTGTCTTATAAAATTCAAGTGGAACTGGTACAGATGTGGTGGGCTTTTAACAGTCATTCAAAATTTTATGTTAAGGTCCTGGACTGTATAATCATCTAAAGCAGGGGTACCCAGCCACTGGGTTGAGGACCAGTACTGGTCTGTGGCCTGTTAGGAACCAGGTGGCACAGCAAGAGATGAGCAGCGGGCAAGCGAGGATGGCCGCCTGAGCTCCACCTCCTGTCAGATCAGCAGGGGCATTAGATTCTCATGGAACTGCAAACTCCATTGTGAACTGTACATGCAAGAGAATCTAGGTTGTGCACTCCTTATGAGAATACAACTAATGCCTGATGATTTGAGGTGGAACTGTTCCATCCTGAAACTCTCCCCAACACCTGTCTGTGGAAAAATTGTCTTCCTTGAAACCGGTCCCTGGTGCCGAAAAGGTTGGGGATCACTGATCTAAAGTGTATTTTGACTTTAAAAATCCCATGGGTTTCATGTGGTACAAATAAAGATACATTTTTGCTGGATGCTAAGGGATTTATAATTTGATATTCAAGTTTGTAAACCTGACCAAAATCTCAAGTGGTAAGACTTTGACTCTCTCTTTTGCCTTATCGTTTTCAACATTATTTTCAATGTGGACCAAGATGTAGAAGGATCTTTAATTTGCACATGACACAATCCTAAGGATAGCTAATGTGTGAGATAAAGAAAATAAGGTGTGTGTGTGTGTGTGTGTGTGTGTGTGTGTGTCCATAGACTGAAACTAAGTACCAAAACAGGTCATAAAATATTTTACAAATAAATTTGTGTTCAAATATAAATTACACTGTACTCGTAATATTGGAAAAGTCAACAAAAAAGGAATGTTTATGTAAAGTATGTTACACTTTGAATATGAAATAACATGATACCTTTAAAAAATATTAATAGTAAGAGTTTACAATGACATAGGGAAATCGTGTAATGTCATGTTGAAAAAGAAAAGCACATGAAACTGCATATAAAGCAGTATCACAATCATATTTACAGATATTTAAAACCAAAGAAACTAATACAGGGAAAATTATCAAAATAATAAAGGTGAATGGTGGGATTGCTATTTTCTACATCGGTATAGGAACCACATTCCCATTCTTGGCACAGGTAACAAGACCCCTCCCCCAATCCCACTAGCTTAAGAAGACTGTGGTTCCAGAGGGAACTCAACAGGTCAAAGACAAAAGTTGAAATGTTTGGAAAAACTCCACAGGGGCTCCTATATTAGGGAGAAAGATTTGCACCAGAGATGGTTAGATTCCAGAAGAACTGCCAGAAAACAAAACAAGAAAACAGGATTTTGGGGTGAAGGAGAGGGCGATTATGATGGCAACTGAATGGCAATAGGGGCACTAGTAAAAATAACTTAGAAGTAGGACAGCAGGGGCTGCGCTCATACACGGTTGTTCAAAAACCCCACGTTGGGAAGAACATGAAGCGTGGGACTGACATTTATTCATTTATTTTGGAGAGGAACTGATATTTAAATAAGAAAAAGAAAAACTCTCAAATCCTCATAAAATAATGGAACAAGTATTTTTTACAACTATTAACACTAATTGAGCATTTCTATATGTCAGGCACTATGATGAACTATTTTCTGCGTTATGTCATTTAATTCTCATAACAATTCCATGAGGTAGGGTCTAATGCTACCCTCATTTTCCTAAAGGGAAGTCAGAGTCTCAGAGACGATATGAGATTTAAGGTCATTTAGTCAATAGCAGCGCTCAGCTCACTCAGTTAACCTTTATACTACTCTGTAAAGGCTTTCACATTTAGGCCCGAAGGTTTGTCACGAATAGCATAATAGTTTAGTACACATCAAAATGTTTGCTGGTAAGAAAGGAGTTTCTTTAAAATTTTTTGAAATAAACCAAAAATAAGAAGATTTATCTTTTTAAAAATCATTTTGTGTTTATTGATTTGTTGGACATTCCTGCTTTCAGCAGCACCTACCACTATAAGTCTCATTGATTATACATACGTATTATCCAAGGATGGAATCTAGTTCACTTTACAAGCTCTGCAGTTGCTCGCACTGAGAACTAAGGAATTATTTGGCTTTCTCCCATGATTGTTATCTCCCAGTTTGAGGAAACTACAGTCAGTCAATTGGTAGAATATTAAAAAGAGCCTTTCTACACTCAATACTCTCTAAAAATCATTTTATTCCTTCTATGTCCTTCAATTTTTCACAAAATATTTTACTGTAAACAAATTTGGGAGCCATTCTGTGATTATTCCCACTTGGAAAATATACTGTTTTCTCTTCAGGAAACTAGAACAGAAGGTCTAAGAGAAAGAAAATTATTAAGCATTCTACTGAGTTCCCCCCCCCCCAAAAAAAAAACTAAGATAGAGGTCAATGAATAAGTATGTGCAGACTGGAACTTGAATCCTCTAGGGTGACTGTAGGCTAATTAATAATTAATGCCAGAGCCACGGTGTTTGAAATGCAGATGTGATAACTAGAGGCCTGGCAGAGCTGTTCAGAGGAAGCAGATTTAGATGCTATAGGGAATAGGCACTCCCTTGCCGGCTGGCTCAGAGAGCCAGCCTGGGTGCAAAGCAGGGCCTATGGTTTAGATTATATTCCCCTCAGCTGTTAATTACCTGAACCTACTTTGAAGTTCTTCTCTTTTTATCCTTGCATGAAAAGAGATTGGTTCAGCCAAGGGACTTGAAGAGATGATCAAATACATGGGGTGGAGGGAAGAGGGGTGGGAATAGAACTTCAGATATAAGAAGATAACGAAGAAAAACACATAGTAGAACATGCAAGAACATACATTATTAGGAAATATTGAATTGTGGCTCATTGTCTCAAGCACACTATTTCTCTCAGTTATTCTAGTTAAATTGATTTTAAGTAAATTGTAAACTTTCTCTGAATAGTTATAACAACAAATTTTCTTCATTATTACTATACAGAGATTTGATAAGAGACTACCACAGGTGCTTTGTAATGCTATTTTTAACTTAACAAAGTCATTTAACATTCTTTATATTTAAACCCTAGCAATGATAAGGATAAAAATTAATAGAATCAGTCACAAAATTCTTCTGTATACCTTGTTTGTGTTCAAATAATTCATTCTCAGAACACAAATAGTAAGTACCATTATACAATGGGGGAAGCTATAGGATATTAGAAAATTGTGGAAATAAAATGCAATGGAAAAAATATGCAAATAAATTGTGGGGGGTAGCTACATTAAAAAGCACCCTAATTTTTTTCAGAATGTGTGTGTGGGTATGCACAAAATTTAAAGAAGCGTGGCTATTAACTGCCTTGCAAATGGATTACAGCATACAAGGATTAAATGTAAATGCTGACTTTTTTGTCTCTTTGTGCTTTATTTTTTTTTAAATGCTATTTTTAGCTATTTCAGGTAGGGATTATCTCTGAGACACATGCTACTCACACATGAACACTGTTCGCTCTTTTAGTGGGAGAGCATGCAGTCATGAAATAGCTAACTTTCAATTGTATCTCTGTATCTTTTTGATAGGATAATAGTACTAATATTGCCATCAAGGAAAAAATGTGTACCTATATTGAAACTGACACCTGTAGGTGCAATATCATCTGACTAATGTGATATCAAATGCACACAAGCAAATGAGTGACACAACACATAGACCTCCTGTGTTCAGCATAGACACAACACATAGACCTCCATGCAGTGATTTTGTTTGGGGGGGGTCCTAATTTATTTACAGTTCATTTCTATTTAAAAGGATACATTTATGAGCAGAGTTCTTACATTTTTTTCAGAATGAAAAGCTAGAAACTTGCTCATTTGAATCTATTATTCAAAATGCCAAATTCCAAAAAAATAAATAAATAAATAAAAATGTAGGACTATATCATTGCACAATTTAAATTTCCTTAGGCAGGACACCAACAATATGACTAAGTCTTCTGTCAAAGACAAAACACATTGAAAATTTGTACAATTTATGTGTAACACAGCTCTTCCAGTTGTGGTTTTCATTCTAAGAACACATACGCATTAACAATAAGATTGCGCAAAACTAAAACAAAAAAAAATTCTCCAAGCAATTTCATTTGTAACTTGTACTGACATAAAGCAGGAGGGCAAAATCACAGAAAACAGAATCTAATTCCACGCTGATTTTATCATCAGTCAGGTATCTCTGCAGTATTATATTGCTAGAGTCCAGAGTGCTAATGAAAATGTAGCATTTTCCCGAAGCTTTACATATAAACTTTGTATGTTGAGTCCCCTCTAAGAAAATGAGGGAAAGAGAAGTATTTGAAAACTGTGAGCAGTAAGTCAGAGGTAAAATATGAACATCAACCATTTATATCAGCACCTAAGATGTTCATGGCCATAGCCCTTTCCTCAATGGGCATTCATAGTTGTTCACGTGTTATGGGTAACTATTTTAACACACAAACACAGAACAAAACACATTTCTTACAATGCAACAGCAGTAATCTTTCAAAGTTGAGGTCTGTACCTTTGAATTACAGTTCCTCAATACCAAATTAAACTACATTGGAGAATGATTACATTCCAATTTCATTTATATGTGCTTTTATTTTTGTTTTTGTTATATTAACAATATGCTAACAAATAAATGTATTCATATATATTTTTCCACTTCTATATTTTTCACATTCTATGCTTGTGACTAGAGGCTCCTACATATCTGTACAATATTTTGCCTCTCTCAACTGCAATCTAAAATGTGGCTATACTATCTAGTTTGTTTTGTGTCCTTTTCACCTGCGGCTACAGAGAAACTGAAATGAAGTTCTCAGCTCTTTATTAGTAAAAGCATCAGAAAAGTAAATAGATCATAACAGAAATGTTTTTCTGCCTCCAGTATGAGTGATGTATGTTGCATGAGCTATGCACTGCAAAGCGGGGGAAGAGTCCTTTACCCTGCAAAAGGAAAAGTAAAGCATTGAAAAAGGATTTTAATGAAATCATAACATTAGAATACTTTATATTAAGTCTCACTAATTTTCTAGGTGAAGGCGGTGAAGTGAATGTGAGGAAACATTAAAAGGGAATTGAATTTGCATTCCTTATGCTACAGGCACATGTTTACATGACCTTTAAAACAGAATTAAAGCTGTATCATCAGCAGCTGTAGGCAATTCACATTACTAAGGCAATCAAATCAGAATACTAAACTAACTATAAAACATAAATTAAACTGATAGAGAATCATCTTAATTCACTAGGTTTACTTGCAATCTACTTATACTCTACTAGTCATTTCAAAGCAGTTTGTGGATCCACCAAATGAGAAATACTGCAACATATCTAAAAACAGAGTGTCCAACTATACGAATGTAAGCTAAAACACTTTAACATATCTTTTTAACGTACTTCTATGAATCATCTGAGTTAGCTTAGTTCATGAACATAATTTACATTCAATAATCACCTACAAAAGTAAGCATTATTCCATAAAGACATAATACTCTTGATATGCTATACATAGCAGAGAAAATTTTTATTTTCAAACGACTACTTGGAAGAGTTAATAATGAATGTGTAAAGGCTACTACAAATTAACTGAACATATTTTTATTCCAAACTTCATTGTATTATTCCTCAATATCCTTCATACCTTAACAATAAATATATTCTGGTTTCTTTTCATAGCATGGTACAGATAGTCCTCCTTTTGAAATGTGGTAGGATGGAATATTAAATATAATTTAAAATTCAATTGTGTGGGATGAGACTTATTCTAATGACATAAAATGAGAAGTGTAAATATATTTATAATGCAAGTTATCATCTCACAAAAACTGGTTTAAGAAAGCTTGACTTTTTTCCATTTGTAGTAAATTTTAGGAAAATAAACATATTCTATGTTTCCCAAAGTGTTTCTATTTGTATGTTGTAACTTAATGCCCTCTTCTGTAAAAAAAATTTCTAAGACCCCTTGATGCTACTGAAAACATAGAGAAAATGTTTGAAAATGCAGTTCTTCTACTCTAAGGGATGAATAAAAGTAGGGGGGACTCAAAGGCACCTTTCCATCACTAATGTGGGTGTCTGTATAGGACAATCTCAGTTCTTTACAAAACTGTCAACTAACTGTTAAAAGAAAACCAATCCTCCACAACTCTAAGATTCTGCTTCAGCTGAGCTGAGATCCATACTCAAGAGTTGAGATAATTATTGAATGCAATTTATATTCAAATAGGTTTGTTCTCCAATATGCAAAGGTCCGACTCTGTAAATTCACACCCACTGTCCCTTGCCACATGCGCAAAGATGTGAGTGATCCATTTGTTTAAGAGAGGTGGTAACATACGTAATGTTTACATCAAGCACCTGGAAGAAAATATTGTGTTTAAAAGTTAAGATGAGAGCAGATGTGATTGAACTATTGTTTATTGGCAAATAAGAATTCCAATGTCTCCCCAAAAGTAGAAATATTAAGAAGAGGATAAGTGAGGAAAAGCAAAAGCCTCATTCTCACTATTATTTGAATAAGTTAAAATAAATATTTAGGATGTACCAAAGACATTTGAGTATTGATATTTAGATTGCCCTACATGTCTTTCCTTAGAAGCCTAAGATTTTCTTTCCCCTTCAATTGTTAAACACATGAAATTTCTTATTTTTGAAGAGGAATAAGCAACTTTAAATTCTTCCCTTAATGTTATCTGAGTTAACATCTTATTGCCGGAACAAAATATTTTAGGGCAACTGTCACTTTAACACACCAGGGGAATAATAGAGGTGCTGGTCCTCGAGCATATCCCCCAAAGGGGGGCGTCACTGCGGCAGAGCTGTGGTGACACACATCATTTCTTGGGGAAGGAGATGGGCCTTGTCTCCTGAGAAAGCACTACCTTGAGCCCTTTACATAGGTGCAGGTTTAGAGAGCAGGACAATTGGCTTAGTAGTGTTCAAGAGGCAAAAGGGGCCTTGGACCTAGGAGGGGCTCGCCTGGCGGAGCAGTAGAGGCTGTCCAGGGACTAGGATATTCCCTTGGCCAGGCCTAAAAGGCCCAGGGCTTTCCCAAAAGAACAGCAGGTGGCCACTATTGTCGGGTTGGGGGGCCGGGAGCTCTAGGCTAATACAGACACTTTGGTGTCTTGCTTCTAGATCCTGCCCCCTCCTTCCACCTCCAACAGAGGGAAAATGACCTTGCCACCATCCTTCAGATGCTGCTTCAAATAGAAGAGAGGCTGGGGAGTTTGAGGGGGCAATGAAGTCCTGAAGACTGTCAAAATAAGCCCCTCTAGCCAGCTGCCCTGTGTCGCAATAGAACCCATTTGGCCTAAAGAATTGCCATCCGCGGAGTTATCTTTAAACAATATCTCTCCGTAGAATGTTCCCGACCCCCACCACACCACCTCTATTCAGTATATGTCCAGGAGGCTAAAGTCAGGTCCACCGTTCCGAAACATCTGGACATTTTAGCCAGGCTCTCCAGAAGGTGAGGGATCCTGTTGCTGCCCAAATCGCGCCCCCTCCTGCCGATGCCTTGTCTGATGTGTTGGGGAAGCTCCTTGATTCTTTATGGCTTTGCACTTTGGTAGAATGGAGCTAACTGACGTGGGTTCACAGCAACACCAGAATGGGAGCGAGCTGGCTGGGGGAGTCACAACCACCTGAGCCAGGAGCAGAATTACCAAGGGCAAAAAGCACTGGTCAGGGGATAGGTTCTGCTGCCTACCTGAGCTCTTGTGCTTGGAAAAGAGACTCCAAAAAGTTATTGGATATTAAATGTGTGTGTGCACGCACAACACCCACGATGGCCTGACTGATGTATTCACAGGCAGCGGGAAACCGAAATACCCAACCGAATGGAACTCTTCTCGGGGCAGGGGAGCTAAATCGATTCTTCAAATCCATAGTGAGGCAAAGCGCAAGAGATGTCGGCCCAAAGAAAAGTTACAGGAAAGGGAAATTTTAAGAACACTCAGGAAACTCACACCCCTCCCCCAGAAGAACTAACACAACAGCAATCACAACAGAGGAAACATTAATGTTCTTGTTAAAAATGGGTTCCCCAAATGCCCTTGCAAATTGGACTTTTCCCCAAACACACACACTCTCTCTCTCTCCCCCCTCCGTGTGTGTGTGTGTGTGTGTGTACATTTTGTTGGGTGGGGGGCCACAATCCCCCCATACACACACACGCACACCACATTATTTTCACAATCATCAGCAGCCCCTTCTCTACTCTTTCCTCCTGGAAAATAATGATAATAGTAACTGAAATTTCTGAAAAATGACAGCAGGTTAAATCTGGTCGCTTGCTCATTTTCAAAGTGATAAACTTACATTCTTGTTCTTTGTGGGGACCTGAAATGGTAATGTGAGCCCAAGACTCTGAGCAGATTACTTACTAAAAGTCATTTCCAGAAGGATCCCATATATCAATCTATAATCAAGCTTCCTGTAGTCCCATAACCGCACAGGGACGTGGAACGCTCGCCATTTCAGACAAATAAATACCATTTACTAAGGGGCGGGGAGACAGGGTGGCAGGGAACACAGGACCTCAGTTAGGAATGAAGCCTAAGCATTCTTACAATTTTGCACATTAAAACCTTAATCCATCCATGAAGAAGGAAGTGATTTGCAATTTGGGGAGGCTCTATTAACTACTATAGTGACTTAAGAAAAGCGTCTAATGTTCAGCCAGAAGACTTATTGATGACTCGAATACCGATGCGCGCAGGGTTTAAAGTAAGAGATTTCTACCCGCCCTCTGATCATTCATGCAGCTATAACTATTTTTTTCTCGTTTTTAAATACCTCTACCAAGTCTTACTTTAAAAAAATAATTAAAATAAAAATCAAAACTATCATTGCATTTTAAATTTGGAAGCATTCTGCCGCTTTTTTTTTTTTTTTTTTTTTTTAGATAGAAGTGTAATTCCTCGTGTGTTCTATATTTTGTAAAACCATCCGCTGGGTTCCTTGACTCTAGGCTTGGTCTGCAGTGCAAAACTGCACAATGATTCCTAACCACCCCAAATCCTGGTGCCAGGAAAACGATAGCTATGCTGAGTACGACACAATAGCTCTGTCTCTGCAAAGCTCTTTTCTCTGGGATACTGTAAAATTAGGGTTCACCCACCGACACTGCAACAGCAAAAATGTGATCCCCAAAGAGAAACTGAGACTGAATGGACACAATCTGGCCAACGCAGTTATAGGAACAAGCATCCTTTCCCTTGGTAGTGAGGGTCTCTATTGTCCCAGCCTGTCCTCTAACCATCCCGTCAGAGGCTCCAGCCACACAATGCCTCAGCACTTCTCCCCAGCATTCAATTTTGATAGCAAAGGACTAGTGGTTCTCACAGATTGGGGTATTTGTATTAGATTTTACATGAGGAGTATTTTAAGTTTCCCTGTTTCTGCTGCAGCATTCACTGTGTGTACTCACCCCCTCCCCTCTTCCTCTTTCCTTTTTCTCTGAAGATTCTTTTTCTTACGTTCAGGAAAGCCAATAGAGACCTGAAAAAAAATGAACTAATTGAGCTTGAGCTCAATTAGTTCATGCCTATGAACTATTTTGCCATGTCCTACCATCAGTATTGGCAATGTCTCCTAATGTCATCTAAATTCTTTTTTAAAAAAATTTCCGCAGAATATTAGGAGCCCTTATCGTGCCCCCCCTCCCCGCCCATGCAGCTTTTGAAAAAGAAAAAAGGAGAAGAAAGAAGGCGACTATAAGAGGAGCTGCAGTGGGCTAGTGCTCTGAAGGACAGCTGTGTCTCACACCGAGAAGAGCCTTATGAGCTCAATATGCAGAAACCAGGAAAACAGCTTTTTTTCTCTGCTGCTCTGAGAAGTCTGTTCAATTGTTTCCTTCCCTTATGAGCTCCTGGTGTTAAAAAGAAAATGTACATTTGTCCCTACCAAACCCAATCTAACTTGCTCTGTTTCCAAAGTGAACTTGGGTTGAAGGTGAAGTTTTCATCTTGAGATAATGCCTGCGTTCCATGTCCTGCCATTTGGAGCTTCATGCTATACTGCACACAATCAAATCTGGCCTTTTGAACTTATTTCCTGAACCCTTCCTCCCCCCTCCCCCGCCGCTACTCGCCGTCCTTACCCCCTGCCAGTTTCAGCCCCAAACCACCTTCTTCTCCCCATCCTCAATTTGTACACATAATGAGAATGCTTCATAATCTACACTCACATATGAAATCTGCAAGAGACACAATCCCTATGGCTGGGGTACTTTCCAAAGGAGCCAGGACGCAGGCTACCCAGCTGCGGCCATGCTCAGATGTTTCCACAGGAGCACAACCTGAACCACATTAATCTGCTTAATTTCTTTTGTGAGTCTTTCCTTGCTTAGAAAGAAAGGGGCGTGGGTATCTGTGAAGACATTCAGGAGCTGGTATCCCTAAATCTTGTGAGGAAGGAAATCCACTGCAAACTCTGAAGTTACAAATAAATGAACATATATAAATAAAGCCAGTCTGACTTTCTTTTAGAAATGATCTGAATTGCGCTCTTAGAAACAAAGCAAGGGGAAAGGATAAGGTGGGGTGTGTAATTGGAGTGTGAGGGCAACTTAACAAGGAATAAAAATTGTGCCAGGTTCTTGCCTGGCACAGGAATTGAAACCTGTGCTGCTTTGCTGAAGATAGGTGGGGATTCGCTACAATTACAGTTTGTATACTTCAAAGCCCGGCTCCTCTCTAGGGCGACTTTTAACTGCCCCTACCCGGTAGGTTCCACAGCTATTGTTATATTATTCAAACCAAAGCTCTAGAGGGGGTGGGGAGAAGCAGATCTGAGGACCGGGTTTGGACTTCAAGATCAGGATGTGGAGCACATCAAGTGTGTATGTAGCCCAGCTGCATGAGAGAGCAAGCTTGCCAGTGGTAACTTAGAGTTTAAGGCAAAATGCAGTCTATGAAAAATAAGTTACCAGCTCTTTGCAACAGTAGCTGCGTATCAACTTATTTTTCTCCCATGTCCAGACGGGTCGTCTATTGAATGTGGCTCTTTTATTTTGCATGGGGCAGGGGATTTGTGACCATGGTCCCCCCTTTTATTCCTCTCTCTATGGAAACCCAGATCATGGGGAGAAATATGTGAAGCTGAATAAAGAGAAGCTGCAGAAAGGAGCGCTTGAGAGCGGCATCTGTTACACTTGGGAAGTAAAACTGACAGGAGAGGGCGAAGGAAACCTCTCCAGCAGATTAGTTAGAACAGCAAGAAGATTTGACTATATGCAGATATTTTATTCAAAAAACAAAACACCTTACATGGTAGAGAAGATTATATCACAGTTGCTAGAGGATGTAATTGGACCTGAATTCAATAGGCAGTATCTCTATTCGTGGAAACATTTTTTTTTAAATAAAAGAAAGAAGGAAAGAGAAAGACAGAAGGGAAGAAAGGAAGAAAGAAAAGAAAGAAAGAAAGAAAGAAAGAAAGAAAGAAAGAAAGAAAGAAAGAAAGAAAGAAAGAAAGAAAGAAAGAAAGAGAGAGAAAAGAAAAATAAAGGCGATGACAGTTTGTGCTCCTGACGAAAGCTGTTATTTCCATTAAAAAGCGAGTTTTTACATTAAAAAACTGCAAAATAAGGGTGTAAAAAACCTGTCCCTGGGATCAGATCTCCCTCCTTACCTCTCCCCCCTCCAAGCCTCTGGCAAATGGTCTGAACCACTTGATGCGGCTGGCAAAATAGGGTACCAGGAGCAGAGGCCATGGGCAAGAGGAAGGTTGATTGTAAGAACTCAGGCAAGTCAAGATTGAAAAAAGATCTCCTTCTTCATGCAAACGCCTTATCATTTGATAATTACCTTAACTCCCTGAATGGCCTAAGATTAGCAACTCTCACCCAAAGGCAGCTGCAAGGTGGGGGTGGGGAACCTACAACAACAAAAACAGCGTGGCAATGATCATGATCGTTTTGCACGTAAAGTTTCTTCAACGCGTTTCCCTCTCACCTCTAAATTGAGCCGACGCAGACTCACAAATGGATCTTCGAAAGGCCAGCTTAACAGAGCACCTAAAAACTTTACTTTTGTTTGATTTTGACAAGTTCTTGTTTCTTCCAGAAGTGGAATTTCAGGCACAAATGAGATTGCATTCTTACAAAGGAAGATGCAAACAGTTAGCAGTAAAGAAATGAGTTCCTCAGCAGAAAAGGTGGGGAGTTGGGGGCAGAGTGAGAGAGAGAGAGAGAGAGAGAGAGAGAGAGGAGAAAGGAAAACCCAATTTCTAAAAGCAGATGAAGCTACAGTTTCAATGAGAGAGCAGGAGGAGGGGGTAAGATGGCAAATGATCTTCTCTGCCAATAATTACTAAGTGTTTATCTTTTTTTAAAAAAAAAAAGAATGGAAAAAAGAAATAGATCTGAATCAGATGCCAGGTTTTCATGCCTAATAGACACGTTTACACTTACCAATATCAGCTCCTATTGCTCTGTGCTCTCATAAGAAATTACTCATTTCACAGGAAATAGATGCTCTTTAGCTATATAAAGGAATGGCGGAATAAGCTCACCTTGTTTTTATTTTTTTTCTCATTTTCTTGCACACTCTTCAGATCTGTCTTCTTAGAGAAACTAATGCCTTAATGACTTTCTGGTAGCAGCAAGCCTTCTTTTATTTCTGCTAAATATATGAAAATGTATGCAAATTTAAATCAAGCTTAACCTAGGCGTTCTTGCAATATATTTAATGGAATTTCAAACCAATAAGGGAACTCTGATGCTGTCTTCTGTAAGTGCAAATATAATTAGGCAGCTAGGTTACCTCCAAAATTATTCAATGAAAGGTCATTTTTTTTTTTTTTTAACTTCAAAGACCATGTTGGGTATCTGGTGTTGCCTTTTCTCAGCTAGAACAAATCTTAAATCTTTGCCTTTCTCCCAACTCTGCTTCCAAGCAATGCCTTTGCGCAAGACTGTGGAGCACACGGGCTTGTCCTTTCCTAACTTATAAAAGCTTAGGAGGAGCACAAGTGTTTCATCTCTTTTCTTCTATCCAAAATGAAAAAGCAGTCCTGTCTTTTCAAGCTGAAAGCAAATTCAAGCTTGATGGGGATTGGGGAAGTGGGGGCGGTACTTGATGCCAAACATCCCGCCATTTCTCTCTCTGAATTTCCTGGGCACATTAAATGCGGGGCCGGTGAGGAGGGTGGGGGAGCGGTGAATGTTAAAAACAATTTTCCTAGGGGACAGCATCGGACACAGGGTCACGAACGTTTTCCTGTATACCTATTGGTAGTGGGTCTGCATAGTGTTTGGGGGAAGTGTGAAGGCTGCCCGCTTCAGCAAGCAGAACCTTTGACAGAAGTTGTGGGATCTGTGATGGGAGCTGATATGAAGCAGTAAGAAAGCAAGGTTTCCAATTGACCAGCTAGATTGGGAAGTAAACTTCGAAATAACTGAATATTGTCAGTATCACATTAGATTTTACTTTCCCAGAATAATTCAGTTCTTCGTGACCTAAAAAAAAATTTCAGAAAAATTGAAAGAACAGGACATCTTTTAGAAGCTTTCAGATCTTGATATCGAGGTCCTTAATACAATGAAATAAACTGAAATGTTCTTACTGGAATCACTGATTTCAACTTTATTGGTTTTGGGTTCAATCAAAGACGTTACTTTGCTCAAAGTTTGTAGCGACGTTTTGTTTTGCAGTCCTAGGCACACAACTAGCCGGCCCAGACCGCCGAGTGAGTCTGAAAAATCCCTGTTCACTGCGATCAAAATGACATTTAAACTTGTTTTACTTTTTCTTTATTTAATCTAAATAATCAAAAAGGAGTTCTACAACCTTAATTTTCCACCTCACTCCCTAACTGCCCCCCCCCCCACCCACCCACAGTACATCCCTCACATCTTTTCCCCATCAACATAAACCCCGGGGTGGGGGAGTGGTAATCAAATGTAAGGCCGCCACTCTGCGCTAGGCAGCCAATGGGGCTGAAAGATTGATTCACTTCCTGCTTGGGTCTCATTGAAACTCCGGAGCTTCACCAGCCTAATTTGGAAAGCTAGCCCGACCTCCCGCACCGCTATTGGCCGGGCTTACTCCTGGCCAGGCCGAGATGCGCTGCGATTGGCCGTAGTGGGTGCCGGTAACCCGTGCTAGCGTCTTTGGCTCCCCCGCACCGTAGATGTCAAAGGCTGAAGCTGCTCCCTTTGCCACATTATAACTAGTAGGGGATCCTCACCGACCATGGCCACAGCTGCCTCGAATCCCTACAGCATTCTCAATTCCACCTCCCTAGTCCATGCGGACTCTGCGGGCATGCAGCAGGGGAGTCCTTTCCGCAACCCTCAGAAACTTCTCCAAAGTGATTACTTGCAGGGAGTTCCCAGCAATGGGCATCCCCTGGGGCATCACTGGGTGACCAGTCTGAGCGACGGGGGCCCATGGTCCTCTACCCTGGCCGCCAGCCCCCTGGACCAGCAGGACGTGAAGCCCGGGCGCGAAGACCTGCAACTGGGTGCGATCATCCATCACCGCTCGCCACACGTAGCCCACCACTCACCGCACACTAACCACCCCAACGCCTGGGGGGCGAGCCCGGCACCGAACCCGTCTATCACGTCGAGCGGCCAACCCCTCAACGTGTACTCGCAGCCTGGCTTCACCGTGAGTGGCATGCTGGAACACGGGGGACTCACCCCACCTCCAGCTGCCGCCTCTGCACAGAGCCTGCACCCGGTGCTCCGAGAGCCCCCGGATCACGGCGAACTGGGCTCGCACCATTGCCAGGATCACTCCGACGAAGAGACGCCAACCTCTGATGAGTTGGAACAGTTCGCCAAACAATTCAAACAAAGAAGAATCAAGTTGGGCTTCACGCAGGCCGACGTGGGGTTGGCGCTGGGCACACTGTATGGTAACGTGTTCTCGCAGACCACCATCTGCAGGTTCGAGGCCTTGCAGTTGAGCTTCAAAAATATGTGCAAGCTGAAGCCCCTGCTGAACAAGTGGCTGGAGGAGGCTGATTCGTCCACAGGGAGCCCGACCAGCATTGACAAGATCGCTGCACAGGGCCGCAAGCGCAAGAAGAGGACCTCCATCGAGGTGAGTGTCAAGGGCGTACTGGAGACGCATTTCCTCAAGTGTCCCAAGCCTGCCGCGCAGGAGATCTCCTCGCTGGCAGACAGCCTCCAGTTGGAGAAAGAAGTGGTGCGTGTCTGGTTCTGTAATCGAAGACAAAAAGAGAAAAGAATGACTCCGCCAGGGGATCAGCAGCCACATGAGGTTTATTCGCACACCGTGAAAACAGACACGTCTTGCCATGATCTCTGACTGGAGGAAGCGAGGAGGCGGCCGGCCGCACTGGGAGCAGCGCGGATTTCTCTTTCTCTCTCACTCTCTTCCTTTCATTCTAGCATTCTTTATTATTTATCTCTCTCTCTCTCTCTCTCTCTCTCTCGTTCACTCGTTCTCTCGTACTCTCTCTTTCCCCTCCTTTCCTTTTTCTTTCCTTTCCCCTTTCTTTTTCTTTCCCTTCTTCTTCCCTTTCCTTTCCTCTTCTTTCATTTCATTTTCTTTCCTTTCCCCATTCTCTTCCCTTTCATCCCTTTCCTTTCCTTTCCTTTCCTTTCCTTTCCTTTCCTTTCCTTTCCTTTCCTTTCCTTTCCTTTCCTTTCCTTTCCTTTCCTTTCCTTTCCTTTCCTTTCCTTTCCTCTCCTTTCTTTTCCCCTCCTCTCCTCTCCTCTCCTCTCCTCTCCTCTCTTCTCCTCTCCTTTTCGTAAGAGGTTCTAACTTCTGTTGACAAAGGAAACACATACTCTCGCATTCAGGCTTCTCAATGCTGATACACATTTATATTAAGCAGTCCAAGCTGGGATCTCATATTCCTGGCTCCCCGGGCAACAGTTCCCTTTAGCCTTTTCTGCTGATCAATACATATTGTTTACTCAGAGTAAGGTTTGTTTGGTCGCTCCTCTCTAGGAAGAACAAGGAGTGGGATAACGTGGGGGCGGGGTGGGGCGGGGGAGGGATTGGGAAGACAGATGTGTGCCTCTGAATAACCTTTCAGCGCCTTGGTTATAGCAGCTGTATTTCAGGTGAAATTTGTTTTACAATAGACTAGTTTTGCATTTTTAAAAACTTCTATAGCGTTTCTAAATGTCTGAGGTGTTTTACTACAATCTGTACACAATATTTGTGAGATAATTTGTATCTAATCGACCACTCCATGTTATTATTGCTATTATTATTACTACTTCGTTGAGCTGATGGCTTTTTAATTGCTTAGAAAAGGGAGGAGATGAATGGGAATAGGCGGGGAGAGAGATGCCTATCTACTCACCCCCCTTTCAAAATCTGTATGAGGAGGAGAATACAACGAAGAAAGTTGTTGATGATGATATTGGTTATATATTTTTTTCCGGGGTGGAGTGCCTGGGAAGGGCAGAATAGAGAAGCCTATTAGGTTTTGCAAACTAGTGCGAAGTAGCAGCGGCGATTTCGCAGCTTTCTGCCCTCCCTCCTGGAAGTGTGGAGTCCCCGCAGGCTACCACAGCACAGATCCAGGTATCTGAGAAGGATTCCACCGCAACGCTGGGCCAAAGAGGTGGCCTGACAGTCTGGGAGGGCTCCGCACCCACCGGAGTCCTGGATTCCTGCGCGCAGAAATCCAGGCCCCCAGCTTCGCTAGGGCGACCTCCCGCGCGACCTCACTTCGGCCCTACTAGAGGAAAGACTTTGCCTTCACACGCGATTACTTTCACTGGAGATCACGACCCGGAGACGCTGGCGACTGGGCCAGCGCCTCCCATTTCGGTTCACCTCCAGTTCACCACCCCTTCTGAGTGAGAAACCCTCGGGGAGGGGTGGTGAGGGAGTGGGGGATAGGCATTCTCTGCTCAGTGCAGAACGACAATGAAATGATTGGCAAAGGTCACAGGGATTCTGGTCCATCCGCGTACCACCTCTCCCCCCATGTATATACCGCTGTCTGTGAGTGGGCTCGTGGGGAGCTGTCTCGGCGTTTCTGATAAGCACAGCTGGTGGAAGCCCACAGCGACGATCCAGCGAGCTAGCGAGCGCCCGGGAGGCTGGGTTCCTGCTTTTTAAAATATATATATATATTTTTAAATCTCTGAGTGTATGTGTCTCTGTGCGTGTGTGTGTGTGCGCGTGCAAACGTGTGTGTGTAGATAGCTGTGTGTATCGTGTTACTATGTACAAAAACAAAAAGTACAAAAAAAAAAAAATCTCGCTAGGCTGTGTAGAGATCCCAAAAATATGCAGTTGCTGTGGCTTTATTGCTAGCTAGTATCCACACGCCAGGTCCACAGGCGAACCTCACTCCCAAGGAGCACACACGTGTGAGGCCGGCCAAGCACCCAACACCCAGCCGCCGCCAGCCAGACCTGGCTGGGGGCGCTGCACGCCACTGCTGGCCGCCGAGTCCGGCGTTTAGGCGCAGCTGCTGTAGACAAAGCTTCAAACTACCTAAGGACCAGAAAGCCCGGGTCCGTTGTCGAGGATGTGTTAGTATGAGTTGTCAGGCCTCTGGTCCACCACACTGTGTCTCCCTCAGCTGCAGGTCTAAGAGCATGTGTTAATTCAAATCCCGGACCCTTTTACTTTTTTTGTCAAGTCTCTGCATTCTGGTGGTAATTAGGTTTAGTTTTGGGATTTTTTTTCCCCCCACATTGAGTTCATGTTTTACAACTGTTGGGAGTTTTTTGTTTGTTTCGATTTTTTTTCTTTGCAGTTAATTGCTATGGTTCGAACCTGAGTTAACCCAAATACTTCTGCCGACTTTATAACTGTACAGTTTTGTATATTAAACGTTTTTGAAGTTATTAATTTAAAGAAGATCATTTAGTTTATTCATTTAGTAACTGATGTATAATAAACGCTATTTTCATTAAGAGTTGCTTTTTCAACTATTTTATTCAAATTGCCTATTGCAGTTGCCAACAATTATTTATTTTCAATAAATTCTTCATTGTGTTTAAAAGGAAATTCTTTCACAGATAAGTTGGATGTCAAAAAGAAAACAATTTGCTGTAATGTTTGATGTGAAGTTTTAGTCAAGGGGTTTATATTGACGCAATATTTTATTGTTGTAAAAGATTAAAAAGGTTTAAATAAAACATTTTTCCAAAAAAAAAAAAAAGTTTTCTTCTCCTGTCCTTATTGTGTGCTGTGTGAGGTGGAGCATTTAAACAGAGGCACATTCCCGGTGAACAGCGCTTCTGCTTTGCTTCAGCTTATAAATCATTAGTCATTGTTTTGATTCTTGATTCCCTTCCTCTGACTTTCGGCCTTTCAGCTCAGCTCTGAAATACACTGGCACACACTAGCATGGCCTATTCTGGAGCCCATGCTCACGCAAAGCACAGCACAAATTGTGGGAACCCGCATAGGGAAGGCTCGAGGTGGGTTTTATTTTAGGAAGTGCAACCTTACTAATGTTCTCCGAAAAGGGAATCTCTCTCTCTCTCTCTCTCTCTCTCTCTCTCTCTCTCTCTCTCTCTCGCACGCTGGCTCGCTCGCTCTCGCTCTCTCTCTCTCTCTGCCAGTGGACAGACCTTTCTTCAAACCTGCCCCTCCTGAAACTGTACTCAGATCTTCTATAAGGCTTTCATTTCGCCTCACTGCATCCATCCTTCTTCTTCCTCCCTATTCTGCTAGGTTCCCTTTTGCTACCTGATCCCTCACTCCCCTGAGGAGGGATGGGATGATGATTAGGAGAAGCACTTTCCCTCTTAAGGTTCTTCCTGGGCCCAGAAACCCAGGTAAACTGTTTTTCCCAGTAATGCTGAACTCTGTCCATTCTTATCTGAGTATGGGGGAAAGGAAAACATAGTACAAGGAGACATTTTGGGGGTGGAAGTTTGATTGCACTCTTCTTCCCACTCCCATACACGATTTCATTTGTCTTATTTTATTTCACAAGACCCTCCATCAACTAAGTGACTGTTACCTGTAGTGATAGTTGAGGAGTAAATTACCAAATCTGAACCAGTTCTGTTTTAAGGTTTTGTATGTACAGGCATGCCTTATTCAACTTTTTTTTGGTAGATGCATATGAAGCAATGAGCAGGACATTTAATGATAATTTCCCAGCAGTAAACCCCCCTCAATTCATAGTCTGAAGTAGATGTTTTTGTTAGACAACCCAAAATGATTTAATCATTTGAATAGGTAATGATTACAGCATATGATGTCTTGTATTTGTCAAATTGCCTAATAATTTACAGCTCCATGGTGCACCACATACAAGATTGTTGTGTATGAAATATGCCGCATGCTGTGTATATAGTCATGGGTATGTCACTCTTTATAAATAATATTTATTCTATACAGGTATATATACAAGCACAAAACCCATAGTTTTAAGCCTCTTGGTTCTCTTTCAAAAGTTCATACCAACTAACGTCCTTCTCTTTCTGTATCCTATAAAAATTAGAATTGATTAAAAAGTTATAGATTTTCTCACAAAGCTACACAAATATCAACTTTCAGTGTATCCTGAACTCTTTAATGGAGGCCTATGTAGATATTTCAGGAGGTACAAAAATATATATACACATTTATCATGATCATCAGTGCTTTTACTAATATACATTACTCATATATTTTATATGTATTATCAGATTTATTTTCTTTACTGCTCCTTTTCTTTCTCCTGAAATATAATCAAGTCCTAATTGGTTTTTCTGATCAACATTTTTGCAACATGAACATATTTTCATTAAAAATCAGGAGGTGTTGGTGTTTCTGCCTGGGGCTTCCTTTATTTTGAGTTGCTGCTAATCCTGCTTCAAACCAAGGCCTTTGTAAAAAAAAAAAGAAAAAAAGAAAAAAAGAGGTTTTATCTTCAGTTTTTCTCAGGCCTTCACAACAGTAGCTCTCTTTCTCATGAAATAAGAATTGGTAGGTTCCAAAGAACAACAATAGTAAATCATATCTAATGGGGTAAAAGCAAGAAAGTTCCATCTCATTCACCAGATCCGAACAATAGAAACTGCAGAGGTTGTGGAGGGAGGTAGGATGTGAAAAGAGTGAATATACAGGTGTTACAGATGTGTAAACAAAGTCAAATATGCAAATCAACTATATATATGCATATAAACATACTTTGGTTGTCTAAATGGCTGTGGCTGTCTGCATGCGTAACAAAAGGGAAATAGATTACTAAAATCAAGCATTTATATTTCCAACAATAAAATAAGAAAATGAATATTATCCCTGGAAATTGGTTTCTTACCTTTAAAAGAAAAGGGTAAGAGAAAATATTGCTTAAATTAGTATATGAGCTGTGCTTCTCTTTAATAAAATCAAAGACTATTCCCTTGGAAGTATTTAGCATTCACATATTTCTCTTGCTCCCAAATCAGGCTGCTGTTGTTGTATTAATTGCCTGTAGACTAAAAGTAGAAACATACATTTCTGGTTTTATTTAAAAAAATTTTTTTTGGCAGGGGCAGGGAATTGGGGAGGAGAAGAAAGAGGAGAATGGAGAAGTAGAAAATGGTTACAGGTTAAACAGTTCAGTTTTCCAAAGAGAATAACGTATTTTCCCACCTGTCAGATCTTTTTAAAGACACATATGCAACCTCAGAATTGTGGAAATTTTTTCTGTGACTAAGTACTTAAAACTCCAAACATGTGACCCTTTCAAAAAAAAAAGTCTTGAAAGGAATAAAAAGTAACAATGCAGCACAGTGCCATTAGAATTGAGTGTCAGTCACACTCATCCATTCTGTAAAATAAAAGAGTAGACATTCTTTATACATGCCCCTGATAGTAGTTTTAAAATAGTAATCCCCCAGCTTATTCAATTACTGATATTGGTTTTTAAAGCATTAAGAAGAGTGAATATAAAATATATTTGAAACCAATTAAGACTTTTTTCTAATAAGATGAAATATAAAAGCACCTTTTCTTAAGAGCACTGCTGGTGCAGCATTTCCCAAATTAGGGGATTAGGTTAAAAGAATATAGTCTTGAAAACAAAATTTAGTTAACTTCTGCAATCTCTAAGAGGGGAGAGAGACAAGAATTTAGACTCTGTTCCCATAAACCAAATCCACAAAATTAAACACTTGTGCATTCCAGTAAAAAATGCATTGCCTCACTATGCTTTCTTTCATCAACATGAGAATAGAACTACACCTATTCACACTTCACACATTATTTAATTAACTAGATAGAATACTGGATTCTCTTTACAACACTATTTGTTATCAGGAGGATTTGGTATAAGGTTCATCTTATATGGCTTCCAAGGAGGGTGTTTATTCAACTACCAAAAGGGCCTTATTATGAAGTGCACTCATCCTTGAAGGGAGGGAATCTAGGGACAGCTTGCTTTCGGCTGAAATTCTACAGTATTTAATACAAGTATATTGTGTAGACGCAGCCACAAATGCATTCCTTCTCCTTCCCCTCAAACCCTACTTCCTCACCCCTGCACTTGCACACAGAAACAATGTTTTAACAGAAAGCAGACTGTCCCTCAAAGACCAAAAAGGAAGAGATCAACTCATTGACCAATTTATTAAGTTTGTCTTTTCATCTGTCTTCCTAGTCAAGCTGTGTCCACACAATTCTGGTGCAGTCAATTGAAAAGAGAAAAAAAAAATCACTCTGTCAAACTCTGTTTTATCTATGTAATGCCTCAAACCTAGTTTGAGTGATCCTTTCCCCAACTCTGATATATACAGAATTGACTGCTTGTGTTGGTATTTTGTAAGCAATTTCTATTATATCAGCATTGCTTCTTGGGAGAAAGAGGACCATCTAAACATTTTTAATATTGATTATTTCTCATCTTCCTTAGTTATTTTTCACATACTATAGAATCCCATTGTAATGTAGCTGATTAACTCTCAAATTTGGCCAGACTGGAGACCAGCCCTTACCCTGACCCCTTTTTACAGACATGGAAAAGCCTGCTATAAACGTAAAGTGTAAAGCTTGTAAAGTGGATGTTAGCAATCCCCCACCAGCAGACCAATATTAAAAAGAGGTTTTTACACATAATTTATATTTGGTAAGATATTTCCCTCTACCATAATTCTTGCAATTTGAGCACAGAAAACCACACACATACCCATACCACTTGCAAAGATCACTACTAGACATCATATTTTTAAAGCACAAAAAATAGGGGGCTATGGACCAGGGGCAGTAGCTCATTGGTCTTCACATGGCATGTAATTCCAAGTTGCAGAAATGGATATCTGAGTGGACTTCTTGCACAGAGGGATAGTATTTTTCTTCATGATTTACTATTCACACTCTACTTGTCATGATACTGGTAGTATTCATGTTTAATTAACATAATTTTTTTTCTATACAATGTATTGCCATAGGAGCATGTGTATACATGCATATAGAAAAGATCTGAATCAAAGACAGAAGTCTCTCTCAAACCTCTAGTGATGTAGAAATTAAACAGAAGAAAATCATATTTTTGTAGTATATTGGCATAATCAGGGACTATGTCTGTTCAGAACAGTGTATAGTAGCCACTTTTAAGCAATAGGGTTTGACTTGCTCCTCAGTGGACAGCAGTTCTCTACAAATGAATTTCTTTCACCATAAGAGAGGATTTGAGTGTGTTTAACCTGAAATTCTGAATTCTGAGCCTTTCATTGGAGTAAGAGTGTTTAAAATTCTAGATAAACATACTTGTATTAATCACCTTCATTTTCCATGTTATTTCCTGTGTGACAATACTTTAACTCCTCCAGATTTTATACTAAAAGTGAAAATAAAGTAATTTTTCAGGTAGTTATTTCATGTGCCCTGAGTCTTCCCACCATCACCGTCCATGGAAAAGTGGGCAATGTTGGCTCTATAGATGCTCCCCAGCAGCCTCCTCAGAGCAGGTAAAGGAAGTTGGTGTAGAAAGGATTGCAAGACAAAGGGTCTGCTGCCTCCACTGAGAGCTCCAGCTTCTCACCTACAGTGAAAAATCAACTGATAAGATCAAGTCCTATAGTCTCTTCTACTCCTTGATGATCTGCTTCTGCATGTCCTAGTTTGATGTTTTCAATTGAATTTGAAAACTAACTGGCTTTCTTTTCAGTGGATTAAAGTTATGTGTAAACAAGTAATTTCAAAATTGCTAACTTGAAATATTTTTATTTTCTAGAGCTTTCTCTGCACAATTATTTGCACTTTGTATTACTGTGTTCCTTTATGCATGATTTTGAGAACTCACAATAGACAAATTTAAGTTAAAGGCAATAATAATCTTTTAAATGTACGTACTATCTTTCCTCCCTAAAGATTCCTAAGCAATTTGGAAATGATGTGCACACTATACTCTGCAACAACCAATATGCAAAGCACAACAGAATGACCACTTCAGGCCACACAAAATGATCACACTCAGTCCAGGCAAAAAGCTCATTAATATCAATAGGCATCTTGTGCACAATTAAAGGGCAGTATATGCCATGGGTCTCATTCATTGCTGTGTGAGAGAATGAAAGCGCTTGTACTCACATCTCAAACAAATCAAGTCCAACATTTAAAACTCGTATCATATAAGAGATAATAGGCAAATAAAGTGAACACAAAAACATTTGAAAATTATTGATTAAATTTGTCTTTGAATATTCTGGAGAAAAACAAGTATTTTGGTAACTGAAAGACCAAAAATACTCAAAGGTAATTGTGCCTTTAAGATATGTGATACTGTAAATTAAAGTTGTAAACATTTGTGAAAAACATAATGACAAAATAGCCAATTTGAAAATCGCAGACTCTCATTTGCGTGTGTGTGTGTGTGTGTGTGTGCTACCACCTATCTATATTTTGGTCTGTGTTTTGTAAAAATGATCAAGCTGTTCATATTGTGGGGGAAGGTGATATGTCTTAAGTAAATTAAGTTAAAACAGGACTCTCATGTCAGAGACCCTTAGGAGTTTAATGGAGATCAACTTATCTTTTGGCTTATTTTTAACCCCTATGACAATGAGACATGTGATACAAATGGTGACTCCTCTATAGCAAAAGAAGTTCAAATTATATTGCCATTACTCCCTGATAGTATGCAACTATTTAAAAAAAATCTTTTGAAAAACCTATCAAGAATCAACCTAGCTGTTATGATATTGAATATTTGCCGGAATATATGTGTGGCTCTAAAATTCTTTGCATGTCCTAACCCTGTTTCATGCCTCTCTCTGGCTGTCAGAATTTTGCAGCACCCACTCAAAGTTCAGTGTCAAATTAAAAAGTGACAAGAATGGAGCAGCATAAATAATAGCTTAAAGCTTTTCTCTACTTTCCCACATACAAACATATGAATTTCAAAAACCAGCACGTTCTGCTGAATAAATATGTTCAGATTTCATATATAAGTTGCAGAATAAAAATGACAACAATATTCAATTCAACAAAAATGTATTGAGTACCTACTTTGTTAAAGTGGCATGAGAAGCATGTGGAGTAAGGAAAGGAGCTTGCTTCAAAGGGCTAACAATCGCTGTGGTAAGATAAGAATAAGATATAAATGTATATAACTGTTAAATAAAGGACTGCTAGAGATATGTACTACTGTCAACGTGGATGCCACTGCTCTCTATTTTTATTGTTCCTTTTTTATAATACACATTCATACTCAAATATAGCATTTCTTTGTGCTATTTTAACAATATTGTGCATCCTTGTTGAAACCCAAGTAGATGCAATTATTAGTTGATTTCTATGTCTAGACAATAAAACTGTTTATTTGAAAATTCCTATAACTGAATTTAGCTCTGATGAGCTTGAATAATTTTTGTAAGGTTTTTTTTTGTTTGTTTGTTTTGAGACAAGCTCTAAGTTTGTTGTCCAGACTGAAGTGCAGTGGGGTGATCATGGATCACTACACCCTCAACCTCTTGGGCTCAAGTGATTCTTCCCACTTTAGCCTCCTGAGTGGCTGGGACTACAGGCCTCAAATGATTCTCTCCTCTCGGTATCCCAAAGTGTTGGGATTATAGGAATAAACTACCCAGCCTGGACTCTAAGAAAATGCTTTTTAAAGGGATAAAATGTAGAAGAATAAACACATTGCAAGCTTCTAAAAATCACCTTCTATTCCTCTGCTTCCCATTTGGAAAACTGGGAATTATTGGCAAGTAACCTGAGCAATGTGAAACATTCACCTCCCCTAATTTTTTAGTCGTTTTCTAATTAGAGAATGTGTCTGTCTCACAATTCTGTAACTAGTTACATGAGTTAAGTTAGTGCTTGGGTTAAGGAGGAGAGAAAGACTCAGCAGCAAGTGCTGGAAATCAGACTGCAAGGCAAGGAGGTTCTGTATGATGGTTCTGCTCCAGTATGGACTTCATTCCATCAGATTTATGACATGGTAAGAACATTAGGCAAAGATAAGCATGAAAAATACATTTCTAGACTAGAAATTTCTGTTTGAAAAATTACAGGTATTGTGTTTTAAAACAGGGAAGGAAACTAAAAACATCCACCAGATTGGTAACAGCTTTTTGTAATCAAATTGTCCCCAGCTAAAAGTCGGCCTCATTGAGATATTTAGTAGTACCTTTCTCCATTGACTAGCAATGTATGGATTCATTTCTATGAATTCAGCAACCTATGGGGAAATGGCATTGATGTTTAAAGTGTGACTATTTAGTCGACTTGTTAGGATGATATTCAGAGCTTGAAGAAACCTAAATCTCTAACAAAAACTCATTAAGCATGGAATGCATTCTGTCTTTGTTTTCTTTTCTTTATGTATTTTTCTCTTTTTGAAATGCATTCTACAAAGCAAAGCTTGCAGCGCTATTTCAAAATTTCCAATTATTTGGTGGAAAATATGCTCAGCGTGAAATATGTTCCCTAACACTGATAAAAGACATAATCAGGGAGGAATAAGAAAATCTTTCTGAATGGGCCTGCATTTGCACTCTCAACACAGAGTAATGAGAGACAGGAGCATGCTTATCCTAGGGGAAAGGACGAGAAATACAGTAGACAATCTCATGAAAACCCTGTCTGCCTCCCTAAGCTTTTCAGGACAGACTGCTACTGTATCAGTCATGCTCTTCAGGGAACAGAGATGAACTCCGGTAGAGTTGCATCAGTGAAATAGTGAACAATGCTCCAATAAGATCCTAAAAGACTGAACAAATGCATTTTGAGTTTGTCAGGCTTAACCCAGATGTATTCATGTCCATCAATATTATGGTTGTGATATTGTACTATAGTTTTGCAGTATGTTACTACTGGGAAATACTAGGTAAAGGGCACATGGGTGTTTCTATACTAGACTTAAAACTTTCTGTAGATCTACAATTATCTCTAAAAATTTTTCAATTAAAAACCTCAAAGCACAGGTTTAACAATTAGATAAAAGCTAACTCAAATTATTTTTCTAACATTCAGTAATTTTCATGACTCTAAATGTTGACCTTTCATTTTCTGTTTTTGTTCTTCTTTGCTGTGAGGGAAAGTTTTGGGTGAAGCAGCATCTGAATAAAACCAGGCTCTTCTGAGTTTTTCTTGAACTTGCAATAAGCTCCTGTCTCTGGCACCTACAGAGCCCTCAATCCCACACTAGGACACTGGAAATCCTGATCATACACCTGGAATGCTTTCTGATTGATTTCTTGTCCTAGCTAAGGTGACTGCTTACAATATCAGCCACAATACCAACCCAGGAAATGGCACCCCAATTAAACGAGTACCTGAGGAATAACCCCTCAAAAACTAGGTATGGAATCCCTTGTGGAAATATGAGTTTAATAATTTCAGAACCATTCATTAATTCAAAAAACATTTATTGAGCACCTACCACATACCAGATTTTTGAAATCGGTATTGCTTTTGGGGATTTATTTTTATAGTTTGGATTTCAATTTGAGTTTGAATTCTAGGTTTGCAGCCTATCTAGCTGTGGGAGAATGAGAAAGTCTTTTAACATCTGTATCTCAGTTTTTCTGCCTACAAAATGGGAATAATTGCACCTATCCAATAAAGTTGCTGTAAAATATAATAATATAATCATACAACACGCTTACCTTGGTGCCTGACGTAAAGCGCTGACTTGATATTAGCTCTTATTGCTCTGTTTGTTTCTCCTCCTATTCTATGTTCTGTATTATGCAGAAAATTGCAATATGGTTGAAATTCATTTAAAAAGAGTGGAGAGGAATTTTCCTCTTCATTATTGATTACTGTAGTGCTTCACAACATATTTTTTCCCCATTTTAACATACATGACAATTGACACTTATATGAGCAACATACTTTTTTTCTCCCAGCATTATGTGCAATGCCTTGGACATTAACTGTAATGTAGGACCTTACGAGTGCTATATCATCAAGAAAAACCTTGAATCTGTTCTGATTCTTTTTTCCTTTTCTTTGGAGACAGAGTCTCGCTCTGTCACTCTATCTGGAGTGCAGTGGTGAGATCTCTGCTCACTACAACCTCCACTTCCCATACTCAAGCCTCCTGGTTAGCTGGGATTATAGGCACACACTGCCACACCTGGTTAATTTTTTCTATTTTTGGTAGAGATGGGTTTTCTCCATGTTAACCAGGACGGTCTCGAACTCCTAGCCTCAAGTGATCGACCCGCTTCGGCCTCCCAAAGTGCTGGGATTACAGGTGTGAGCCTGTAAAATTTTATTTATTTTTACTTTATTTATATTTATTATTATTATTATTATTATTATTATTATTTTTAACAAGGCATACAAGTCTCACACTTTGGTACTGCAACTACCATTAGCAAGACACATTCATTTGATGCACCCCACAACATATTGAAACACAATAGTTTGCTGTCACACCAAGATTGAAAATTGCTGGTGTACAGGGATATCTATGGGTTTTCCAACCTAAAGCATAAGCAAGTAACACTGTTATCCCAGCTTAACCTTTATACACCACTATGTCTTATTCCCATTAATGAAGAAAATTGAAAAGTGACTCCACTATAATAACATAGGAATTCCTAGAAAATGAAATATCTCCTTCGTGTTCATCACTTATTTTAAAAGATTCATATTTCTTATTTCTATACCTATTTCTAACTTAAATCCAAGAAGGCTTCCCTGAAAGTTGTGCAGTTGCTTATTCCCTTTCCTAGAATATTTGAAATATATTGAATATTTGAAATTGTGAAATATTCTAGGTAAGAAAATAAGCAACTGCACAACTTTGACCTTTTCAGGGCTTGTGCAATATGATTCACTATCCATTCCTTCCTGTTTACACTCTCAGTAACCTGTAGAGATAAAGCAGTATGGGCAGCCAATCAAAATGCAGAATATTGAAAAGGTTAAAGTCTATGTTTATGAGTCTATTAAATGTTTATAGTCTTTCACAGACTGTACTGGGCATTAAAACTATTGTATCTTGCTCTGGTTATAAACATTGCAACAAGAAAGAATTGGGTAAAAACAATTTCATTTGCAAGACAAAATTTGTAATGAGAATAAAAGATGTCATAATATGTATTAATTTGTTCCCATGACAATAACGGCAAGAAAAACAGAAAATAGTGTTAACCTAAACCACTCATTATGGTGGAAACAGGAGTTATTAAATAATTGTAAGAAACTCAGTTTAAAAATCTAGTACTTAGCGTGATAACTTACCATTCATGCTTTGGAAAAAGATGAGGGACATTTGAACTCCATAAATCCATAACTATAAATCAGCTGACTCCTTTCTAACTTTTCTAGCCAGAGACCAATAATTGATGTGACTTTATTTTTAGGTAACCAATGATGCTGCATGTACTGTTATTTCTACATCTGTTTTATCTTTGAAATGTATTATTATTTTCCTGGATAATGCCTTGAAATATCTAGAGCTTCATAGCATAATTATATGTTATATAAAAACATATTGTTTTGGTCTTATTATTAGGTCAAATGTTAGGCCTTATTACAACCAAAGAAAAATGGCCTTTTATATACTATGCTTATTCAAATTAACTGTACTTAGAATGTCTCCTATAAAAAAAGCTAAGATATCTTGGTATAAATCACACAGACCGCTAGAAGTTAGCTGCAGGCATAGGAGCCTTGATTCAAATATGTAAATCGTTTGGGAGGCCAAGGCGGGTGGATCACCTGAGGTCAGGAGTTCGAGACCAGCCTTGCCAACATGGCGAAACCCCATCTCTACAAATACTACAAAAATTAGCCAGGCATGGTGACGCATGCCTGTAGTACCAGCTACTCGAGGTTCTTAGGCACGAGAATCTCTTGAACCCAGGATGCTGAGAATGCAGTGAGCCAAGATTGCCCCACTGCACTCCAGCCTGAGCGACAGACTGAGACTTTGTCTCAAACTAAATAAATAAATACAATATATTAATCTATTTTTTGTTTTAAATATAAAATTATTAAAATTTCCCAGTAGTACTACAAATCCTAGCAAAAACAATTGAATACCTTTATTGTAATTGGACTTTTTTCTACCAGAGATGAATAAAGTGGTATTTTAGGGTATTTGGAACAGTGATCTATATAATGTAAAGCTAATGAAAAATATGTTAGCAATTTGACGACACCCACATTTAAATTACATAATTTTGAGAATCTTTTTTTGCTGTACTCTTTCAGTTGTGAAAAAATTTAAGACTGAACACCTAACACAATTAAAAACCTAGTGGTTAAAACATAATTTCATTTGAAAGATAACATTCTAAGCTGATTTAAAATTATATGAATTATTCTTTCCTATTTTCAACAGATTTGGAGAAGGCAGCCACTAAACTTGGAAAGAAAGTAAAAATGAATCCATGACAATCATAATGACCTAATTTTAACACATAGTGGTTTTCTGAAGTCCTTCCAAGTCTAGACACTTCATTCTAATACAACAATATTCAGTATGTGGAATGAATAAATAACAACATTTTCATACTAAAGGCCTCTATGTTCCTCTGAGAAACATTTTGGAGAGGGTAAAATTAATCTTGGCTACTTATCTCTGGGTTTGTTGCAGTTACTCTTGGCTCCCCTAGTCCTATAAAACCCTACCAAAGCCTGATGATCACGTAAAGAGTTCTCCCTCTCTCCTGCCTTCTCCAGTGAAAGACCCATTCCCTCATTGGATTTACTCATCATTGCTGGATCAAATATACTCTTAATATTGTTCCCACTGAAAAAAAGAATACCAACCTTTTTCTTCCCCTGTCACACAAGCCCACCTGCCCTCCAATTAAGAGTAATTGCAACAAAGATTCTTATATTCTCCATTTTTATATCAGATATTTATCAGAAAGGTGTGGCTTTTGTCACTCTTACCTTATATTCCTGACATAATCAACAAAAATAGCTAGCACTTATATAGTACTTGTTATGCACCATTGTCCTAAGTACTTTATATATATATTAACTAATTGAATCCTCATAATAACTCTGAAACATGGGAATTATTTCCATCCTCATTTTGCAGATGGGGAAATTTAGATCGGAGATGTTGTGTTACATTTATAAGATTTTACAACTAATAAATACTAGAGTGAGTTTTCAAGTTAGACATCTGGCTCTAGAATCTGTGCTCTTCACCACTGTACTACAATGATTCCCTACAGCAAGTGCTGCCTCCACAAGCAGGTATATCACCCCTCTGTGTGTGTATGTCTGTCTCTATGTGTGTGTGGTCACATAATAGGGTATCCTAAGTTTCGAGGATCTAGAAAGGAAGTAATGAATTAAAAATTAGTAAGTACCACGACCTGGGACCTATGATGATAATCAAACCCTAAAAAGATGAGGATTTCCAAAGTCTATTGGTGTTACATCTACAATTTAAGAAAATTAAAGATTCTACATGAAATTGTTCATTGGAAAGCACAAACATTAAAAAATTTAGTAAATTATAAAAATTTAGTAAATACAATCTACTTTTATTTTTTACATAATTATTTTCATCTTATGATGAAGTACTAAAACGATGATTTCAGTTATCTGTCTTGGAATACAGTCACTACTAGAGTCCCAATCTCTGAAGTCAGGGATTGGGCAGTATTTCCTCAGAACCTAGAGACATGCCTGACATAAAATAAGTACTCAATATTCTGAAAGAATGAATAACAAGAGCTATTAATAATGATTACCTACTAAGTGTTAGGTACTGTGTAACATGCTTTGCATATATCATGTATATCTTCTTGAATCCTTTAACAATCCAAATCTAAGACAGGTTCCATTATCCTCAGTTTACAAATTAGAAAACTGAGTTTTAGAAAGTTTAAGTCATTTATATAAATTATTCACTGACAGCATAATAATTCATACCTATATTGTATTCCAAATTCTAGGTGCTTTTCATTATGTTATTTGGCAAGGATGAATAAATGTCTAGATGGTTTATTTTCTCCCTTTCTGAATGAGCAGAAATTATGACCCAACTTATCTCAGTCCTGTGTTCAAAATAGTTCTTAGTTCCAAAGAAATAAGAAAGAAAAAAGGGGAAAGAAAAGAAATGGTTAAAGAGGAAAATGAAACAGATAAAGTTAATGAGTAGCTATACATTCTTATAGAACGCTAGTCATTATTCTAATCAAGGTGTGTCATAAGAGTTTATTTACTTGTCAGTCTGCCCAACTGTACTGTGAGCTCTCCCAGGACAGAGAATGTGTCTTTTATTTATTACAGTAGTACCTACCACAGGATCTAGTTTGTAGTAAGTCATCAAATAACTTTTTAAAAATAAATGAGAGGAGAAGATTGATGTGGAGGGACTGGAGAGAAGAGGAGGCAAGACAGATAACAACAATTCTAGAGCAAAGAACTGAGGTGGGAACAAAAGTATATTTTACAGGATCACAATATCAAATGCCTTTAGGCCAGAAAAAGTAATTTCAGGGAGTGACATAGACTGGGCATTAGATAGTAGGGAGGAGCAATGACTGAGGCGAACTGGACAGTTCATGTTCCTTCTCAAGTCACCTATGGAAAAGAGACAATTAAAACTAGATATTGCTTGGACAAGTTGTGTTATGAGCTTAAATTTGCCTAATGTGGGAACAGTTTAAGACTATGGCCGGACACAGTGGCTCACCCCTGTAATCCCAGCACTTTGGGAGACCGAGGTGGGTGGATCACAAGGTCAGGAGATCTAGACCATCCTGGCTAACATGGTGAAACCCCATCTCTACTAAAAATACAAAAAAATTAGCCAGGTGTGGTGACACATGCCTGTAGTCCCAACTACTCAGGAGGCTAAGGCAGGAGAATAGCTTGAACCTGGGAGCCGGAGGTTACAGTGAGCTTAGATTGCACCACTGCACTCCTACTTCGGAGACAGTGCGAGACTCTATCTAAAAAAAAAAAAAAAAAAAAGTCCCCCACTGACTTAAATATAAGTAGAAATAGATAGCAGCAGTTATTCTTATTTTGAACAGATGCCTTCATTTTTTTTTTTTCCATTCAACAAATGTTTCTTGAATGTCTGATGTGTACCAGGTACTGGGATAGGCCTTACAGGTAAAATGGTCATCTCCGCCCTCACAATTTATTTGAAGAGATAGAAACATGATAAACAGATCTATTCTCATGCCCTTTATTGTCTAGGAGAAACAGAAGCCATGCTAAAATAGTATTCAAAAGTCTGTTTTTGCTATCTTCCTTTCTTTCTCTTTCACTCTTTTCCAACTCCCCATTCAAGACCATCATGCTCCTGTCATTTTCCATATTCACTCTCTGGCTAGACCAAATGTCTTCAAAGGCCTTCCCTCCTCAGAAATGCTTCAACATAATCTTCCACTCTAGCCCCCAATAATCAAAATTTTGTAAAGACTCTGAGAATAAAAATGTCTTACCATATCAATAAAGTAATTCAGGCTAAATATATGGATGACAGCAGTGTGCTAAGTTTAGTGACAGCATAAGCTTTGCATTACATTCCCTCTTTTCCACAACAATGACTTTTAAATAGTAGCAACTCAATAAATACTTGTCTAAGCTTTAAGGTCTTTAAAAACATCTATCTCCCCTGGCCTATTTACATTTTAAAAGAAAAGCAAATAAATTGGAAGAATGGTGGGAAGTAGTCAGTTGCTAGGACAGTCTCCTGGTGCTGTCATCCTAATACTTGGATACTAGGGGTTATGGACAGAATTACAGGGACAATTCAGAATTGCACTATAGACTGGCCTGGCATAGTGGCTCATGTCTGTAATCCCAGTACTTTGGGAGGCTGAGGTAGGCACATCACTTGAGGGCAGGAATTTGAGACCAGCCTGGCCAACATGATAAAACCCCATCTCTACTAAAAAAATACAAACATTAGTCCGGGCGTTGTGGTGGGTACCTGTAACTGCAGCTACTTGGGAGGCTGAGGCAGGAGAATCACATGAACCCGGGAGGCAGAGGTTGCACTGAGCCGAGATCCCGCCACTGCAATCCAGCCTGGAAGACAGAGCAAGACTTTGTCTCAAAAAAAAAAAAAAAAAAAAAAAAAAAAAAAAAAAAAAAATTGTATGATAGACTATCCTCTAATAACTCCGAAGCTTTAGAAGAATTGTTTGCAATTATAAGTTGGTTGTCACATTGATTAATATTTTAGATTAAATCAGTGAGGGGACAAGTAGTAAAGATGCATTTGTTCCTGACTTTTTTTTAAAAAGTGAGAAGTAGCCCATGGCTTCTCAAGTGGTTGTGTTTTTGTTCTGTGCTAGATTTGACATGTTAAATATATTGAAACCCTCTAAACAGCAATGAAAATAGACTATATTTAATATCAAAAGGGGAGATACAAATAAATAAAATAAGAATGTTGTTTTATCCTTCATGGTCTCCCTATAGTTTTATAAAACCATAAATTCTGGAGCATTAAAAATAGTAGAAAAGGTGACAATAAAAATAAACATTAAATAATAAACATTAAATAAAGAGGCCACTCCATCTTCCTCTCTCTCCTGTGAAACTCTCTTGATCTTTCCAATTTTATGTTATATTGTATACTCAAGAAACCTACACATGAGTTTGGGCAACGTATGATTCTTACTAATAACGGACATTGAAAGCTGCTGATTTAGGACACTGCAGTTTATTTTATTTTAAACATATTTCGTAAAGAGTAAATGTCTAATATACTGCCTTTATTGTCTTTGTTCCATGTGTACACACCTTATCTCAGCAAAATTCTAAGTTACTTCAGGGCAAAAACAGTTTATCTCTGTATCTCCGTAGCACAATGATTAATTGAAAATAGTCATAAATACCTAAACATATAAATACATAGATAAACAAATGTTTGTTAATATCTGGTCACGATTGTTGCTTCCTTCATTAAATGACAAACACACAGTATGTGTAAGTTACCCTAAGACTCAACATGTTAAAGAAGTCTTCCTGTTTTGGGGTGTACATTTTTGCTTCTGTACTTGGCTCCTGGTGTGCATAATTAGCCACTTGCCAACATAATTGGCCACTTGCTTTTTTTTTAAGGATATTCAGTGGCAAAGTGCAGGTGCACTTTTGGGACCCATAACTAGTTGCAGCTGAAAAATAAATGAAAAAAAAAAAAAAAAAAAGAAGACTAATTGTGATCCTCTGACAATTTGGCTCTTTAGGGTTATAACCCCCACAGCCATCAAACCTTCTTTAAAAATTTTTCCTCAGTACCATTGTTAAGAATTTTATAGATGTTTGGAAAATATAATTTGTTCTAAAATACAATTACAGCATGTAAGTAAAAAAAAAAAAAAAAAAAAAAAGAAGAAGAAAAAAATCTTGAAACCTATTTCTACAGAAACTCTGTCAAGGAGCATTTGCAAGATTCAGTGTAGATTTGAGGAAAGTCTCCATGGTATAAACCACCTTTCTCTTCTGCAGAAAATTTCCATTTGAGCAACTTGTCATTTTGTCCAGTATAAGAACAAGTTATGCAAGTCAGGAGCTCAGTGGAGGATCCTTTCAGCTCACTTAAAGTTTCACATAATGGTGATTTATCAAAAGGAAAAATGTAAAACTAAAGTTTGTCACGCATCGAGAGTGATTTCCATAAAAGAAAAATAAAAAAGCTTTCAATAAAAAGAATGAAGAAACCTACTGGTTAGTCTATACCATATCTAGATTCTGAGAAATTCTATGGCTATTGTCAGTAGTTAACCATTGAAGGTCTTGGTGGGTGTATTAATTGGCTATTGTTGAAATGATACTATGTAATAATTCATTGCAGAAACACAGTGAATTATAACAAAAAATTGTATTTCTTATTATAGATCTGTGAATCATTTCGTAAACCTCTGACTAGGACTTTGAGTTCATTAGTCTTGGATGTACCATGAAGTGTATTTAAGTATGTTCCTCATATTCCTTCTTCTTGGACTAGCAGAACTAATCACAGTGTATATTTCTCATGACAGATCACGGAAGGGCAACCTGACAAGCCAAATCATGCACATACATTTTAAATATCTGTTGGCATTATTTTCACTAATGTTTTATTGGGCAAATCAAGTCAAAAGGCTAAGAATACACTGCACATTGAGAGGACACTACAAATGTATCTGGCAAAATGTGTGGATGTACAATTTTATTATCAAGAGAGGGGAAAATCAGGACGAATAATCCAATTTATCATAATTAGGTACAACAGTGTTGACTCTGCTAAATTACAGAGCATTTAAAAGTTTCAGAAAATAATTTCATATAAAGAATTGTTGAAAGAACTGAGGATTTTTAGCCTTCAGAATGTAAAACTTGTGGGTTAGCGATGCTAGACAAGGAATTCCTGCCTTTGGGAAAATGGTTGGATAAAAGTGTCATTTAGCTCTAGGAGAGTGTGTGATTATTTGAGACATTTCCTTGTAGGAACACTGGTTAACAGACTGGAGAAAAGTTGGTAGGGGTTGGGGGAGTTGCAGGGGCAGCAATAGGTGAGTCTTTGTTCAAAGGGTGGGATTTCTATAAGTTGTCGTATTGGCTGCTTTTGTTTGCTTTGCTGTTGAAGGAGAGGAAGCTCATTATTTGTGCTGTTTTATATCCCAAGCGCTCCTCTCAGGGTTCATCAGTTTATTTCAAAATGAAGAACATCCTCTGAGTCTTCTGAGACATTTTGTAGACATTCTAATTACTGTTCAACCAGAAAAATAAACCTGCATAACCTTGACAAGTCACTCTCTCTCATTTCTTCATTTGAAAATTGAGAGGTTGGACTATATACAATCTCACTGGACGAGGACAAATATACTCGCGTTCGAGTACCTCCTATGTGCCCAATTATGGTGTTGTGTGCTTTCAGAGGCTCTGGAAGACCTCATATTCTGTGCTTCTGCGATTTTATACTGTCATTCAGCACCTGTAGGTAACGATGTTAAATAGCAGAACAACTTTGTGAACTACTGTTGCCATCTAATGGATTTTTAATAAAACTGTCCATAAAATTCACATCTGTGACCTTTCTCATAATATTCCTTTCCTCACTTTTTCCCCAAAAGGTAATAGCTACTGATTTATTCGGCCATAAAATGCATCATCATAATGAATGATCTGAAATCCTTTAAAAGAGCTTTAGTTTCAATCACTCCCAAGTGGTCAGAGAACTGAATTGCATCCTAGCCACTGAGGTTTCAAAAGATTTCAATATTAATACTAATAGCTATCATTTATTGAGCATTTATTTATGTCAGGAACTATGCTAGTAGTTACATGTGTAATTTGATTTAGGCAATAATGTCTTCTGTGTGAATTTATAATTACAACCTGTTAGGCTGCAAGACTAAATACATTCAATTACAAAATCCTCATGTGCTGAACTTGCTACTGAAGTTCAACTTAATTTCAAATGTTTTCCTTGGGGTCAAAATACTTTTCAAAATTAAATGTGCTATGCACAGTACCCCATCTATATTTCTTGTGGAATGAAACTTTATTACCTTGAACCATTTATTTCATAATTTAGTAAGCATTGGAAACATAGTTTCTGGACCACTTACACTGTTAGTAAGCTTGTAGATATATTTAAAGTTCAGGGCAGAGGTCAATAGTAGTCTTTTGGATACAAACTCTGTGATCACCTTCGTTAATCATGCTATAGTGTCATCCTCATATGCTGGGTCCATAGACCCAGAATAAAGACATTTCCTAAGTATGTATTAAGTATCAGGCAATATTCAAAGCATCTTACATACATCAATTTATTTCATCCTCATAACAATTCTATAAAATAGGTATTATTGTTATTATCATCACACTTCTTTTACAGATAAGGAAATTAAGACACAGAGATGCTAACTGACTTGCTCAACGATACACATTAAAGAAGGTTAGGTTGTGAACTGAACCATTTGGTTCTAGAATTTGCACTCAAAGTCACTATGCTGTGATACTTCAGGATAGTTAGGTAATGGGGCCCAACATACCTGCCTTAATAGTATCTGATATTGTTAGGTATTTTTTCTTGGATAGTGATCTGACATGGCTAGAATATAGGCAGTATTTTTTCCCTAACAGGCAGTTATTTGGGGATCACAGAAACTCTATTTGGAAATAAAATCACATTTCTAACAACTGTTCAGGGTTTGCTACATAATTTTCAGGGCTTAGTGCAAAACAAAAATGCAGGACTCTTTGTTAAAAAGCAAGGTGATGGGGTGCTGTCAAAGATACTAAAATATAACAGCTTTGTTTCTTTATTCCATAGTCTCTCTTACAACTTGTCATGGTACTTTTTATTTGCCATTGAATGTCACACACCCCCAGGAACAGGGATATTCACAGGAAGGCAGGGAGGTAGAAGGTTGACATTCACATGAACCAAGATTCTAAGCCTTTGGCTCACACTTCATTGTCACATCTGACTTCCCTTACAAAATACAAATTCAAATATAAAAATATTAAGAATTTCAGCCAGGGACCACAGAGCGTTAAATCCCAAGTATGAGGCCCTTCTAAGCATGTGGCCATATGTGATTGTACTCATTACACGACCATGAAGCTGACCATACAACTATTTCACAAAAATATTTGAAGCAGTATTGTGTTACCATTGAGTCATAGTATCTGTGTTTGAATCATGGCTCTCTACTTTATCAAATGTATATATTACCTTGATCAAATTATTTTTATATCTTATAAACTAGGTTTGCTCATCTATAAGATTTCTAGTAATAGTGGTACATTTTGCATAGGACTCTTGGAATTTAGGTGAGACTCTCTGGCATATATCACTCTATAAATGTAAGAAATGTCATTTAATTTCAAAGATGATTGGATAAGATTATGGGAATAACGTAGAAACATCTATGTCTAGTGGACACCTTTCATCCAATATACTCCATTATTCCTGCAAAATATGCCCTTTCTGGAAATTGCCACCCCACTTCAACTCTATCTATATAGCAGCTGAGAGTGCTGAGTTGTGAGTACATGTATCTCCACCTCTTGCCAGAGTCGATTGATCTGGGGCGGGCACCAAACCCAAGTAAGCCCCATTTTTGAGATTCACAGGAAATGCATCTAGGTCTCAGAAATCACTGGAATCACAGTCTGGAACTCAGTCAGGACTCTTCTCTTCTAGTCTCTGTTTTACTCTGTGCACATGCTCATTTTTCTATCTTTCCTTATTTCCTTGGTTTTCATAAGATACCTCAAGATCCTTAAGATAAACTCTCCTTTTAGCCTTAATTTGTTTGAGTTGGGCTTCTGATACTTCTAATAACAAAGTCCTCTCTCTATACCATTCAATTACAGAAATCTGATTCTAAGAATGTATTTGCATTTTTTACCTTCTTCAGCTGGATATTGCCATTCCCTTCACAATATGGCAGATAAGGCACTATCTGAATTCTGCCTCATGAATAAAATCCAGATCAAAAATCACCAGTATCACAAAGACTTCCTGATCACGTCAGTCAGAAACAACCTCTTTATCTTCCTTGAACACCGAAATAATTATTTCTCTTTTGTTTTACAACCTGTGACACTTACTCCATACTTTCTTCATAGCTATCTCATTATTAGCTATGTATTTGCTTTAGTGATTTTGTGTCTCACTGCAATTATTAGACTACAAGTAAGGATTTATGTAGATTTTTAAAACTATTACTAATCACTATATTCTCTGAAAGAATAGAAAATGGTAAGATTTTAATTAAAACTTATTGAATACATGAATGTATTAATGAGTTAGTGAATAAATAATTATTAGAGTTAGTCAGTAGCATCCTCCTTACTCATCCCAATGTTACTAGTGATAGTAATGACTAACCTTGTTAGAACACTCTATTTATTGTGTAAAAATACTGTGGCTGCAAAGAAATTATCACCTTTAACTTTTCCCCAATACAACGAAGTATACCAGTGGCAAAATTGCTTAATCCTTAGCCCAAGACAGCAGTTCTCTCGATGATTCTCCATACATTATGTGTGAGATACTTTTATAACAATACTTCATCACTCTCTTTCTATCTTGACAAACAAAACACTACAGGAGACATATGTTCCCATTTCCAGATGCCAGAATTCAATAACAATGTTAGTCAACATCTTTCATGTTTTGATTTTGTCACATGGCCTTGATCCTAACATTATGAAGCCTCAATCCATTGTTAGAGGAAAAATTGGATTTTCCATATGAATTCAAAGAGATAGTATGCTTTTCACAGGCCAGAGGTTGTTAGCCTTGGCACTTGACACCTTGGATTGGATTATTCTTTGTTGTAGGGGGCTGTACTGTTCATTGTAAGATGTTTAGCAGTATCTTTGTTCCCTATACACCAGAATTCAATAGCATTCCCTCTTCCCCTGAAGTGCAGCCATCATAAATATCTCCAGATATTTCCAAACATTCTCTTGGGGACAAAATTCCCTCAATTGAGCACCAGTGATATAGAGAGAAGAGAATTGCTGTACTGTACCCTACTTGCTAAAACAAAAATCATTTGTAATAAAACTTGTACAGAAAGGCAGAATTCTAACACTTGGATGGCTTTGAAAAACACACAAAATATAACCCTTTTATTTCACTAATGAAAAATTGAACATCAGAGAGTGAGGAAACTCCTTCATGATCACAGAGTGAAGTAGATTGCAGAGTTGTTTTAAATCCAGATTTCTGACCCCCTAGTTAGGGTTTTGGCCATCACACCATGCTCAAATTAAGAATGCTATTAATATGGTCTTAGCTTGCCAATAGGCCACTTGGATTGGCACCTAAAATTGGTTGGTTGACTACCTCAATAGCAGGACTGGCTGCATAACCTGTGGGACACAGTGCAAATGTAAAATGCTGAGCTCCTTGTTCAAAAAGTGGGCACAAGTATCATTAAAGCTTTTTTTCTTCCTTTTATGATTCATCTCTCTTGACCTGTCATAGCTTTTAAAAATTTGCTATCTAATGTTGCAATCCTTCACGAATAGTGATACTCATGAGGTGAATTCATGCCCCTTGCCTTCGTGTGTGCCCATTTGCTGCTGGGTTCTCCCATTTGGCAGCCACCGGGCCAAAATGCCATGTCCTTCCAGGGAAAGGGAAGAAATAAAGAAAGGCATATCTCTTTCCCACACCAGTACTCACTCCTGGATTGGGGGAGATGGCTGGATGAAAGGCTCACTCTTACGGAGGCATGTGACAAATTCACTGTAGTGACTGCCAGCTCAGGGCAGGAATGGCAGTCAACAAGCCCCAGCCCAAGACTCACAGGAGCTTCAACCCTTTCTTCTGGGGTGAAGGCAACAGATGTTGCTGGGCAACCTTGAGTGCCAAGAACTCGTCCTGGGCAGGAAGAGAGGCAGTGGGAAGAGGAATTGCAGGTAAGGCCAGGCTCCAAGCTCCTGTCACATGCTCCATTGTCTTATTGAACACTATGTACAAAACACAATTCAAAAATAAAATTACTAAGATTTTCAAGACAGTGACTGTTGAGCATTAAACCTCGAGCACAAACACAGCACACACGTTTAAGTGTGCAGTTCTTGTGACTACAAAGGTAACATGCCCACGAAGTTAGCCCTGCTCTCATGGGCCAGAGTGCAAAATTTTACAGCTACCTAAAGTGACAATTCTAAAAATAAAATTTATTTTATTAAAAGATAATGATTATTGCCACTTTCTGATCATGATCCACTCTGCAGTCATATTGATCTTTTAAAGCATTGAGGAGAAGTTTTGAAAAGCAATTTTACTATGCCATTGATGATTCCTTGCAAGATTTTGAGCTCTGAGCAAATATACCAAATATCAGTATAAATCATACATAATTATGGATGTCTTCATTGTATCCAGTAGAAAAGAAACACATTTTTAAGTACCATGAATTTGTACTAAGAAAAATATTTAAAATTTTTCTCACAGTGAGACTATTGTGCGAGAAATAAGGAAAGCTACATTTTTGCCTTTTCTAATTGGGTACTTAAGCTCTGCACTTCAATTTGCCTAGAGAAAATGTAAACAAAACAAGAAATTTGGGAAATGTGATCACATATTCAACAATCTGTTCAGACAGGATCATGAAACTTTTGAACGTAGTCTAGGGATGCCCTTTTAATTTTCCCTTCATATTCAAATAATGCAAAAATAGTTAAAAGATAGTACCTACAGATATGGCTGTCAACTCAGTTTGGGAAATTCTACCAATGTGATTATAGCTCATCAGCAAGTTCATTAACATGTTATCTGGACAAGCTAAACCTAGGGAGGCAGAATAGATTTGATGACAACCTTTCCAGGGAAAGGGTGAACAATTTACCATTACTGTCTTCTATTTGCAAGTGAAACCTAGCACAGCTTTCGATTAGGCTTGGCTCCATAAGAAGAGCTACATAAGCAGTTGAGAGTGTTTACATGGGAGGATAACAGCAGGCTACTGTAGAAACTTGGACTCCAAGTAATTGGCATGGAAAATGAATTCAACTCATTAACAGGTCTCTGAAACACAGCCCTTTGAAAATCAGCTTGACAGTTTCGTTTAATAAGTATTCGGCACCTCCAGGCAACTCCACTAGACTCTCACCTTTCACTTTCTTTTTGTGTTCCTTGCAGCCAGTTTCTGCTGCCTGTTAACAGTCACTCCTTTGGAGAGAAAATGTTTTGCAGGAATAGCAACAGCAGACACTCAAATGTATGTATGCACAAACACATGGAATATTTTTCTTCTGAAAATGATGGTGCTCTCCTAGCCAAATGTTCAGAGCAAGGCAGAAGCCAGAAAGTCTCTGTATCAAGGAATAGATTGTTCCTGGGACTGCAGTTCTGGATATGAGGCTCAGCCACAGATCGTCGGTATCTGGCATCCTCGGCATGGATAGAAGTTGCACAGATAGATGGGGCCTGACACTAAGCATCACTGTTTTTTCTAAGTCTAGTCTGATGAGACAAAATCATTCATAAAATGTCAGAGCTGGGATGGTTCTGAGATTATTAAATTTTGCATAGAGCCCTGAGAGGTACCACTAACTGCCCAAGGTCACATTGGAATTCAACTCTCCAAGTCTGAAATTATCTGGAATTCCCCGCAGGGACTAAATTTTTAAAAGGCCAGGCTGGTGTAAAAATCAGTAAATGGAAGTGGGGAAAGAAGTAGATTTGGGGAGATATACTTATCAGTTAAACACTGCAGCAAATTGTGGGCACCCCAGACAAAGTGAAGTGGAAAATTGAAGCAATTAGGTGGATAATTCAGTTCAAAACACAGTCATCTGAAATAGTCAGATAATTAAAGCAAGAAGCATTTTTTGCCTTGAATTATCTTGATAGTTGTCTCAATTATCCACTTCAGTGTGTGTGTAGACTCAGCCAGCCAGAGAGTTCATAATTATCACTACTTGACCTTAATCTGATCTCTTTCCTTGTAAAACAGTTACCAGTAAATGTGAACCTAAAGGTAACTTGGGAGAGATGTGGTAAAGAGGTGAGAGTACCCTTTAAGTATCTCTAGCAAGAATAGAAAATGGTAAAATAGAGTGTGTGAATTGTGTGTGTATAAAACCACTGTGAATTAAGCAATTTTACCTGTCATCAAAATCAGCCATCAGGAATTGGGCATTACCTAAGTACAAAAGAGCAAGAGGGCTTTGTGTGTTCTTTGATTGAAGGGATTTAATTTAGTTGCAAATACAGTTTTTTTCTGTTATGAAAAATTAAGGACAATAGCTTTTAAAAAGAGGTTAAACCTATGAGGCTTTTGAACATTACCCATGTTACATTATAGCCTATTTTCAGATAAGAGCTCAGTTGCAAATAGGCAGATCAGAGTAATTCTGTTCTTACCACAAGGAGTGTGTGAAAAACACATCCATCCATATTTACAAATAGATGAATGAGTCTGCCCTGGCACAATCCATTCCCTTATGACTTTTTACTGTGTTCTCATTAAGATAGATTTGAAAATGTAAAACTAACTAACAAAAAGTTCAATAATGTCCACGTGTATTCAACTTTGGGGAAAGGAAAGCAATGCAGAAATAGATGGGCATTTGTATATAACCTTTGGAATCCTGCGGACAGAAAGGGCTTCGTAAATATTTGCTAATTTTATCTTTTTTCAATTAATATTTGCACCCTTTTCAATTAATATTCATTATTTTTTCAATTACTATTAGAAAACACAGCTAATGTATGATAGTTGAGTGCATGGTTGCTGGAGCCAGTTTGGCTGAGTTCAAATTGTAACTCTGCCACTTACTAGTTATATGAATTTGCCTAAGTGTTTTTAGCCTCACTTGTGGGTACGGGTGTCCTCAGCTGTAAAATGAAGGAAATGGTAGTGTCTATATGCTAGGATTGTTGTGCAGACTGAATAGCTTGGAATTAATTTAAAGGGTGGCTGCCATGTAGTGAACACCACTCTAAGTATTAGATATTATTATGACTTAATTCTCCTTGGTAATATATATTGAGACATGGATTGACATTAGAAGATTAAAGTCAGTACAAATTAGAGATGCTCATGGATAATTCCTTGCTAGAGTTTAATTTTGTAGTAAAGAAGTTGTTTCATTGGCCACTCTAACTAATTTATTAATGAGAAAATGGGCCCAGAGAAGAGGATTCTATTTGCTCAAAGTCATACAGTTATGAACCAACAAAGCTGAACCAAATGGCTGAGACCTAGAAAAACTAACATCAAGCTACCAGCTTCAGTCTTATAAAAGACGTATGCTTTCATTTCTGTCACCCAGCTTATATATGTGGTCTTTTTTATTTAAAATTTTATAATTTTTTTTCTTTTTTCTTTTTTTCTTGTAGGAGGACTGGAAAAGAAAGGGTTTGGACATTTAAGGAGCAAGCTCAAATGGGCCATCCTCAGGAACAATCTTATAGAAGCCTGAAGGCTTGTCAGAAATATTGTAATATCTTGAGAAGTGATGGGGAATTAGATGAGAAAAACAGATTTAAAAAAAATCATAAATAACAGTGGATTAGAAAACAAAAACAATAGTACTAATGAAGACAAAGCCCATTGACTGAACTAGAGTAAGCTAGGGGAATGGGTTTCCTCTATGGCCCAGTGCCATTTTTTAAGTCAGGCTTGCATAGCTAATTTCATCTCCTCTGGCTTTGGGGCTTCCAAGATAGCCCTGACCAGGAACACTTGTTCAATTTTTACCACCATCCCTCTCCCTAATCCCTACATCCCCAGCAATAGAAAGACATTTTTAGAGTGAGTCTGAAACATGAGCATCTCAGTTTTCTCAGGTACTCTCACATTCCTTTGAACCAACAAATTTTAAAGCCATTGAATGTAACAGCATACTTTGAATAAAATGAAACTCTGCGATGAAAGCAAGTCAACATGTACAGCCCTCTTCTCTGTTTTTCTTCCAGAGTTTAAATTCACCCAATCAAAGTTTTTCCTCATATCAGAGGGTCTGTCATGAAAAGGTAGTATAGAATGGTGATTAAGAGTTCAGGCAGACTCTGAAGCCAGACTGCCTGGGTTAAAATCCTAGCTCTGTTATTTAACTGTTAAATGACTTTAGACAAGTTAGACTGTCCTAAAATTGCCTAAGATGAATATTTGGAAATACAGGAACTTGGAAAAGTAGAGACCAGTGAAGGTTAGGTAGTCAGGAGAGGCTTTTCAAAGATGGCGAGGCTAAAGGATAACCAGTGTTTGTTCAGACGTGTATCTCTTTGGGAAAAAAATTGATCAAACTACATCTACCTTGTTTTTAAATCTTTTTTCCAGTTTCACTAGTGGGGACACTGCCAAAACTATCATGGCAGGTCTTTTTTGTTCATTTACAAAAAACGACTTTTCCAAAAGCAAGAGATCATATTTCCATATAAAAATGGATGAAAAGCATACATATGGAAAGACTTTAAGACATCTTTTAGTATTTAAGAAAAAATTTTTTTTTCCTCAAAGCAAAAGATCTGGTAAGAGATTGGCAGCTGCAACCATGGCATTCAAAACGGCATCAAGGAAAAGGATGTATTACACATGTCTCTTAAAACTAAGCCATCTGATAGCCAAGGGAGAAATAAATAACAGAGAAGGAAGCCCTGTTTCCCTTCCTTGTTCTTTTTTTAAATCATTGTAACAGAAATAAAATCAACACGGAGGAGCAAAAAATGAAATAGGAAAATCGATATCAAAAAGAGAAACTGGAAATTCTGTTTAAAATGATACACCACAGTCACAAATATATCTGAATCTTTCTTCTTGCTAAGTAAAAGAGACGATTGCAGATGTCTTTCCCCTACATTGTAAATCCGAACATGTTTTTCAGCATCAATTTTTAGCCCTAGCCTGTCCCTAATGATCAGCACCAAGTTCTTTCTTCACTGTGTTGGGAGTTCAACTGTATATTGTAGATAACTCTTTTATATAAAAAAACCAACATTTTTTCAAAAAATGAAAAAATGTCTTAGAAATGGTGATCTCATAGAAAAACAGACATCATGTTTGAGAGAAACTCTTTCAGTGTGAAGCCAGTTTCCATTTCTTGCTTATTTTCCTTTGTGATCGTCATCTGGTGATGGCACTTAGATACGCCTCCAGGAAAAGAAAAAAAAAAAGAATGAGAGCGAGCAAGTGAGTGTGAGAAAGAGAAATGAAGATAGGAAGAAAAAATGTGTATGTCCTGCTCAATGGCCTAATTACTGCACTTTATAATAAAATCAATATCTCATGACTCTTAAAAAGGAATACAAGATAAAAATATCATTTTCATCTTGTCATTCAATAAATATTTTAAAATTTCTAAGGCTTTACAACAGATAGACCAGAAAGGAGTCCAGCAGCAAGGATAAAGTAGCCAAATGATTAAGTATTTGTAAAGATTCCAGAATAGTGCCATGCATCAGTAAGTTAGGTCTCATCTTCTTTCCTTTTCTGTATCCAGAAAAGGGGTGTGGGGGAATGAGGACCAGTCCGAGTAAGGACACATAGCTGAAGCCAACATTAGCATCATTGTCTTCTACCACACCTCTATGTCTGCATATGAGATACAAATATACTATGACTTTACAGGACTGCCAGCCCTTCATCTTCAAATCTTTAAAATTAATTAAAAACTGTTGTGTTCATATTACTACCAAATATTTCAAAGTTCTTCAGGTTTCTAAACTAAATCTTTCAGAAAAACAACAAAAATTATTTCAAGAAATCAAAAGCTCCTTTCAATGGCTACATTAATGCAAAGTTCTTTTAAAAAAGAATGCATTTGGCATATTTAACTTTATTTTATTTTATTTATTTTTGTTTTTATATTTTGAGACGGAGTCTCGCTCTGTCGCCCAGGCTGAAGTGCAGTGGCACGATCTATGCTCACTGCAAGCTCCGCTTCCCGGGTTCACGCCGTTCTCCTGCCTCAACCTCCCAAGTAGCTGGGACCACAGGTGCCCGCCACCACGCCCAGCTAACTTTTTGTAGTTTTAGTAGAGACGGGGTTTCATTCTGTTAGCCAGGATGGTCTCGATCTCCTGACCTCCTGAGCCGCCGACCTTGGCCTCCCAAAGTGCTGGGATTACGGGCGTGAGCCGCCGCGCCCCGCAGGCATATTTAACTTTAAAATTTGCTTTGAAGGAAATGTTTCTTAGTCTGAGACCATGCCCACCAGTTTATAAAACAGGGCATTTTTTCCTGGTCACTTTAAAGAGCCTCTCAATTAGAAAGTTGGACGAGGATTAGCTTCAGTGATTCTGAGTTCTTTCCCTAAGTATATTAGCATAATGACCTACTCTCCTGCAATATTTTAAATGAGAAGGCTTATAATTAGATTACGAGAGAGAAAATATATGTTTACAAAGTTGTTAGCATAACACAACACATGCAGACTAGGCAATATCCAAATACTGGCTGTCTTTTATATATATGACCCATCCATCTAGTTTTTGGGATAGAAGTGTATCAGAGGAAAACATCCAGTACATAATCTTATTGAACATCCACACAGAGAATGTGCAGTCGCATACAAGAAAAAAAAAAAAAAATCCCATCGATTTCTACTTGTTTGAGATGCTGATCTATTGATTTTTGAGTGGCTCTAGTTACCTCACCATAGGAGTGTAGCTTCAGGAAAGGTGAACTAACTGGGAAATCTGCAAAGCAGCAAGCAGAGCAGGACAAATTGGTAAAATTATTTAATACTGAAACCCAACCTCACCGACCTCCTGACAAGACTTACAATTAGAAAGTAGGGAATAAATGTTAATTATCAATAAGGAACTATTTGGGGTCATAACCATGAAGGTGGAAATATTAGAGTGCAGAAACGGGCACAGTTAGGTACTCTATATGTTCTTATAATGTTCTTAATTAGTGCAGCAATCTAGGTAGCAGTAAGCCATAGAAGGAGGGCTAAGAGGGGCACTCTCAGACTTTCTGTTGCAAGTACATTTGCTGAAATTGCAATGGTACGTTCTCACTTAACTTTTTGTACCCCTGTCTCACCTCAGATCTTCTCAGGTTTTTCTCTGGCTGTCTGAATCCAGTTCCCCATTCCTCAGCCAACTTACCCTGATGTCTTGTTTACCCCAACATGCAACTCACCTCTTTTCAAAAGTCTTCTCCATTCCTTCCCCGACTCCCCAAAGCCTCTTCTGTGATTGTAAGGCTAGATTTTTCAGGGAAATAAAAATTTGATTAATTATTATTAAGGCATGTGCTTTTATCCATTTTAAATTGTAACTGACAGATCAAATGGATTGTACATTGATAGTTTCTAACTGCCTATATCAATCAATCTTCTATATTTTATACATATTCATAGTAATTCCACTAACCTTATATGGAAGAATAGGGCCCAATATATTGCCAGTATATCAGCAACTATTTTTGGAAGGATGCCTTCCTTAGGTCACATGTCCATATACAACTTGTTTTGGTAGTTCCATGTACCAGAACTCTGAAGTGTTACTTTCTACCAACGGAAAATCTATAACCTCATAATGATATCACATTTTGCTTGTTATTTGGATCACGTTAAGAAAGACTTGCTTCGTCCTGAATACCATGTTGTTGAGGATCATGTCTTAATGAGGAATTTGGCCCTTTTTATAGGAAATAGAAAAGACCTCATTCTAAAGCATATACACAGCAAGGACCTGAGGAGCTTGTATACTTCATAGAATCCTGAACTCATAGGATAAGAAGGCAAATTAAAAATTATCCTATACAGGAAATCCCAAGTAGCAGTATGCATACTATCTACATATAAGTCACTTAGGCAATTGATTACAAAGTCAGAGTGCCTCAGAATCTGTGAGGGTGGAGCTTGGCAAACTCATTTAAAGAGGATAGGTAACTTGCTCAAGATGACCCTGCAAATAGAGAGTGGAGTCAGAATTCACATTCAGATCCAGCTGAGTAAAAAGCTTACTCTTTTAACCTGATTAGGTGGTCTGTAAAAAGGATTTCCATAAGCTAACTCAAATGGAGTAAACCTGAGTTAAAAGGAAAAGAACGTCTGACCTAGCTTCAAACATCACTTCACCTCTGGAGGAAGTTGGAAAATATTCTAGCAGAAATACAGAATTGGTTTATTGGATTTTTTTTGAGAAAATAAAAATTGAGGAGCCTGCAAATATAAGGGGCAGATTAACCAAATAGCAGTTGCAGCCATGTAGCCAAAAAACAAGGGCATTTTCTCTGGCTATATAATTTGCAGAGCCCAGTGCAAAATGAAAATGTGATTCTCCTTGTTCAAAATGCAGGGAAAAAGTACTATTAAAATAATTAAAACATAAAATTGTTTTTCTTTCTTTTGCAATCTCTCTCTCTAGATGTGTAATTGTGGTTATTATTTGCTTTTTATTGTGGTTACAAGTAAATAGAAATTAAAAGTTAAAATATCAGCATGAAGTTTACAATTAATATTTGTATTTTTCAGTCAGATTTAAATGCAAATATAAACATTTAAATTCAAATATAGCTCATATGTGAAATCACCTATATTACACAATTCTTATTTTATAGTTTGTACATGCACATATGCTTTGTTTTTACCAAAGCAGTGGAAATGCTGCACAAAACCAACTCAACTGTTTTTATTACACCACCTGACAAAGCATACATTCTACCAACATTCTCTACTTTTGGCTCCCTATTGAGTAAGAAAGGACTGAAACTAATACATATACATATACATATACATATACATATACATATACATATATGTGTGTGTGTGTATGTATATATATATATGTATATCTTGCTCTATCTTTCCCTTTAATTCTATGTCATCATTTCTAGGAAAAGTGGTTGGCTAATAAAAGAAAGTAACATGAATAAGAAACAATCTGATAGTTTTTTTTTTTTTTTTTTTTGGTTATTCTTGTTTCTTAGAACACCATTGCCTTTTTTCTGCATTTGAAGCAAGTTCTGGTGCAAAAGAAAATATGGTCCATAAGGCCTCTCAGAGACCAGGTTTACTCAGTCATAGTAATGTTAATGCACATACCTCATATTTGTTTTGAGTCTTACTGACCTACTACATATCATGTGTCCATCAACCTCACAAGTTCTGTATGCAAATTGGTAGCAAGAAATGGTAGACATTCACATTGTGCACATTTTCTCTCCTCACACACATGCCCCTTTGTGCTATTGGTCTTCACTTACAAAACTTTGAATATAATTCACAGATAAAGTTGTTAAGAATTCCAAAATGCTGATAGCAGTGCTTTAAACCAACCCTAGGGTCCGTCTGTATATGGCTGTCTTATGCAACTACACAGGATGGATACTCATGACACCAACCTGTATGTGTGTATATAGCCATGAATAGGAGTCTTTCCTCAGAAAGGGATCAGGGTTTGAGTTCTTTGGGGCTTTCTCATTGAGGATCATAACTTCTATATTTGAAAAAGGAGACAAAGGTAAACAATGTATACAGTCAAATTATATTAAACTCCAAATTCAGGGAAGAAAGGGTCTAGTCCATTCTACATTTATATCTACCTTTTGTAAGTATGCTCTATGCTAAAAGTCATAAGGAAACACAGGAACAAAACATTCTGCCTTCAAGGTATTTAGAGTTTAATGGGGCTGTTAGACTTCTTTAAAACATCTTGGATATATTATAAAGCAGTATATATTGAGTGTTATTCTAGAAAAATGAAGAATTAAAGGAATTTCAAGAATAAAATAATTAATTATTATTTTAAAGACTGAAAAAGCTTCATAGAGGAGGTGGCAATATTTGAGGTAGGATTAAAGGTTGTTGCCATGGCTTGAATGTGCCTTACAAAACTCATACTGAAGTTTGTTATTCTGATGGTATTAAGAGGTGGGACTGTTAAGAAGCGATTAAATCATGAGGGCTCTGCCCTCATGAATGTATTAATGTTGATATCATGTTCTCTCTCTCTCTCTCTCACAAACACACACACACACACACACACACACACACACCCCTCCTATGGGATAATGCAGCAAGAAGGCCCTCAGAAGATGCTGGCACCTTGACCTTGGTTTCCCCAGCATCCAGAACTCTAAGCTAATAAGTTTCTACTTTTTATAAATTACCCCGTCTATGGTATTTTATCATAACAGCACAAAATGAACTTATAGATATATAGCATTGGAATAAATTGAGTAAGTGGAGGACATTTGACACACAAAAAATATACATAGGAATACATTTAATCACAGAGGTGAAAGATATCTAGAAGTAGAATTAATTACAAAATTCTTCTGAAGGAAATCAGAGATAACATAAACAAACAGAAAAACATTCCATAATCATAGATTGGAAGATTTGATATCATTAAAATGGCCATACTGCCCAAAGCACTCTAAAGATTTAATACTATTCATACCAAACCTCCAATGCCATTGTTCACAGAATTAGAAAAAAATAAAAATAAAACTATTGCAAAATTCACATGAATGCAAAAAAGAGCCCAAATAGCTAAAGCAATTCTATGCAAAGAGAACAAAGCTTAGTAGTATCACCTTATCTGAGTTCAAACTACACTATAAGGCTGCTGTAATGAGTACAGCATGGTACTGGTACAAAAACAGACACATAGATCAAGGGAACAGAATAAAGAACCCAGAAATAAAACTGAACATCTACAACCATCGAATCTTCCATGACTTTGAAAAAAAATAAACAATGGAGAAAACATTCCCTATTCAATAAATGATGCTATGATAACTGGGTAGACATAGCAGAAGAATTAAATTAGAACCCCATCTTTCACAAAAATATACAAATGTATACAAAATATACAAATATTATACCATATGCTTATGCTACTACTATACACTATTATAGTTTTATTATAATATATACTACTGCTAATACACTATATAATACTACTATGTACTACTATAGTGTTATACTATATACTACTAAATATTATTTGTATACAAATATATTTATAAAATATAAATATACAAATAATATACAAAAATAAGTCAAGATGAATTAAAAACATCAATGTAAGACCTAAAACTGTAAAAATCCTAAAAGAAAACCTAGGAAATATCATTCTAGACATCAGCCTTGGCAAATAATTTATGACAAAGTTCCCAAAAGCAATGGTGACAAAATCAAAAACTGAGAAATGGGACTTGATTAAACTAAAGATCTTCTGCACAACGAAATAAACAATAAACTATCAACATAGTAAGGAGATAACCTAATAATGGGAGAAAATATAATATTCACAAACCATGAGGAACTTAAACAACTCAGCAGCCTATATATATATACACACACACACATAGGTAAAGGGCATGAACAGGCTCTTCTCACTTTTTTTTCTTTTTTTTTTTTCTTTTTGAGACAGAATTTCACTCTGTTGCGTAGGCTGGAGTGCAATGGCACGATCTTGGCTCACTGCAACCTCCGTCTCCCAGGTTCAAGTGATTCTCCTGCTTCAGCCTCCCGAGTAGCTAGGATTACAGGCATGTGCCACCACACCCAGCTAATTTTTGTATTTTTAGTAGAGACGGGGTTTCTCCATGTTGGTCAGGCTGGTCTCGAATTCCCGACCTCAGGTGATCCACCCGCCTCGGCCTCCCAAAGTTCTGGAATTACAGACGTGAGCCGCTGCGCCCGCTATAAACAGGTACTTCTCAAAAGAAGACATATACATTGTGGCCAACAGACATGACAAAATTCTCAACATCACTACTCATCAAAAAATGCAAATCAAAACCACAGTGTGATACCATCTCATGCCAGTTACAATGGCTATTACTAAGAAGACAATAAGTAACAGATGCTGATGAGGCTGTGGGAAAAAGAGAACACTTATACACTGTTGATGGTAATATAAATTCGTTTAGTCATTGTGGAAAGCAGTTTGGAGATTTCTCAAAGAACTAAGAACAGACCTACCATTTGACTCAACAATTGCATTACTGGGTATATACCCAAAGGAAAACAAATCCTTCAAACAAAAAGACGCGTGCACTTATATGTTAATTGCAGCACTATTCACAAAGCAAAGACAGGGAATCAACCATGGGTGGACTGAATAAAGTAAATGTGGTACATATACAGCACGGAATACTACACAGACATAAAAAGTAACAAAATCATGTATTTTGCAGCAACATGGATGCAGATAGAGGCCATTATACCAAGCAAATTAATGCAGAAACAAAAACCAAATACCACGTGTTCCCACTTACAAGTTGGAGCTAAACACTGAGTAACCAGGAATATAAAGATGGGAACAATAGACTCCGAAGACTACTAGAGTGGGAAGGAAGGGGAGAGGGCTGAAGAAACTACCTATTGGATACTGTGCTCACTACCTGAGTGACGATATCATTTGTATTTTAAGCCTCAGCAACATGCAAAATTCCCATTTAACAAATCTGCACGTGTACACCTAATTCTGAAATAAAAGTTGAAATTACTTTTTAAAAAGTCCAATCACAAAAAAGATAAAAATAGAGGAGTGCATTTAAGGCTGACAGAGGAGCATAAATAAAGGAACAGCATATGTTAGAGGTTGGGACATCAACACATGTGATTAGAAGTATATGGAGTAAGGGAGTAATTTGCGGACTGTATTAGATTGGCTGCCATAACAAAATACTATAGACTGGATGGTTTAAATATTTATTTTTCTCACAGTTGTGGAGACTGAAAAGTTTAATATCAAGGTGCCAGCTGATTCAGTATTTAGTTCCTCATAAGTGTTCTCCTCTTGGCACATAGACAGTTGCCTTCTTGCTATGACTTCACATGATAGAGAGAGAGAGAGAGGAGAGAGGAGAGAGAGAGAGAGGGAGAGAGGGGAGAGAGGGAGAGAGAGAGAGAGAGAGCAAGCACACAAACTCTCTGGTATCTTTTCATATAAGAGCACTAATCCCATCATGAGGGCACCATTCTCATAACCTTATCTAACTCTAATTACCTCCCAAACACCTCTTTTCCAAATATCATCACATCAGGGATTTAGGGATTCAGGCTTCAATTAACAAATTTGCTGGCAAGGGGGCAAACAAACATTCAGTCAATAACAAAGAAATGCCACCAGAGATATAAAGAGAGTCCAGACTGGTGAGAGCTTTGAATACTACGCAAAGCATCTGGGTAACTGCTGCTGATTTTTGGGCAGCAGAGCAACAAGTTCAGACTAATGATTTGTGAAGATAATTTTGATTTCGGTGGGAAAGATGGGTTGTAAGGAGAGGAACCAGAGCTGTTGTGATAGTCTAGGAAAGAGGAAACGAAGATCTGAGCTAAAGGCAATGGCAGTAGGAATGAAACAAGAAACAGATATAAGAAATCTGAAGGGACTAGCTGACTAATTCAGTGTGAGAGCTGAGAAAGAGGTAGAAGATGTCTTTGCGATTAATTGAATTTGCAGGAAACAAGGTTAACAAAAGATCCATTTATCTTAATAGTTATCGAAAATCTTTCCAGAATATATGAATCCCTTTTTCAGCCTTAGTGGCAGAGTCTAATGAAAATAATCCAATCATTTTTGTGGTTGAAAACTCACAGGTTTTGGGGGGCATTTTTCAGAAAAAGTAGTTCACATCATAGAAGTCTATAAATGTAAATATGAGCAGAAAAACTTTGAACATACTTTTAGTATACTGAGTCCAAGACATCTTGGAGGTTTGTGTTTCATTTTCTCTACTTATTGCTATTAGCTTGTTTTACTGCTATTCACCTTTCTCCAAAATTTGATATAGCAAAAATTCCAATTTAATTGATGATTTGAAGTCATGAATTTTCTGCTCCTTTTGCTATAAACTGAATTTAATTAACTTTAAGTTTATAACAGATCATAGGACATTAAAGCTATTTGAGTATAAATATATTTTGATAAAAACTTTCATTTCTCTTAAAAGGATGAATTTCATTAAAATATTTTCCATATCTTATGAGTGCTTTTATATCCATCCTAACTCTAAATATATTGACAACATAAATTTATCTGATTTGATATTTAAAGTGAAATGAAGTTTTCATTTAGCAGAATTTTAATAAGTAGAAAATTCAGTTAAAATGTTTCAATTATGAAATTAACGCTGCCGATAGGATTCTTCTTCTTTTTTTTAAAACTAATCAACCAAATACCACGTATTCTCACTTGTAAGTGGGAGCTAAGCACGGAGCACATGTGGACATAAATATGGTAACAATAGACACTGTGAACTACTAGGTGGCTGTGGGGATGGGCTGGCTTAAAAAACTACCTATTAGGTACTATGCTCAGTACCTGTGTGACAGGATCTGTACTCCAAATCTCAAAATCACGCAGTATTCCTACGTAACAAATCTACACATGTTCCCCCTTTATCATCTAAAATAAAAGTTGAAAGAAAAAATGATTAGCTCGGAAAAGAAAATACTGAACAATAACATCTGGGTACAATGCAATTTTTGAAAGGTTCTTGCAGTCAAACATATGTAACATAAAATTGACCATTTTAACCATATTTAAGTATACAATTCAGTGGCATTAATCATATTCACAATCTTGTGAAATAATCACCATCATCTATTTCCAAAACTTTCATCACTCCAAACAGAAGTACTCTACCATTAAGCAATGACTTCTCATTCATGTCTGCCTCTAGTTTCTGTTAACCTCTAATCTTTCTAGTCTATAAATTTGCATATTCTAGATATTTTATGTAAATGAAATTACACAATATTTGTTTTTTAGTGTCTGGCTTATTTCACTTAGTGTAAAACTTTCAAGGTTCATTCATGTCATATCATGTTACAAAACTTTATTACTTTTTATAGCTGAATATTACTCAATTGAATTTATATGCCATATTTGTTTATGCATTCATCTGTTGATGGAGACTTGGACTGCTTCTGACTTTTGGCTATTAGGAATAAGGCTACAATGAACATTGGCATACAATTACTTGTTTGAGTCTCTGCTTTCACTTCCTTTGGATATATGCTTAGGAGTGGAATTGCTGGTTCATATGACAATTCTATGTTTAAATTTTGGAGGAACTATCAAACTGTTTCCATAGCAGCTGCAGCATTTTACATTTCCATCAACAATGTACAAGTGTTCCAATTTTAGTGCATCCTCAACAACACTTGTTGTTTTCTTTTTTTTTTTTTATTACAACCACCCTAATTGGTGTAAAGTGGTTTTGATTTGCATTTGTCTAATGACTAATGATGTTGAACATCTTATTTATGCTTATTGCCTACCTTTATATCTTTGGAGAAATATCTATTCAAGTCTTTTGCCCATTTTTTAATTGGGTTGTTTGATTTTTGCTGTTGTTGAATTGTAGGAATTCTTTATTCTCTGTAATAATCTCTTAGGTATGTAATTTGCAAATATTTTCTTCCACTATGTAAGTTGTCTTTTTACTTTTTTTCTACATTTTTTCTTTTTCTTTTTTTTTGAGATGGAATCTCACTGTGTCACCCAGGCTGGAGTGCAATGGCACAATCTCAGCTCACTGCAACTTTCGTCTACCAGGTTCAAGCAATTCTCCTGCCTCAGCCTCCCAAGTAGCTGGGACTACAGGGACATGCCACCACGCCAGCTAATTTTTTGTATTTTTAGTAGAGACAAGGTTTCACCTTGTTAGCCAAGATGGTTTCAATCTCCTGACCTCGTGATCCACCCGTCTTGGCCTCCAAAAGTGTTGGGATTATAGGCGTGAGCCACTGCTCCTGGCCGTCTTTTTAATTTCTTAATAATGCCCTTTGATACATGAAAGTTTTCAATTTTGACGAAGTCTATTATATATACAGTTTTTTCTTTTGTTGTTCATGTTTTTAGTGCCATATCTAAGAATCCATTACCATATTCAAGGCCATGACAGTTTATCCCCGTGCTTTCTTGTAAGAGATTTTAGGTTTTGGCTCTTATATTTGGGTAATTTATCCATTGTGAGATTATTTTTGTGTACAGTTTAACGTAGGGATACAACTTCACTCTTTTGCATTTGGAAATTTAGTTATTCCACCACAATTCATTGAAGAAACTATTCTTTCTCAATTGAATAAACTTGACACCCTTGTCAAAAATCAATTTGTTACACCAGGGCACAAAATGACAAATATCACTTTTTTTTTCACTCATGTGTGAGGACTAAAAAAAAAAAAAAAAAAAAAAAAAAAAAAAGACATTGGTCCCATGGAGATGGTGAATAAAATAGTGCTTACCAGAAGCTGGGAAATGTAGTGGAGAGTAGGGGATAAAGATGGGTTGGCTAGTGGGTACAAAAATACAGTTAGGTAGAAGGAATATGTTCTAGTCTTCTAGAGCACTATAGGGTGACTATAGTTAACAAAAAAATGTTGTACATTTCACAACAGCTAAAAGAGAAGACTTAGAATGTTTCCAACACAATCAAATTATAAATGTTTGAGGTGATGGATATCTCAATTACCCAGATTTTATCATTATGTATTGTTTGATTGTATCAAAGTATCACATATACCCCATAAATATATACAACTATTATGTAGCTATAAAATAAAAAATTAATTGGCCATAAATATACAGATTGATTTCTGAACTCTCAACTATATTCCATTTGTTTATATGACTATTCATATTGTTTTTATTCCTATAGCTGTGTACTCAATTTTGAAATTAGGAAGTGTGAGTCCTCCAACTTTGTTGTCCTTCGTCATGATTGTTTTGGCTATTCAGGGCTTTTTGAAATTTCATATACATTTGAGAATCAGCTTTTTTGACTTCTGAAAAGAAAGGCTGTTGAAATCTGTAGATTGCTTTAAATAGTATTGGTATTTTAGCAATGTTAAATTTCTCAATCCATGAACATTAATGTCTTTCTATTTATTTAGGTATTCTTTCAGAAATATTTTATAGTTTTCCATTGACAAGATTTTCACCTTTTTGGTTAAACTTATTCCTAGATATTTTATTATTTGTATGTTATTTCAATGAAATTGTGTTTTTAGTTTTTTTTTCTTTTTAATGTTCATTGCCGATCTGCAACTTTGCTGAATTAATTTATTAAGCCCAGTAGATTTTTTTTTTGAGGATTCTTTGGTATTTCCTATTTATAGGATCATGTCATCTGTGAATATAGTTTTCCTTCTCTTATAATTTGGATTTTTAAAATTTCTTTCTCTTATATATTTCCCTGGTTATGACTTTTAATATGATGTTGGATAGCAGTGATAATTTGAACATTCTAGTCTTGTACCTGATCTTAGGGGAAAATATTTCAGTCTTTCAGTATTAAGTGTGTTATGTCCTGTGAGTTTTTCCTATATACCCTTTATCATGTTGTGGACATTTCCTTCTACCCCTAGTTTTCTGAGTTTCCTTATCATGAAAGTGTGTTGGATTTTGTAAAATGCCTTTTCTTCCTCAATTGAGAGGCTCACGTGGAGTTTTTAAATGCTCTTTACGTGTTGCATTCTGTTGATTGATTTTTTTTTAGGTTGAACCATTTTTGTATTCTTGGGACAAATCTCATTTGGTTATGGTATACAACCCTTTTTTTTTAACCTACATTTGCTGGTTGCTTTATTTAATTTTTCACTTTAAACACAAGACGAAACCCAAAACCTCTGAACTTGTACTTTTCAAATTGAAAGAGAATAGCTACAATTCTAAAATAGCATCAATACAGTAAGTATCTCATTCTTAATAGTATTAATGGACTATACTGAAATATGTATAAATATGTATAAATATATTGTACTCAATTTGCCACTGAAATCAATTACAAATATTTATTTTGAAAGGTGCTACTATAAAGTTTATAGACTCAAATGTTTACAATGGTTATTCAGATTTATGGAATACTTAGACAACAGGTTCATCTTCAACATGTGGGCTATTTTATAATATTTATGAGCAGTAATTTTAAAGACATAGAAGGCCATTTTTAAATATAAATTAGAAAGATTAAAATAATCTGTCTTTAGTGCCTTCAGTTGTCACATGGCCATAAACCAAAGACTCCCAAAATTTCAAATGACCACTGAGGCTACTTGTGCAAAAATTCCCATGTGTCAGTACTTTCAATGTTGTGTGCATCAAATTATAGTACAGAAGTGACTATAAACAAGATGCAGCCCCTCTATTTCCATGAATAGCATATTGTATTATAGTAAATTGAGTTTATATTCCACCAAGTGTCATTCTCCCATTACTTCACTTTGTGACAGATAAGAATAGCTTCAAATCTGGTAGTCTCTTCATTACCCCTCAAAATATCCAATGAAAGGTTTGAGCGCAAAAGAAATGGAAGACATCAAATCTGCTGCACTGCCTTAAATTTCGATTTATAATTTTAGTGGAGCAAATAACCACTGAATGTTTGTCAGTGGGGAAATATTCATTTTATCTTGGTTAAGCTGGAAATTCTCTTCCGAAAATTCAAGAGGGTGACTAGGTAAAAGTTCATTTTTCATACACACACACAAAATTGTCAGAAGATTATGACTTGCAAGAGATCCTCTTGCTGCAAGTTCAGTAGCTGGAATACTGCCCTTTAGATGAGATCCAAGTCCTCTGGTATCCATCTTCTGCCACTCTCTACAATCCTTTTAATATGCTGTTGGATTTGTTTTCCTCATTTTTTTTAGGGATTTTTGTATGTATGTTCCGAAAGAATATAGCTCTGTGAATTTCTTCTCTTGCAATGTCTTTTCTGACTGGTATCAGAGTAATGTAGACCTTACAAAATAATTTAGAAAGTGTTTTCTTCTCTTAAATTTTTTGAAAAGTCTCAGAAAAATTGATGTTAATTTTTCATTAAATGTTTAATGAAACTCACCAATGAAGTAATCTGGGCCTGGACTTTTCTTCATTGGGACATTTTTTATTACTGATTCAATCTCATTCTGTGTTATAATTTTGTTCCGATTTTTTATTTCTTTTTTAATCAATTTTGGTAATGACTATGTTCCTGGGAATTTGCTTATTTGGTCTATATTATCTGATTTGCTGGTGTACAACTGTTCATAATATTTTCTTACAATTATTTTTATTTCTGTAAGTTTTTTTTAAATATGTATTTTACAAAAGCTTATGTTAAAATATGTTTATTAGTATTGATGTACAATATTTTTTCTCCCTTTGTAACTTTTCTTGATTTCTCAGTTTGTAATTCCTCCTGAAACTGACTTTTACTTCTGTGTGTGTGTGTGTGTGTGTGTGTGTGTGTGTGTTGCATTGCCATTTCTACTGTGGCGAAACTCAAGACAATATTCTTACTTAATTGAGAGTGCAAGAATACATGGATTAGACCAGAAAAGCAGGACTTATTCCACTGACTTAAAATTTTTCTGACGTTACCAGAGACGAGGTATTTCTCAGAAATATATTCTGCACCTAAACAGGAACTTCTATAAGCATCAATTTTATATTATTTTACCTATCTTTTGGGGATTGTTGGCACTGGACACGAGATGCTCTTAGATTGCATACACAGACACAGAATTAACCATTGAATCTCTTAAACAGAAAAGTGTGCCCTTTTCAATTTTATTTAAGCTTTCCATCAAGTTAGAGAGTTTGGAGTAAACACATCTCTAACATGCCTCTGATGGCTAATTTTTCTTTTCTTTTTTTTTCTTTCTTTCTTTTCTTTGTTTTGTAAGCTGCAGACAAACCTTCATTTATTTATTTATTCATTCTTTTGTTTGTTCCACAGAGTTTTGCTGAGCACCGACTCCAAGCAAGGCATGTGCTAGGTGCCTGGGATAAAATACTGACTCACAAAGAGGAGGACCCTGTCTTATGATGTTCTTATTATCAAAATTCAGGCAAGACTTAGAATAAATATTTAAGTTAGACTTGATTTCAAAAAGCTAAAACTGGTTATGTAGTCCATTTCAACAGCTTTTTTAAAAAAATGAGACATGCAGCTAATCAGTAATGGAGCCTGTATTCAAGCCATATTCCACAATCAATATTTATTTATTTATTTATTTATTTATTTATTTGGTTTTTTGTTTGTTTTTAATTTTACTTTAAGTTCTGGGATACAAGTACAGAATGTGTAGGTTTGCTACATAGGTATACATGTGCCAGGGTGGTTTACCGAACCTATCAACTTGTCCTCTAGGTTTCAAGCCCCACATGCATTAACTATTTGTCCTAATGCTCTCCCTCCCATCACTCTCCACTCCCTGACTGGCTCAGGTGTGTGTTGTTCTGCTCCCTGTGTCCATGTGTTCTCATTGTTTACCTCCCACTTATGAGTGAGAACACGTAGTGTTTGGTTTTCTGTTCCTGTGTTACTTTTCTGAGGATAATGGCTTCCAGCTTCATCCACGTCCCTGCAAAGAACATGATCTCATTACTTTTTATGGCTGAATAGTATTCCATGGTGTATATGTACCACATTTTATTTATTCAGTCTTATCATTGGTGGGCTTGGTTTCATGTCTTTGCTATTGTAAATAGCGGCCTGCAATAAACATACATGTGCATGTGTCTTTTTTTTTTTTTTTTGAGATGGAGTCTTGCTCTGCCACCCAGGCTGGAGTGCAGTGGCCGGATCTCAGCTCACTGTGAGCTCCGCCTCCCGCGTTTACGCCATTCTCCTGCCTCAGCCTCCCAAGTAGCCAGGACTACAGGCGCCCGCCACCACGCCCGGCTAGTTTTTTGTATTTTTTTTAGTAGAGACGGGTTTTCACCATGTTAGCCAGGATGGTCTCGATCTCCTGACCTCGTGATCCACCCATCTCGGCCTCCCAAAGTGCTGGGATTACAGGCTTGAGCCACCGCGCCCGGCCAATGCATGTGTCTTGATAGTAGAATGATTTATACTCCTTTAGGTATGTACCCTTTAACGGAATTGTTGGGTCAAAAAGTATTTCTGGTTCTAGATCCTTAAGGAATCACCACACTGTCTTCCACAATGGTTGAATTAATTTACATACCCACAAACTGTGTAAAAGCATTCCTATTTATCCACAGCCTCACCAGCATCTATTTTTTATTGACATTTTAATAATCAACATTCTGACTGGCATGAGATGGTATCACATTGTGATTTTGATTTGCATTTCTCTAATGATCAGTGATGTTGAGCTTTCTTTCTTAGGTTTGTTTTGGCCACATAAATGTCTTCTTTTGAGAAGTGTCTGTTTATGTCCTTTCCCCACTGTTTGATTGGGCTGGTTTTTTTTTTTTCTTGTAAATTTGTTTAAGTTTCCTATAGATTCTGGATATTAAACCTTGTCAGATGGGAAGATTGCAAAAATTTTCTCCCATTCTATAGTTGTCTGTTCACTCTGATGAGTTTCTTTTGTCGTGTAGAAGCCTTTAGTTTAATTAGATTTCATTTGTCAAATTTGGTTTTTGTTGCAATTGTTTTTGGCATTTTTGTCAGGAAATCTTTGTACATGCCTGTGTCCTGAATGGTATTTCTTAGGTTTTCTTCTAGGGTTTTTATGGATTTGGGTTTTACATTTAACCCTTTAATCCATCTTGAGTTATTTTTTTGTATAAGTTGTAAGGAAGGGGTCAGTTTCAGTATTCTGCATATGGCTAGTCAGTTTTCCTGGTACCATTTATTAAGTAGGAAATCTTTTCCCCATTGCTTGTTTTTGTCAGGTTTATCGAAGATCAGATGGTCATAGATGTGTGCTGTTCCTTCTTAGGTCTCCATTCTGTTTCATTGGTCTATCTGTCTGTTTTGGTACCAGTACCATGCTGTTTTGGTTACTGTAGGCTTGTAGTATAGTTTGAAGTCAGGAAGCATGCCTTCAGCTTTGTTATCTTTGCTTAGGATTGTCTTGGGTGTATGGGCTCTTTTTTGATTCCATATAAAATTTAAAGTAGCTTTCTCTAATTCTGTGAAGAATATCAGTTATAGTTTGATGGGAATGGCATTAAATCTCTAAATTACTTTAGGCAGTATGGCCATTTTTATGATATTGATTCTTCCTATCCATGAACATGGAATATTTTTCCATTTGTTTGTATCCTCTTTTATTTCCTTGAGCAGGGGTTTGTAGTTCTCCTTAAAGAGGTCTTTCACATCCCTTGTTAGCTGTATTTCTAGGTATTTTATTGTCTTTGCAGCTATTGTGAATGGGAGTTCATTCATGATTTGGCTCTCTGGCTGTCTATTTTTGGTGTATAGGAATGCTTGTGATTTTTGCACATTGATTTTGTATCTTGAGACTTTGCTGAAGTTGCTTATAAGCTTAAGGAGTTTTGGGGCAGAGAAGATTTGGTTTTCTAAATATAGAATGATGTCATCTACAAACAGAGACAATTTGACTTCCTGTCTTCCTATTTGAATACCCTTTATTTCTTTCTCTTGCTTGATTGCTCTGGCCAGAACTTCCAATACTATGTTGAATAGGAGTGGTGAGAGAGGATTTCTTTGTCTTTTGTTGGTTTTCAAAGGGAATGCTTCCAACTTTTGCCCTTTCAGTATGATATTGGCTGTGGATTTGCCATAAATAACTCTTATGTTGAGATATGTTCCATCAATATTTAGTTTATTTAGAGTTTTTAACATAAAGGGGTGTTGAATTATATTGAAGGCCTTTTCTGCATCTATTGAGATAATCCTGCAGTTTTTGTCATTGGTTCTGTTCATATGGCAGATTATGTTTATTGATTTGTTTCTGTTAAGCCAGCCTTGCATCCCAGGGATGAAACTGACTTGATCATGGTGGACAAATTTTTGATGTGCTGGTGGATTCGATTTACCAGTATTTTATTGAGGATTTTCTCATTGATGTTCATCAGGGATGTTGGCATGAAGTTTTGTTGTTGTTGTTGTATCCCTGCCAAGTTTTGGTATCAGGATGATGCTTGCTTCATAAAATGAGATAGGGAAGAGTCCCTCCTTTTTGGTTGTTTGGAATAGTTTCAGAAGAAATTGAACTAGATCCTTTCTGTACCTCTGGTAGAATTCGGCTGTGAATCTGTCTGGTCCTGGGCTTTTTTTGGTTGGTAGGCTACTGCCTCAATTTCAGAACTTGCTATTGGTCTATTCAGGGATTCAGCTTCTTCCTGGTTTAGTTTTGGGAGAGTGTATGTGTCCAGCAATTTATCCATTTCTTCTAGATTTTCTAATTTATTTGTGGACAGGTGTTTATGGTATTCTCTGATGGTAGTTTGTATTTCTGTGGGGTCAGTGGGGATATCCCCTTTATCATTTTTTATTGTGTCTATTTGATTCTTCCCTTTTTTCTTCTTTATTAGTCTGGCTAGTGGTCTATCTACTTTGTTAATTTTTTCAAAAACCCAGCTCCTAGATTCATTGATTTTTGAAGGGTTTTTCATGTTTCTATCTCCTTCAATTCTGCTCTGATCTTAGTTATTTCTTGTCTTCTGCCAGCTTTTGGATTTGTTTGCCCTGCTTCTCTGGTTCTTTTAATTGTGATGTTAAGGTCTCGGGTTGAGATTTTTCTAGCTTTCTGATGTGGTCACTTAGTACTATAAATTTCCCTCTTAACACTGCTTTAGCTGTGTCCCAGGAATTCTGGTATGTCGTTTCTTTGTTCTCTTTGGTTTCAAAGAACTTCTTGATTTATGCCTTGATTTTATTATTTGCCCAGGAGTCATTCAGGAGCAGGTTGTTCAATTTCCATGTAGTTGTGTAGTTTTGAGTAACTTTCTTAATCCTGAGTTCTAATTTGATTGCACTGTGGTCTGAGATTCTGTTTGTTATGATTTTAGTTGTTTTGCATTTGCTGAGGAGTGTTTTACTTCCAATTATGTGGTCAATTTTAGTATAAGTGCCATGAGGCACTGAGAAGAATATATATTCTGTTGTTTTGTTTTAGGAGAGTGTTGTAGATGTCTATTAGGACCACTTGATCCAGAGCCGAGTTCACGTCCTGACAATTCTTGTTAATTTTCTGTCTCATTGATCTGTCTAATATTGACAGGGGGGTGTTAAATATCCCACTGTTATGTGTGGGAGTCTAAGTCCTTGTGTATTTCTCTAAGAACTTATTTTATAAATCTGAGTAGTCCTGTATTGGGTGCATATATATTTAGGATAGTTAGATCTTCTTGTTAAATTGATCCCTTTACCATTATGTAATGCCCTTCTTTGTCTTTTTTGATCTTTGCTGGTTTAAAGTCTGTTTTGTCAGAGACTAGCGTTGCAACCCCCACTTTTTTGTTTTCCATTTGCTTGGTAAATTTTCCTCTATTCCTTTATTTTCAGCCTATGTGTGTCTTTGCACATAAGATGGGTCTCCTGAATACAGCACAACAGTGGGTCCTGACTGTTTATCCAACTTGCCAGTCTGTGTCTTTTAACTGGGGCATTTAGCCCATTTACATTGAAGGTTAATATCCTTGTGTGTGAATTTGATTCTGTCATCATGATGCTGTCTGGTTATTTTGTACACTAGTTAATGCAGTTTCTTCACAGTGTCATTGGTCCTTGTATTTCAGTGTGTTTTTTCAGGGGCTGGTATCGTTTTTTCCTTTCCATATTTAGTTCTTCCTTCAGGAGCTCTTGCAAGGCAGGCCTGGTGGTGGTGAAATCCTTCAGCATTTACATGTCTGAAAGGATTTTACTTCTCCTTCACTTATGAAGCTTAGTTTGGCTGGCTATGAAATTCTGGGTTAAAAATTATTTTATTTCAGAATGTTGAATATTGGCCCCCACTTTCTTCTGGTTTGTAGGGTTTCTGCTGGGAGATCCACTGTTAGTCTGATGGGCTTCCTTTTGTAAGTGACCTGGCCTTTCTCTCTGGCTGCCCTTAACAGTTTCTTCTGCATTTCAACCTCGGAGATTCTTATGATTATGTGTCTTGAGGCTGATCTTCCTGTGGAGTATCTTAATGATGTTCTCTCAATTTCCTGAATTTGAATGTTGTGTCTTGCTAGGTTGGGGAAGTTCTCCTGGATAATATCTTGAATTGTGTTTTCCAACGTGGTTCCATTCTCCCCATCTCTTTCAGATGCTCCAATCAATCATAAGTTCAGTCTTTTTACACAGTCCCACATTTCTCAGAAGTTTTGTTTGTTCCTTTGTATTCTTTTTGCTCTAATCTTGTCTGGATGCCTTATTTCAGCAAGATGGTCTTCAAGGTCTTCAAACTCTGATATCCTTTCTTCCACTTGATTGATTTGGCTATTGATACTTGTGTATACTTCATGGAGTTCTCGTTCTGTGTTTTTCAGCTCCATCAGGTCATTTACATCCTTTTCCATCTTTTTCTAAACTGGATATTCTGGTTAGCAGTTCCAGTAACCTTTTATCAAGGCTCCTTGCTTATTTGCATTAGGTTAGAACATGCTCTTTTAGCTCAGCAGAATTTGTTATTACCCACATTCTCAAACCTACTTCTGTCAATTCATCCATCTTATCCTTTGTCTAATGCTGGAAAGGGATTATTATCGTTTGGAGGTGAAGTGTTTTCAGCGTTTTTTTGTTGATTCTTCCTCAACTTCATGAGTTTGTCAAGTTTCAATATTTGAGGCTGCTGACCCTTGGATGTAGTTTGTGTGTGGACTTTTTCTGTTGTTGATTCTGTTGTTGTTGCTGTCTGTTTGTTTTTCTTTCTATAGGTCCCTCTTCTGTAGGGCAGTTGCAGTTTCCTGGGGGTTCACTTCAGGCCCTATTCATCTGGATCACTCCCGCCCCTGGAGATGTCATTCATGGAGACTGCAGAACAGCAAAGATGGGTGCCTAGTCCTTTCTCTGGGATCTCTGATCTCAAGAGGCATCAAGCTCTTTTGGATAGGAACTCTTTTGTATAGGGTGTCTGACAACCCTTGTTGGAAGGTTTCACCTAGTTGGGTGGCACAGGGAGCAAGACCTGTTTTATGAAGCACTTTGTCTCTTGATGGAGGTGGTGTGCTTTGCTGGGGGAAAAACCCACTCATCTGGGCTGCCTGGATTCCTCAGAAATAGCAAGAGAAAAGACTGTCTGCTGGTCCATGGAGACTGTGGCCACCCTTCCCTCTATGGGTTCAGGCCCAGGAAGATCAGCGTTCTGTACCTAAGGTCCTGGCTGGAGTTGGAGTTTTTGCAGGGAGGTCCCAAGTGCTGGGAGGGGTGGGTCAAGGTTAGACCTGAAGATGCACTCTGGCCGCATTCTGCCACAGCCGGCGTGTTGGGCTGTGGGGGATATCTCTTGTGACCTAGCCGTTCTGTTTCCCTGGCTCCAGCAGAGGAAAAGCATGGCCCAGAGTTATAGAGATGGCTGTTGCCCTTCCCTCACCCTGAAAGTGTAGCGTGTTAGGCAGCTATCAGTCCCAGTGCTGGCTGCTGCCCCTCCCCCAAGAAGCTCAAAGACTTAGACAGCAGGCAGCTGCAGCTGTGGTGCTGGTCGTCCCTCCCCCGAGGAATTTGGCACCCTTAAGTAGATTTTAGGTGAGAGGCTGTGTAGAGTCTGTGTGACTTTGTGGTTGGAACTCTAGGCCCCAGAAGCATGGGTTCACGAGTGGGATCTTCCTATCCGTGAGTTGCACAGTTCCCTGGAAAAATCACGACTTCCCAGGCTGAGTAGCATGCTCACTGACCACCTCCCTTGGCTAGGGGATGGGGGCTCCCCTGCTTCGTGTGGATCTCAGGTAGGCCACCTCACCACACTGCTCTTCCTTGCTCTCCATGGGTCACAACAGCCACCTAGTCAGTTTTGATGACAGAACCTGGATACTTCGGTTGCCAGTGCAGGATTCGCATGCTGTCATGGTTCTTTTCAATGGGAGTTTCTGATCACTTTTGCTTCTAGTTGGCCATGTTGGCCCTGCCCCAAGGCTGTTATTAATGTCCCCACTTTCATTTCTGATTTTCGTTTGGGTGTCTTATCTCTTTTCTTCTTTGTCTGGCTCTCTAAAGATTTGCTAGTTTTGTCAATCTATCCAAAGGACTAACTTTTTTTTTTTTTCAGTTTTGGTGTCTTATCTCTTTTCTTCTTTGTCTAGCTCTCCAAAGATTTGCTAGTTTTATCAATCTATCCAAAGGACTAACTTTTTTTTTTCTCTATTGTTTCTCTATTATCATTCTTTTTTTAAAAAAACCTGTTCTAATCTTCATTATTTCATTTCTTTTGCTAGTATTCTGTTTAGTTTTCTCTTCTTTTTCTATTTCTTTTAAGGGTAAAGGTAGGTTACTGATTTAAAATTTTTATTGTTTTATGATATGGGTATTTAATCCTATAAATTTTCCTCTTAGCAATGCCTTTGATGCATACCATAAGTTTTGGTATGTTGTATTTTCATTTTCAATCCTCTCAAACTGTTTTCTAATTCTCTAGTAATTTCTTATTTGATTCACTGGTTGTGTAAGTGTGTGTGGTTTAATTTTTACATATTTTGAATTTTACAGTTTTTGTTATTTTCTTCTAGTTTCATTCCATTGTGGTCACAGATGATACTTGTATGTTATTGTATTAGTCAGGGTTCTCCCTGACTTAGTTTAAGTCAGAGAGATTGAACTAATGGGATATATATATATATATATGAAAGGGAATTTATTAGGGATAATTGGCTTACATGATCATAAGGTGAAGTCATGCAACAGACCATCTGCAAGCTGGGGAAGAAAGATGCCAGTAGTGGCTCAGTCCAAGTCTAAGAGCCTCAAAGGTAGGGAAACCAACAGTACAACCTTCAGCCTGCGGTCAAGACCTGAGATCCCCTGGAAAACCACTGATGTAAGTCCAAGAGTACAAATGCCAAAGAATCTGGAGTCTAACGTCCAAGGACAGAAGAAACAGAAGGAAGCATCTAGCACACTAGAAAGATGAAAGCCAGAAAACTCAGCAAGCCAGCTTATCCCACTTTCTTCCACTGCTTTATTCTGCTGGCAGCTGTTTGGATGGTGTCCACCAACACTGAGGGTGGGTCTTCATCTCTCAGTCCACTGACTCAAATGTCAGTCTCTTCTGGCAACACCCTCACAGACACACCCAGAAACAACACTTTACTAGCTATCTAGACATCCTTCAATCCAATCAAGTTGACATTTAATATTAACTATCACAGGTATCAATCTTTTAAAATTAACTGAAACTTGTTTTGTGTTCTAACATATGGACTATTCTGAAAAAATTCCTATGTGCACTTGAGAACATATATCCTCCTGTTGTTCAGCAGAGGGTTCTATATATGCTAGGACTACTTGTTTTATAATGTTGTATAAGTCTTAATTTTTATTGATCTTCTATCTAGAGATTTCACTCATTATTTAATTTGGTGTTTCAAAGTCTCTAGTTATTACTGTAGAATTGTCTATTTTTTCCTTCAGTGTTTTTCAGTGTTTAGATATTTTGGGGCTCTGTTGTTTAATGCAGATACGTTCATAATTGTTACATCTTCTTGATGAGTTGGGCAATTTTTCTTTTTACAAATAATGCTCTTCCGGCCGGGCGCGGTGGCTCACGCCTGTAATCCCAGCACTTTGGGAGGCCGAGACGGGCGAATCACGAGGTCAGGAGATCGAGACCATCATGGCTAACCCGGTGAAACCCCGTCTCTACTAAAAAATACAAAAAACTAGCCGGACGAGGTGGCGGGCGCCTGTAGTCCCAGCTACTTGGGAGGCTGAGGCAGGAGAATGGCGTAAACCCGGGAGGCGGAGCTTGCAGTGAGCTGAGATCCGGCCACTGCACTCTAGCCTGGGCGACAGAGCGAGACTCCGTCTCAAAAATAATAATAATAATAATAATAATAATAATAATAATTATAATTATAATAATAATAATAGTGCTCTTCCATGTCTCTTGTAACAGTTTTTCACTTAAAAATCTATTTTGTTTGCTGTTAATATGGTCACTTCAGTTCTCTTTTGATTACTTTTTATGTGTTTTATTCTTTCACTTTTTAATTTTATTCTTTCACTCTCAATATATTTTTTTTCTTTTAATCTAAAGTGAGTCTCCTGTAGATAGTATATAGTTAGATCATTTTTTACAATCCATTCTTTCAATATCTGTCTTTTGATTGCAGACTTTAACCTATCAACATTAAATGTAAATCACTTTAAAAGTGATTACTGATAAAGTACTTACTCCTGCCATTTTACTATTTGTTTTCTGTTGTCTTATATCCTTTTTGTCCTTCATTTTCTTTAGTATGGCCTTCTTTTGTATTTACTTGATTTTTTTCATAGTGAAGAATTTTGATTCTCTTCTCATTTTCCTTGCGTGTACTTTCTGACATTTTCTTTGTGCTTAACCTGGGGATTACATTTAACATCCTAAATTTATAACAATCTGTTTTGAAATATTACTAACTTAAGTTCAATAGCATGCAAAAACTCTACTCTCATACAGCTCCATCCCCACCTTTTTTATGTTGGTGTTCTCACAAAATACATTTTATATATGGTACAATGCAATTAAATAGAATAGAAGAGCAATACATTAGAATTCAAAGAGCCATAAGTAATTTTCCAGGGACATTCATTTTGCACACTTCCTATTACTGAAAATGTGACCACATGATTTCAGCCCCAGGGGTTTCTTTGTTCTGAACACAATCCTAGAAATTTAATAGGAATAAGAATAATATTAATAATAGCAATAAAAAGCACTGTTTAGGAGGGTCCAAAATGCAAACTGAGATAGGTCACTATGAAGCAGTATAGTAAAGTAATTAGTAAGGTGGACCCAGCACTCAGAATAAATCTAGCTTCATCAATAGCCACATGATTTTTTTAGGCTCATTAACCTATTTATACTTCATTTTTCTTATCCTAAAATAAAGATAATAATACCTGCTTCAAGGGTTGGCAGAATAACTTATATAAGTCATGTAAATTGTCTATAACAGTGCCTGGCACATGGTTAGAACTCAGTCAAACTAATTATTCTTATTATTAACCCCCAAACCTTGTAATAGAATGAATGCATAAAAGCTTTGTTCAGAGAACTTTTGTTTCTAAATTGTTATTTTATATCAAATTTTCACCTTGGAAAAAAATTGGACTTAGAATCTGAATTAATCTACCTCACATACACAAAAGATTGTGAAAAGCAATATTTCTCAAACTAGGTCTTGAGATCACAGGTGTGATTTAGAAGAAATGTTGACATTTTGTTCCAAAGATTATTTAAGTGAAAATTCTATTCTGGAGTGGTATCTCACTACTGAAGAACATTTTAATAAAATATGAGTTTTAGTGGTTTTAGTTATTAGTAAAATAAGACTTTAATGTCATAAAAATAAACTAGTGGAGTAATAACTAATTGTGGGAGGTAATAAGATTAAGAACAGAGAGAATTTCACACATAACTGATGTACTCATGCCAAGTGAATATCAATTAATGTATGGCAAGTGCTGGCTTTACTGTAGTTCAATTTTTAAAAAGTTATAAAAGGACTGAATAATATCACAGTACATAGTAATATAGTAATGCCAAACTTAAATGAACCTGAACAGTAGCATTCACTTACATATTCAAATTACACAGTCATCTTTGTATATATAAACCTCAATTATTCATTAGTAGTAATAAGTAGCAATTATTAATAAATTTTTGATACATACTATTTTTATACTTTGAGTACTGAATATTAAGATGCTAATAAATTAGTTCATCAAAATAATGTATTGTTAAAAACAATTTTATTATTTGGTTTAAGAAAGTAGCATCATCCATCACATTAAATTAATAGAACTGATTTTATCTAATCTATTTGTAGCTTTATTTGTAATTTGTGATTTTTTTTCATTTTTGCTGTATTTGTATAAAAGTTACATAAATAAGGAGTTTATATCTTGTTTATATTTGAATTCATTTAACAACTAAAATAATATAAAATATTTAAATCAACATATGGGAGTAGATAATTTTTTTTTTGAAGGGTAATATTTCTCAAGTTTGAAAAACTTTGGGATACCAGTTAAGATCTTGGGTTCTACAGTCAAGTAGACTGGAGTTCTAACCACTGTTTTTCACTTCTTAATTATTTTTATAAATAATTTCAACTTTTATTTTAGATTCGGGGGTACATGTTCAGATTTTTTACATGGAAATACTGTGTAATGCTGAGGTTTGGGGTATGGATGATCCAATCAGCCAGGCAGTGAGCATAGTACCCAGTGAATAATTTTTAACCCTTTTCCTCCCTTCCCCTTCCCTGCTCTAGTAGTGCCCAGTGTCTGTTGTTCCCATCTTTATGTCCATGTGTATTCAGTTTAGCTCTCACTTAAAAGTGAGAACATGTGATGTTGGTTCTCTGTTTCTGTACTAATTCACATAGGATTATGGCTTCTAGCTCCATTCATGTTGCTGCAAAGGACGTAATTACATTCTTTTATATGGTTGTGTAGTATTCCATGGTGTATATGTACCAAATTTTCTTTATCCAATCCACCATTGATAGACACCTAGGTTGATTCCATGTCTTTGATATTGTGAATAAGACTGCATTGAACATATGAGTGCACGTGTTTTTTGGTAGGATGCTAATATTTGTTCTAACAGTAGCTAGTATTGAGACTTTGGACACGTTACTCTACCTTTCTAACCTTCAGTTTCTTCATGTGTTAAACAGAAATAATAATAGTACTCACCTCATAAGATTGTTGTGGGATTAAATATTATAATTATGTGAACACTTATCACAGTCACTAACACATTTTAAAAGCTCAAAAATGTTAGATATTGATAGCTGTTATTGTGAACAATCGCAGTCTTTCTCACAGTGCACCTGGATTTGGCCTCAAAATCCTTGTCAACATAATGCTCAGGGAAGCTATTACAAATCAGTTGGTGGTGGTTTTCAAATTGAAACATGTCTACCAATTGCTAGGTTAGCTATCATATCCATGCCATTAAATAAATAATACTCAATGCCAGTAATTATTAGAGAAAGTCCTACTACGTATAATTCTGGCAGTAATATATGCTAATCTTTATATGCCCTCTATAGGGCTGTAATTTGACACTTCCTTGGATTAAGATACCAGTACAATGTTGCTACAAACATTGTTTTGTATTTGGCAAGATTGTTTACCTTTAAATAACAAGCTTGTGGTTAAGGATATCAAGTTTCAGTTAGGCGAAACAGGTTCAAGGCATCTCTTGTACAACATGACTGTAGTTAATAACGATGTATTGTAGACTTAAAAATTGCTAATAGAGTAGATTTTAAGTTTTCTCACCTCCCCAGAAATGATAAATATGTGAGATAATGCATATGGTAATTAGTTTAATATAGCTATTTCACAAAATGTACATATTTTAAAATATCATGTCGAATACGTAAAATATATAGAATTTTTATGTCGATTAATAATATTATAAGAATATGATTCCACTTCCAGCAATGTGGCAAACTAAATAACCTGAAAATCTTCCCTCTATCATACATTTAGAAATGTGAAATTATCTTATAATATATTCTCTGTCTGTGTGTGTGTATATATATATATATATATAATTTAAAATATTTAGACATATGGTACTTAAATATACAGAAAATATACAATATTCTCTCTATATATATACTGAGAATATATTATGAGAATTATAAGAGAATATATTAAAGAGAATATATAAGAGAATTAAGAGCTCAATAAGAGTTCATAAAAGAATAAAGAAATGCCTACAAACCCCAAATGGAAAGGACACTCAAAAATAGTGCAAAATGGTTCCATTGTAGCTGTAGCTGCCCTGGAGGAAGTTGACTGGTCTCAGTAATCAAAGAAGCATGAGTTTTAATGGCCTTGGGTTCACACAAAATGGGAAATTGTAATTCCCTAATGATTCTACCTAATGCCAGGAATCATTATAGGGCCTCAACCTCAGTGAATACATAGACTATAAAAACTCCACTTGGGGGCCAGGAGCAATGGCTCACGCCTGTAACCTCAGCACTTTGGGAGGTTGAGGAAGGTAGGTTACCTGAGGTCAGGAGGATCACCTGAGGTCAGGAGTTCAGGATTAGCCTGACCAACATAGTGTAACCCCATCTCTACTAAAAATACAAAAATTAGCTGGAAGTGGTGGCGGACGCCTGTAATCCCAGCTACTTGGGAGGCTGAGGTAGGAGAATCGCTAGAATCCGGGAAGCGGAGGTTGCAGTGAGCCGAGATCGCACCATTCCACTCCAGCCTGGGGTACAGGGCAAGACTCCGTCAAAAAAAAAAAGGAAGAAAAGAAAAGAAAAGAAAAGACAAGACAAGACAAGACAAGAAAAGAAGGAAAGAAATGAAAGAAAGAAAGAGAAAGAAAGAAATGAAAGAAAGAAAGAAAAGAAAGAAAGAAAAAGAAAGAAAGAAAGAAAGAAAGAAAGAGAAAGAAAGAAAGAAAGAAAGAAAGAAAGAAAGAAAGAAAGAAAGAAAGAAAGAAAGAAAGAAAGAGCAAGCAAGCAGGCAAGCAAGCAAGCTCCATTTATCATATAATAAAAAATACAACAAGGAAGTTTTCTGTTGTTGTTGTTGTTGTTGTTCACTCTTTGCCTAAGTTACAAATAAAAAGTGTTCTCTAAAAATTCGTAACAATAGGACATAGGCTGCGCCTGTGCATGCGCAGGGCGAGGAGACCTTGGCTAAGCGGCGGAGGCGCCCAGTGGAGGTGAAAGCATTGGCGGAAGGAAAGCACAGCGGTAAAAATGCAGAGCTGGAGTCGTGTTCCCTTCTCGCTTGGGAACTCCCGTCTCGCCTCGGGTTGCAATGGACCCCAACTGCTCCTGAGCCGCTGGTTTCTCCTGTGCCTGCGCCGGCTCCTGCAAGTGGAAAGAGTGCAAATGCACCTCCTGCAAGAAGAGCTGTTGCTCCTGCTGCCTTGTGGGCTGTGCCAAGTGTGCCCAGGTCTACATCTGCAAAGGGGCTTTGGAGAAGTGCAGCGGCTGCACCTGATGTCGGTTCAGCCCTGCTCCCAAGTATAAATAGAGTGACCCGTAAAATCCAGGATTTTTTGGTTTTTGATACAACCTTAAACCATTTGCTACTTTCCTTTTTCTGTGAAATATGTGAGTAATAATTAAACACTTAGACTTGAAAAAAAAAATCATAACAATAGGCCTGCCTTCACCTGGTTAGGGAACCTGAATTTAGATTCTCTGCAGTGTACTGCCAATAAATTAGAATAAAAATGTCTTTAGTCTGGTCGCAGCCCTTCATTGTTTCACAAAAACAATGTACACCTCAATGAAACAACATGTTCTCAGCTAGGGAAAAGGATTCCTTAAAGACTAGTACTTCTCAACATATGTTCAGGGACCATGAACATCAGCATCACCTGGAACTTGTTACAAATGCCCACTCTTGAGCCTCAACCAAGACCTACTAAATCAGAAGCCTAACCCTAACCCTAAGGAAATGTTGACATTTAACAATCTGTGTTTCAATAAGTCCTTCAGATGATTCTAATTCAAGCTGAAGTTTGATAACCACTTTTCTAGATAAAGCCCTACTGAAGATGAACCTACGATTCTAAGTCACAAAGCTTTCTAGAAAACTACATATCATAAGCAACTGAACTTCATCTGACCTGTAACAGAGTTTGGGACAAACTTCACAATGTTGCACTGCATGGGTTAAGAAATAAGGGTTACAAAGAACACTTGTATAAAGTAAGGAAACCTACATATACAAGAGAAGAAAAGGTGTGAGACTCCTTTATTCTGGCATCACCAAGAAAGGTTTGCCAAGATCTGAAGGATGTTATTCCATAGTGTGGATCTATGACCCTGTAAAAGAAGATCACCCTCCTGTAATTCTACTGATTTTTAGGGCAAATGTGAGGAATCGGTCTTGTTAGTTGATTGCCACGTAGATCGGTAGACATTAAGCTGTCTAGATTTCATGGGCCATATGTATAGAAAAATTGTATTGTGATACTAGCCACAAAGAATCTGGAAAACTTGGTGTACATGAGTACTTGTTTGGTAGAGGAAAACATGGGTCTAATAACAAACTGAATGGATGCAAACTCCCTTGCTGGTAAAAGGGAGAGCCTCCGGTTCCAGTGTGATCTTTGTCAAGTCAACTCAAAGTGAATTCCCAGGGCCATTTTCAGACAATCTTGTTCATTGCATCGCAACCACTAAAGAAAAAATTAATAATCTTGGAGATAAATCTAAGAAAGGTATTCATAGTACAGTACAGAGAAATGAAGGGAAAATATGAGAGATTCAGATACATAGAAAACTGAATTAAAAGGTTCAACATACATGAATTTTGAATTACAGAGAAGAGAATACATAAAATAGAAAAGTGACAACAGTCAAAGAAAAGGAAGGCTTATATTTTACCCTGAATTATGAAAGACACAAATAATCAGAAGCAAAAATCAGAGTTAAAACTGCAATGATAAATAAAACTAAATCCAAAGCTATACATATCAGGGTTAAGCTGCACACTCAATATTAAAAAATCTTAAAATCAATAAGAGAGAAAAGGCATATTACCTACAAATAAAAAATAAACAGGAAACATCGCGGTAGTAATAGACATTAGAAGTGCATAAAACATCCACAGTTTTGAAAGAAAACTACTTAGAATTTTATATCTAGGCAAATTATTTTTCAACAGTGATACCAATAAGTAACTATATAATAAAATTCAAAACAACTTAGTTGATGGTATAAGATCAAAGAATAGTGAAGTACTGGAAAATATGGTAAAATGGTAAGTGGTGGTTGAAGTTACAGCATTTTAATGACTTATTCAGAAGGAGAATAAAAAAAGATATTGATTGACTTCACATATTGATTGACTTTAAACATAGAGAGTCAAGTAGGTATGCACATTTTAAAGGGAAATCACAAAACTGATAGAAATAGACTATCTTTCCACACAGTAGAGGGAAAATAAGAAAATACAAGGTAGAACAGGAGGGAAAAGAATGTATAGAAAAAGGAGGATAAGTAGAAAGCACATGGTAAGATAGTAGGAATAAATATATTCATATTTGTCATCACCACACATATAAATGGACTAAACTCACTAATTAAAAGGTAAGTATTGATGGATTGGGCAGACAAACAAATTTATTTATAAATTATTCATGAGAGATACATCTAAAATACAAGTACATGCAAAGATTCAATGTGAAGAGATGGAAATGGACATGCAGGCAAATATACAAAAGAAGGCTGATAAGACTATCTTAATATTAGATAAAGCAAATTGTAAGGCAAAAAAAAAAAAAAAACACTAGGAGTAAAGAGGGTCAATGCACAATGATAAAGTGAACAATTTAGCAAGACTATAGCAGTTTTAAAAGTTGAATGCATTTAATAGCATAGCCTGAAAATATTCAAAACAAAATTGAAATAATTATAAGAATTTGACAGTTCATAATCATAGTGGAGTATTTTCACACTTCTTTCTCAAGGACACATATTAAAGTATCTCTATGATATTCCATTAGTTTTTCTTATTTCATTCTATTAGCATGATAAATTTTTAAGGTTTAACAGAAAGAAAATTTAACTAAATGATACAGGAAGTTACTTCAGTATGATAAGATTGTGGTTTATTACTATTCTCCTTCATTTTAGGATTGTTCCAATATCCTATAATTCATACATATTATTTATATAAGTAAAATAAACTATTAAAATTTTACCTTAAAAATAAACAAAAAGTAAAAATAATTATTTCTCTAGCATATAGCATAATGCTTAGCACAGATTAGGCTTTCATTTAGAAATGGTTGAACTACACTCAAGATCATTTGAAAGACACTGTGGCAATATGTAGTAGAAAGAACACTCTTCTAGGAGACTTGGGTTTAGTAGAGCTCTGCCATTTACTATCTATATAGTCTTCAGAAATTCACAGTATATTTGCCTTACTTTAAAATGTATAGAATAAATTCTTTGCTGAAAACCTCAAAAAACTATGATACTCAAATGAGATAATGTATGTAAACATGTTCTGGAAACAATAAAATTCAAAGAAATGCAGCCTACCGTTAAAAGTACACCCAGCTGAATACGAGTTAGTTCATCAGTTGTCATCACCCCCACTTTTATGCAGTAAAACCCTGGCCATGAAAACTGTGCTGTATTTCGACAGAGAAACCAGGTACAATACAGAGTGTCGAGGAGTAACAAGCCATGGTGAGTACCATTATAGGTGGTTACCATAGTTTAGATGTTTGCTCCAAAAAGCTCATGTTGAAATTTAATTTCAATATTGGAGTTGTGGACTAATGGGAAGTGTTTGAATCATGGAGGCAGATGCCTCATGAATAGATTAATTCCCTCCTTGGCAGAGGTGGGGAGTGGGTGGGCGGGTGGGTGATTGAGTTCTTACTCTTCCCAGTTCCCAAGACTGTTGGTTGTTGAAAAGAGTTTGGCACCTTTCTCCCCTCTGTCTTGCTTCTGCTGTCACCATGTGATCTCTGTAAATTCCAGCTCATCTTTGCCTTCTGTCTTGAGTGGAAGCAGCTGGATGTCCCCACCTGATGCCCAATTTTGAATCTTCCAGGCAGCAGAACTGAGCTGAATAAATCTCTTTGCTTTTTAAATTACCCAGCTTCAGGTGTTCATTTACAGCAACACTAAACTAGCAAAGACAGTGGCTCATGTAGAAATGACAGTAAGGCAGGCATTGTTCTGATTTACTCAGATCTATCTAGGTGGTCTTGTTGGATCAGCAATGCAACAAATAGGGTTTCTGCAGAATTTTTCCCGCAATATCAAGTAGAGCATTTTGCTGGGAACTGAGCCCACTGTGCAGCTTTATCAAATAACATGATTTCAGTGACACTGGGAGGACAGTAGTAGTAATATTAACAAAGGTAAATTCTAATACAATATTTGCTATGTGCTTCTCACCCTTCACAGAATACATCTGAATAAAATAAGAGTATTCCCCTTTCTGTTTTGAGTGGTGAATTTGGCTAAGCAAGCAGAGTTCCTCTGTGGGGTAGGGGGATAATGAGCAGAAATGGGAGGACAAGTAGGCTGAACTTAGCTCTGAAGCTCAAAAACTGTATGCCATGGAATGCTGACACTCAAAGAGTTGCATCCTCATCTTTTCTGATTTTGGGAAGGAGGTTGGAGGCAGTGGAACACTATCTGCCATCTTTTGAAGTAAACACAACACCATCACCACTATCACTATCACCTCCAATCCTACTAGTTCTGCTTGCAAAAACCATAAGCTCATGTCAAGACCTAATTTCCCAAATAGTGTCCCCTTTTGATCATTGCACATTTTGTTGGCTTCTTTGACTTACTGGAAGACTGTTTTCTCAATCTAAATCTTTCCTAATACTACCTAAAGCGTTTGCTGAAGCCAAGAAATTCCAAATATAGTTTACATCAATCTAATTGGCTTAAAGATTTCTATCTGTGGTCTTGTTTCAATTTTATGACTAAACTTTAAACTGGTTTCTTAGAACTTTCAGGTGATCCTACTACAATTCTTAGTCTATCTTCGTCCTCTTTTCCCCTGATTCGAACAGCTATTTCGCACCTTTGCAAGCATCTAATATTGTCTCCCCTTTCCTCACTCTCAACTGATTAACATGATTATTTCATGGAGGAAATACAGGCTATCTTAAGAGACCTACTGCAAATCCTAACACCACATTTACCCATCTAACTAAATCTGTACCCGCATAATCTGCTTTACTCCAATTATGGATTTTGTTCCTGCAAATAACTTTTCTCTCCTACGACTTCAATTTATTCCTATACACTAGGTCCTCAACCTACAAAGATGCTGAAATAGCTCACATCTTAAACAATATTATCATCAACAAATTCCCTAAACCCCAAATTTCATATAGGTTACCACTTCTTCACTTCTTATCTGTGATAACTTTCGTAGCAACCCCCACCTTTAAAAGTGTTGTCTCCACATAATTCTCTTTAGTTTTCCACATCTCACTGTTTTCCAAATACATTATAGTTAAGTTTTGTTCTCAGCACTTCACTGAAACCACATATTGTGATCCTCAGTGACCTCCACAGTTTTTTAAAACCTAGGGTCCATTCTCATCCTAATTTTATTTGTTTTTTCAGCAGCATTTGACACAATATATCACTTTTCCTGTTCATGAAGCACATTCTTCAACTGGTTTGATGTGGGTTGGAACTTTCAGCTGCCCAGTCTCTGGAGAGGGGAGGGGGACTGGGTTTTGAGCTCAACCATATGGCCAGTTAGTTAATCAATCATGCTTAAATAATGAAAAAAATATAAAACTCTGAACAATGAAATTCAGGGACGATTCCTGGTTGATGAGCATATCAATGTACTGGGAGGGTGGCACACTCTGACTCCATTGGGACAGAAGCGCCTGTGATGGGAACCCTTCTAGATCTTGCCCTCTGTCCTTTTTCATCTGGTTATTCATCTAAAATCTTTATAACAAAATGGTAAGCATTTTGTGTGTGGTGCTTCCTGAGCACTGTGAGTCATATAATTAATTATTAAACTTCAATAATCTTCATCTAGTTTATAGGGACCTAGTGTATAGGGATACATTTGGTGGTGTGGGAGGCCCCAAATTTCTAGTCAGCTATGCAGAAAAGAGGGTAGGCTGGGGATTCCTCATATGGCTGGAATCTGAAGTAAAGGCAGTCTTCTTGAGGCCCTTGCCCTTGAACTTCTGGGTTTTGATGCTAACTCCAGGTAGATAATGTCAGGACTGAATTGGATTGTAGGACACTCAGTTCCTTCTGAGCGAAACTGAGGTGTCTGAAAATTGGTATCAAAATGCAATCACCTCCTCGCAACAAACAGTCTGACATCTGTTTATTTTAAAGTAGACATTTTGACTATTGAATTATTTCTGAGATGGAGTTTCACTCTTGGTCCCCAGGCTGGAGTACAATGGTGTGATCTCGGCTCACTGCAACCTCCGCCTACTGGGTTCAAGAGACTCTCCTGCCTCAGCTTCCCGAGTAGCTGGGATTACAGGCCTGCACCACCAAGCCTGGCTCATTTTGTAATTTTTTAGTAGACAGGATTTCACCATGTTGGCCAGGCTGGTCTCGAACTCCTGACCTCAGGTGATCCACTTGCCTCAGCCTCCCAAAGTGCTGGGATTACAGATGTGAGCCACCATGCCTGGCTGACAATTGATTTTTGATATGTGAAGTCAACACCAATTTTCTATTTTCTTATTTAATCTTCCAATCAATTAACTGTTAAATTTGATGCTGTGTGGGTTCCAGTGTGTATAGAACCTGGCACCATATTGGTGTTATATTAATTAGCAGCAACATTAAAACCACATAACCCTGCAAGTCATTACAGAGAATGAGTCATCATTCCTTGATATAAATGAACCTGTAAGTTATTACAAAGGATGAGTCATCACTCCTTGATATAAGTGAACTTTAAACATTTTACGCATTTAAAGGTTTGAGAGATTTTCTATTAATACTTATGGGAATAAATGTTAAGCTTTTAGTTAAAAATCTGTTAAATCTCAAGCAGGGAAGAATAATGGATATCATAAAACACAAAGAAGGGAATACACTTTAAAATTGCTTTCAATTTTCTTGATGATTTAAATCTCAAGAGGGAATCAGCATGAAATGTCCACTACATGTTGTTTCAATTAGAATAAACTAAAAAAAGATTAGTTGTCTTCATTGGGCATCAAATATTGTATGCAGTTATTATTTTACTTGCAAAATGTTTATTAATTATTTGGTCTTCCTTTAAAGTTATATATGAAGATCTACTCAGATAAGATGCTGCCATTACTCAGAATTTCAGCAAGGACACTGGCATTCAGTAGGTAGGTGTTTGTTATACATGCATAAAGGTACCCATATAATAAATGCCATACCAAAAAGAATGCACTAAAAACACATTTTCTTCATTGTGTTTATGTCACATTGTCAGAGATTTGCTTGCCTTAAATGACATCCATCTTCCGTGCCATTGCTTTTGCCCTTAGGAGCATAAAAAGCTTCTGGACTTGATTTGAAAATATGGCTACATTTGTTCTAATTCTATTTCTTCTCAAGATACATGTGCCTTGAGGGAGAAAAAAAAAGAAAAAAAAACAGATCTAGAAAGCAGAAAGAGAAAGTCTTTTCTTTTTTTCTCCACCCCATTGGTGCCATCCAGAAACGGAGTGTTGATATTTATTATTTGGATCAAAAGGGAACCAGACTTGACTCATAGATGTTTCAGCATTATAGAGTAGTGTATTTGTATTCTAGGGCTGCTGTAACAAACTGTGTGACTTAAATAACAGAAATTTATTGTTGCATAGTTCTGCAAGCTAGAGGTCTGAGATCAAGGTGCTGGCAGGTCCATTTTTCCTTTGAAGACACAAGGGAAAGATCTGTTCCAAGTCTGTCTCCTAGCTTTTGGCAGTGTAACTCCAGTCTTCATATGGCATTATCCCTGTGGGTTCAAATTTCCTTTTCTTATGAGGACAACAGTCACAGCGGTTTAGGGGCTCAGCCTACCCCAGTAAGACCTCATCATAACTTAACTAAAAGTGTGGTGCAGCAGCCACAATGTGGAAAGGAGTCCAATCCCTTTGCCCTGGGAGCCCCCACTCCCTCATTCTTCAATAGGCAGGACCCCTGGCACATGACTACAGAACAGCTGCCACACCTATGGCTGAACAAATATACTGGTCATGGCTCTGAATTTCCTGGGGCAAGACTCCCAGAGGCAACTGACTGCCCCCACTGCCACTGCCACAGTAGTGGTCAAGACCCTATTGCTGATCGTCTGGGGGAAAATAACAAAAAGCCTGAAGTCTACACCTGAACTTACAGTATGCCACAGTCATCATATGGAGAGTAGACCTGTCTCTTCAACCTCTGAGCTCCTGACCCCCAACTCCCCAACAAGCAGAGCCTCCAGCTCACACCAGCAGTGGAGCCACCCCACCCCCAGTAGCAGCTTCTCCATATTTCTGGGAGGTGGAGACCTCAGGAGCAATCAAAAGCTCCTCTGCCCCTGCCTCTGCAGTGGCACTAACCCTGCTACCTTAGGGTTAGTAAGGTGAAGGAGCAAAGACCCTAAGTGTCTTATCCACACCTCTAGCAAGCTACAGCAGACTCAAAGAAAGAAGGCCAGTCTGCACCCTATGGGTCCCTCCCCATGCCAACCCATGACTCCTCACCAGTCAGGGCCCCACTGGCTTGGGTTCACATCATGGACCCCCCTGTCCTGGGCAGATCACACTGAGCGATTGCTGCTGTACATCTCTCTGGGATCTAGTTCCAGGAAATAAGTGAAAGACCCTCGGCCACAACCTCTGCTGAAGTTCCTTCCTTTGCTGCCTTTAAGTTGGGAAGGGAACATAAACCCTGAGATTGTCCCAGAGCTGTGGTGGGCAGTCTTGGAAGGCCAAGTCATGATCTACAGCCAGTACGCAAGTGAGAGAGGAGCCCACAACTTCAGAGCATTGAGAGGGAGCACAGTTGCAACTGTGAGAAAATATAGGGGAGACGTGACTGAACAAGAGCCAACCTACTGACTGTTATGCAAAAGCACCATCTACTAAATCACACCCCAAAACTTCAACACCAAAAATACTTTGCTAACGTATTCCCCTGTAAAACCAAAGACAAGAAGTCAGCTACAAATAAAGAGCCTGCATAAAGTCTTAGCCCTGTGAAAACACCCCAAAAAGCAGTCTGCTGACTGTACTCAATCTATATCACAGATAAAGGAACATCCACAAACAGAGATGAGAAAGAACTAACATAAGAACTCTGGCAACTCAAATGAACAGAGTGTCTTGTGTCTTCCAAACGACTGCACTAATCTTCCAACAGGGTTTCTTAACAGAGTCAAGGTGGCTGAAATGACAGAAATAGAATTCAGAATATGGATAGGAATGAAGATCATTGAGATTCTGAAGGAGGGCAAAGCCTGATCCAAGGAAAATAAGTATCACAATAAAGTGGTACAGGAGCTAAAAGATGAAATAATCAGTATAAACAAGAACCCAACTGCCCTGATAGTGCTCAAAAGCATACTACAAGAATTTTATAATGCAATTGCGAGCATTAATAGCAAAATAGAACAAGCCGAGGACAGAATCTCAGAGTTTGAAGAATGGCTCCCTGAAGTAAGAGAGCCAGACAAAAAAAATTAAAAAAAAAAGAAAAAGAACAAACAAAACTCCTGACAAATATGGAATTATATCAAGAGGTCAAATATATGAATCATTTGTGTCCCTGAAAGAAATGAAGAGAAAGGAAACAAATTGGAAAACATTTTAGGATTTCATCCACAAAAACTTCCCCAACCTCATTAGACAGGGCGACATTCAAATTCAAGAAATACAGAAAACACCAGCAAGATACTACACAAGAAGATCATCCCCTAGATACCTAAATACCATCAGATTTTCCAAAGCCAAAATGAAAGAAAAAATGTTAAATGTAGCTAGAGGGAAAGGACAGGTCACCTAAAAAGGGAATCCCATGAGACTAACAGCAACCTTTCGGCAGAAACCCTACAAGCCAGAAGAGATTGGGAGACAATATGCAACATTCTTAAAGAAAAAATGTCTCCACAAAAGAAAGTGATATCCAGTCAAACTAAGTTTCTTAAGTGAAGGAGAAATGAGATCCTTTTCTGACAAGCAAATGCTGAGGGAATTAATTACCACAAGAGCTCTTAAAAGTAGTGCTAAATCTGGAAAAGAAAGAACATTACTAGCCAATACAAAAACACACTTAAGTACACAGACAAGTGACACTATAAAAATATCACAAATCAAGTCTTCATAATAACCAGCTAACAACACAATGACAGGGTGAAATCCACACATAGCATTACTAAACTTGAATGTGAATTGGTTAAAGGCCACAATTAAAAGACACAAGGTGGCAAGCTCGATAAAAAAGCAAGACCCAATGGTATATGCTGTTTTCAAGAAATGCATCTTCCATGCAAGGACACCCATAGGCTCAAAATAAAGGGATGGAGGAAAATCTACCAAGCAAATGAAAATTCAAAAAAAGTAGGGGTTGTAAGTCTAGTTTCAGACAAAATAGACTTTAAACCAAAAAAGATTTTTAAGAAGACAAAGAAGGACATTACATAATGGTACAGGATCAAATTCAACAAGAAGACCTAACTATCCTAAATATACATGCACCCAACACAGGAGCACCCAGATTCATAAACCAAGTTCTTAGAGATGTACAAAGAGACTTAGAGTCTCACACAATAATAGTGAGAGGCTTCAACATCCCACTGACAGTATTACATAGATCATTGAGGCAGAAAATTAACAAAGGTATTCAGGACCTGAATTCAACATTGGACCAAATGAATCTGATAAACCTCTACAGAACTCACCACCAACAATAGAATATCTATTCTTCTCATTGCTACATAGCACATACTCTAAAATCTACCACACAATTGGACGTAAAACAATCCTCATCAAATGTAAAAAAGCCTGAAATCATACGAACCGCACTCTTGGTTCACAGTGGAATAAAGTAAAAATCAAGACTAAGAAAATCACTCAAAACCATTCAACTACATGGAAATTCAGCAATCTACTTCGAAATGACTTTGGGGTAAAAGAGAAGTAAGGCAGAAATCAATGAATTATTTGAAACTAATGAGAACAAAGATACAACATACCAGAATCTCTGGAACACAGGTAAGGCAGTGTTAAGAGAAAATTTACAGCACAAAAAACCTACATCAAAAAGTTAGAAAGATTTCAAATTAGCAACCTAACATCACACCTAGAGGAAGTAAAGCAAGAGCAAACAAAATCTAAAGCTAGCAGAAGACAAGAAGTCAGCAAAATCAGACGCGAACTGATGGAGAGTGAGACGCAAATAATAATAATAATAAACTTAAAAAATTAACAAATTGCAAAGCTTTAAAAAAATTAATAAGATATGTAGACCATCAGCCAGAACAATAAAGAAGAAAAGAGAGAAGATCCAAGAAAAAAAATTAGAAATTAAAAAAGGAATGTTACCATCTACCCCACAGAAATACAAAACACCATCAGAGACTGCCATGAACACCTCTATGTACACAAACTAGAAAATCTAGAAGAAATGGATAAATTTCTAGAGAAATAAACCCTCCCAAGACCTAACCAGAAACAAATTGAATCTATTGAATCTTGAAACAGACCTATAATGAGCTCCAAAACTGAATCAATAATAAATAGCCTACCAACCCCCCAAAAGCCCAGGAACAGATGTATTCACAGCTAAATTCTATCAGATGTATGCAGAAGAGCTGGTACCATTCCTACTAAAAATATTCAAAAAAATGAGGAGGAGGGACTCCTCCCCACCTCATTTTATGAGGCCAACATCATTCTGATACCAAAACTTGACAAACACAACAATAACAACAAAAAATCTTCAGTCCAATATCCGTGACAAATATAGATGCAATAATCCTCAACAAAATACTAGCAAACCAAGTCTAGCAGTACATCAAAAAGCTAATCCACCATGATCAACTAGGCTTTATCACTGGGATGCAAGGTTGTCTCAACACACACAAATCAATAAATGGGATTCATCACATAAACAAAACTAAAGGAAAAAAACACATGATGTAAAATAGGCTTTTGATAAAATTCCACGTGATGCAAAAAGTTCCACATGATGCAAAAACCACATGATGCAAGAAAGGCTTTTGATAAAATTCTACATAATTCATGTTAAAAACTCTCAGTAAAGTAGGTATTGAAGAAACATACCTCAAGATAATAAATGCTACCTATGACAAACCCAAACCCGACATCATACAAAATAGGCAAAAGCTGGAAGCATTCTCCTTGAAAACCAGAACAAGAAAAGCATATCTTCTCTCACTACTCCTATTCAACATAGTATTTGAAGTACTGACAAGAGCAATCAGGAAAGTGAAAGAAATAAAGGACATCGAAAGAAGAAAAAAGGAAATCCAATTATGCCTGTTTGCAGATGACATGATTCTACATCTCAGCAACCCCATAGTCTTGGCTCAAAAGCTCCTTGAGCTGATAAAATACTTCAGCAAAGTATCAACACACCAAAATCAGTAGCATTCCTATACATTAACAACAGCCAAGCCAAAAGTCAAACCACAAATGCAATCACATTTAAAATTGCCACAAAAAGAATAAGATACCTAGGAATACACTTAATCATGGAAGTAAAAGATCTCTGCAAAAATAATTACAAAAACCCTGTTGAAAGATCAGGGGCAGCACAAATGAATGAAAACAAAAAAACAAAACAAACATTCCATGCTTATGTTTAGGAAGAACGTGATATTGTTAAAATGGTCATACTGACCAAGCAATTTACAGATTCAATGCTATTTCTATCAAACTACTGAAATGGGAAATGTTCCTTTGGCCCTCTCACAGGGCGTGTGACAGAGAGAGTGGCTCACTTCTTCAGTGCCCTGCTGCTCAGACTTCTAGGGGAGCATACAGGCAGGCAGGTTGTGGGGCTCTGGTCCCACGGCAGTGTCTAGAGGTGAATGTTAACAGCTCCTGAAGCCCCAGTAGGCATGTGTTACAGGGTGCTCTTTTAGTTTTGTCATCTATAGGCTTGTGTTAACCACCTCAATTAGACCCTCCACCTTGTCGCAAGGACAAAGGGTTTTCTATATTCTGCATTCTTGCCTAGGTGTACCAAAAGAATTCAATCACACTTGGGCTTGGAGAATGAGTGCAAGGTTTTATTGTGTGAAAGTAGCTCTCAGCAGATAGGGGAGCCAGATGGGAAATGGTTTTCCCTTGGAGTCCAGCTGTTCAGTGGCCTAGGCTCTCCTCAGACAGCCCTGGCCAAACTTCATCTAATTCTGTGGGTTGGTGGCCTGCTGGCAAGCTGGTGCCTGTCAGTGGGTTCCTCTGGAGGTCCAGCCGCCTGTGTGTTCCTCCACCGATGGGCTTTTCTCGACGATGTGTTCCTCACAATGTCCAACTGCTGGTGTGGCTGCCTGCTAGGGTCTCGGGGGTTTTTATAGGCACAGGATGGGGACGTGGTGGGCACAAAGGCAGGAGTGCCTGTTCTCACCTAGATCAGTGGGGGTGGAGCCCTAGCCAGGGACCACGCCTTCCTCTACCCAGTATTTCCCTTTCCCCCTTCTATATCATTTAAAGGGACCACACTCTTCCAATCCCAGCACTTCCGTATCACTACCAAGGACATTCTTTCCAGAACTAGAACAAATATTCATATTTAAAAACTCATTTGGAACGAAAAAGGATGCCTGAATAGTGAAGGCAATCCTAAGCAAAAATAACAAAGCTTGAGACATCATATTACTTGACTTCAAACTATACTACACTGCTACAATGCACAAAACAATATGGCCCTGGTACAAAAATAGATATAGAGACCAATGGAAGAGAACAGATAGTACAAAAATAAGGCTGCATGCCTACAGCCATCTGATTTTTGACAAACTTGACAAAAACAAGCAATGGGGGAAGGATAAGTAATGCTGGAATAACTGACTAGCCATATGCAGAAAATTAAAACAGGACCCCTTCTTTACACCATATAGAAAAATTAACTCAAGATGGATTAAAGACTTAAATGTAAATCCCAAAACTCTAAAAACCTTATAAGATAACCTAAGGACCAGCATTCTGGACCTAGGAGGTGGAAAAAATTTCGTCACAAGGACGTCAAAAGCAATTGTGAACAAAGGAAAAATTGACAAATGAGATCTAATTAAACTAAAGAGCTTCAGCACAGCGAAATGAACTATTAATAGAGTAAAATGACCACCTACAGAATGGGATAAAATATTTGCAAACTATTTATCTCACAAAGGTCTAATACCCAGCATCTCTAGAGAACTAAACTGATTTAAAAGCAGAAAACAATCCAATTGAAAAGTGGGCAAAGGACATGAACAAACAGTTTTCAAAAGAAGATGTACATGCGACCAACAAGTACATGAGAAAAGCTCAATATTACTAATCACTAGAGAAATACAAATTAAAACCAGAGTGAACTACCATCTCATACCAGTCAGAATGGCAATGATAAAAAAGTCAAAAATTTCCAGATGCTGGCGAGATTGTAGAGAAAAGAAAATGCTTATGCTCTGTTGGTGGGAGTGTGAGTTAATTCAACCAGTGAGGAAAGCAGTGTGACACCTCCTCAAAGAGCTAAACACAGAACCACCATTCCATCTAGCAATCCCATTACTGGGTATATACCCAAAGGAATATAAAACATTCTACCATAAAACACATGTACACGTATGTTCATTTGGAAACTATTCACAATAACAAAGGCATGGAATCAACCTAAATGCCAATCAATGGCAGATAGTACAAATAAAATCTGGTACATATACACTATGGAATATAGACAGCTATGAAAAAAAAAAAGATCATGTCCTTTGCAACAACATGAATGGAGCTGGAAGCCATTATCCTAAGCAAACTAATACAGAAACAGCAATCCAAATGCCACCTGTTCTCAATTGTAAGTGGGAGCTAAATGATAAGAACACATGGACACACATATAGTAACAACAGACATTGGGGCCTACTTGTGGGTAAAGGGTAGGAGGAGAGAGACAATCAGAAAAAAATATAATTATTGAATACTAAATTTAGTGACAAAATAATCTGTACACCAAGCTCCTGTGACATGAGTTTACCTATATAACAAACCTGCACATGTATCCCTGATCGTAAGATAAAAGGTAACAGGAAAGCCATTGATAAAACAACAAACAAACAAAAACTGCCTTATTTCCAAATAAAGTCACATTCTGAGATACTGTAGGTTAGGACTTAAAATGTATGAATTTGGCAGGGGGCACAATTCAAACTATAACAGGTAAAATTAATAATAGCAGTTACAAATTTGATCATATACAATTTTCCAGACCCTATGTTTAGATGTTTACATAGAGTATCTCATTTTATTAACTTTTATTTTAAGTTCAGAGGTACATGTGCAGGCTTGCTAGATAGGTAAACTTGTGTCATGGAGGTTTATTGTACGAAGTATTTCATCACCCAGGAATTAAGTCTAGTACTCATTAATTATTTTTCCTGATCTTCTCCCTTCTTCCACCCTCCAACCTCTGATAGGCCCCAATGTGTGTTGTCCCCCTCTGTGTGTCCATATGTTCTCAGCATTTAGTTCCCAATGGTAAGTGAGAACATGCAGTATGTGGTTTTCTGTTTCTGTGTTAGTTTGCTAAAGATAATGGCCTCTAGCTTCATCCATGTCCCTGCAAAGGACATGATCTCTTTATGGTTGCATAGTATTCCATGGTCTACAAGTTCCACATTGTCTTTATCCAGCCTATGATTGATGGGTGTTTAGGTTGATTCCATGTCTTTGTTATTGTGAATAGTGTTGCAATGAACATGCACGTACAGGTGGCTTTATGATATAATGATTTATATTCTTTGGATATATACCCATTAGTAGGATTGCTGAGTTGAATGGTATTTCTGTCTTTAGGTCCTTGAGGAATTGCCACATTGTCTTCCACAATGATTGAACTAATTTACATGAAATGTCTCATTTAATTTCTACAACCACGATAGTATTTAGTTACTATTAATGCCCTCATTTTATAAATGATGAACTGAGGCTCTGAGAACCTGAGCTCAAGTTAGAAAGTGACTGTGCCAGGATTGAAACCCAAGTACTGTTACCATAGCCTCCACTATTAACCATTATAGATTTCTGGAAACCTAATAGTGTATATTTCCTTTGAACTATGATGCATACACAGTCCAGTAGTACTTCCTTTAGAAATCCACGCTACTTGGGGCACCATCCAGAGATTATGTTCCTTACTGCATATAGTCTAAAGAGTGGTAATATACTGCTTTGTGGCATTTTATTTTGCACTCCTGGGGTTATCTAATTTTTCCAGCCAGGGCATACACTCCTCTAGGTCAGAGAGTATGCCTTCTACTTCTTTTTTATATAACACAGAGGTTAGCACGTTGTTGACTGTCAATAACTAGTTGTTGGGAGAAAAGTATGCAAGAAAACAAGCTGTTTTCAATATGTTCTCATCAATGGGTAGAAGACTGATTTTTCAAAATGTCCATAAAAACGAAATCTGTAGCAACAACTACCATAAGGTTAGTGTTAATATGTAAATAGTTTTTTCAATGATGGTACCCTAGTGCAAGGCTTTGCAATTTACTGAATTTTTGGCCTTAAGTCATGGTTCCTCCACGGACCAATCGTGAGTTATTAAGTAGATCAAAATATTTATCCTTAACTCTTTAATTTGGAGTTTCATAATGTACATTTCTTAAGGTAAAAATGTCATCCTTTTTTTTGCAGTATTTCAAGTAAAATGTAGGTATCTATTTTTAATTATAGTATGACTTAGCAATTTTACCTTTCAATTATTGTTCTTCACCTCACTAGATTGTTATCAGAGTAAGCTTTACCTGAATCCGACAAAAGAAAGGAAAGAAATTAAAAATACTTTGAAACTCAGGTGGGTTTTATTGCTGGTAATTCTATTAGTTTGTTTGGAGTCCAGGTAGTTCTTCCCCCATGTTTTTAGAGTCTCAGTTTCTCCGCCTGTAAAGACAGAACTCTACCACCAGTTTTGCTTGACTCAAAGGGCTTTGTAAATGATGAAACATAATGAAGCACATAAAGATTAACAATATTACTGCTTCATTAAAACCCATCTCTAATATTTCATGTCTTTAGAGGAATAATCTAATTTTTAAAGTTCAGATTGATATCGAATAAAGAATAGTCATATTGGGATGGAAAGCACCTGCCACCTAACAAAAACAAAAAAAAAGAAATCGCGCCTAAGCTACACCTGAAAATAGCTGTTCATATTGAATGAACATTCACAAGTAATGAGTAGAGAAAAATAAATTGCTTATGCATTTCTTTTTGTTTCTTTCATTTTTTTTTTTTTTTTTTTAGACAGTCTCACTCTGTCGCCAGGTTGGGGTGCAGCGGCGCGATCTCAGCTCACTGTAACCTCTGCCTCCTGGGTTCAAGCAATTCTTCTGCCTCAGACTCCCGAGTAGCTAGGAATACAGGCACCCGCCACCATGTCTGGCTAATTATTGTATTTTTAGTAGAGAAGGTGTTTCACCATGTTGGCCGAGATGGTCTCGATCTCTTGACCTCGTGATCTGCCCACTTCAGCCTCCCAAAGTGCTGGGATTACAGGTGTGAGCCACAGCACCCGGCCACACTTCTTATAATTCTTTTTTAACATTGTATTTATTTATTTATTATTGTAAAGAACAAAAGAGCACTTACCTAGATCTTTAAAATATGTGTGGCTCATAAAGAGGGAGATATATACTCTAACCTCACTCTATGATGTTGGGGGCCAGACTGACTTACAATTTGAAGTAAAAAAAAATAAATAAATGAAGGATGTTCACACAGACTATACTTAGCATACTTTATGAGGAGAAAGATAAAAACAACAGTTATCACAGATACGAAGTTAAGGACGTAGCTCTAAGGTTAGCTCTAAAAAAAACTCAGGGAAACACATGTTAATTAAAAATAAGTATGTGATTTTAAAATTTTCATTTTTTTTCAGTATTACCAAAGCCATTCTGTTGTTTGTTTTTCCCAGAATCTCTACTGGCAGTATACAGATTATTATCCCACATAACAAAATGAGGCAGCTGAAGCCCAGGGAGGGGAAATGGTTTTGCAATATCAACAGATATCTAATAAAAGAACAGCTCTGGAGCCCCATTCTTCTTAGAAGCAGAGTTATTTAATTCTCTATTCAGAAAAGAGATCTCAGAAAAAAAAAGGTTCTCGTTGGTAAAGAGTACACAGACCTAAGAAGCCCAATCCCCTACTACAAGTGCTTCTCAAAGTCCTAGCAGTCTTCTGTTTATAATTTCTGAAGTTCTCAGGAGATTCTAAAATATCTTAACCGTTTTTCTACTCTTCCACATAGAACTGGTGATACAGGAGTGCTGAGAAGGGAAGAGCCTGATCCCTTTAAATGATATGGAAAGGGGAAGGGAAGTGCCGGGTAGAGGAGGATGTGGTCCCTGGCTAGGGCTCCACCCTCACGGACCTAGGTGAGGACAGGCATTCTTGCCGAAATCTTGCATTTCCCAAGACTCCCTGGCCCCTAAAAAAATCCCTGAGACCCTAGCAGGCAGACACAGGTGGCCAGACATCAAAAGGAGCACCTCAGTGGAAGAAAACACAAACACGCTGTGAGGAGCACGCTGGGGGAAGACTACATGGACAGAAGCAGGCAGTCTGGGAGCCCTCCGGGAGGAGGCAGAGTTTGGCCCTGGCAGTCGGAGGAGAGCTGGGGCCACAGAACAGCCCAACTCCAGGGGAAGACCATCTGCCTTCTGGCTTTCCTATCGACTGAGAGCTACTTCCACTCAATAAAACTGTACACTCATTCTCCAAGCCCACGTGTGGGCCAATTATTCTGGTACACCAAGGTAAGAACCTGGGATACAGAAAGCTCTCTGTCCTTGCGACAGGGTAGAGGGTTTAACTGAGCTGGTTAACACAAACTGCTTGTAGATGGCAAACTGAAAGAGAATCCTGTAACACATGCCCACTGGGGCTTCAGCTGTAAACATGTTCACCCCTAGACTCTGCCATAGGTTCGGAGCCCCATAGCCTGCCTGTTTGTATGCTCCTCTAGAGGTTTGAGCTGCGGGGCACTGAAGAAGCGGGCCACACCCCCATCACACGCCCTGTGAGAGGGACGAGGGAACCTTTCCCGTTTCACTAGGAGACTAAAAAACAAATTTTGTGCTCGTGTTCCCAAAGAGGGCCATGCGTATGCTCCCCTTTATTACTGCCTCAGTACTATTTTTCTGACCTCAGTCCTTGTCTTTCTCTTTATTTTCCCCTCAATTCTTCTCAATGCAGAGGTAATTTAAACCTTCATTTGGTTCAGCAATATAGCCCTTCGTCTCTCATTCTTTAATCTGCCATTTTTAAATTAAATAGAGGAAAAAAATAAAAAGATACTTGTTTTTGGAATATCACTTACTTGGATAGTTAGTTTACATATTTTGAATAAATTTCAAGCTTTAGAAAATTCTCAGGACCTAAAAGAGACTACATTTATATGGCATATTAATACAGTAACCATATAGTTCTTAACTAAGAAACTTTTGAGAGTTAAAGAGGGTGTTAATCAGATAGGATCAGATAGGATGTGGAAGCAATAGGCATAAACTCAGACTGTCAATCTACATTGAAATGAAAATAAAACAGCAAGATATTTAGACAGACTCCTTATGGTACATGTTCATCATCTTACTTTGGGACCTGGACCGCTTCAAGTATCTGAGGAAAGCTATGGACATTCTTCCCAGAAGACTGCAGGCAGGCTTATACAGACAACATTTTAAAGTAGGGATAGACAAACTAAAGCACATAGGCCAAGTCCAGCTCACTGCTTATTTTGGTAAATGTAATTTTATTGGGACATACTAACACCATTGGTTTATGAATTGTTTATGGATCACTTGCACTACAGTGGCAGAGTTGAGTAGTTGCAACAGAGACTCTATAGGTAACAAAGCTGAAAATATGTACTATCTGGCCCTATACAGAAAAAGTTTGCTGACTCTTATTTTAGAGAATTATTTTAGTTATTTATAATAAATACTGGACTAACACTAAAAATGTGAAGCCTAATTAATTAAATGAAAAGTCATAAAGTAAGATAAAAAAACAATTTCCCGCCGGGCGCGGTGGCTCAAGCCTGTAATCCCAGCACTTTGGGAGGCCGAGACGGGCGGATCACGAGGTCAGGAGATCGAGACCATCCTGGCGAACACGGTGAAACCCCGTCTCTACTAAAAAATACAAAAAACTAGCCGGGCAAGGTGGCGGGCGCCTGTAGTCCCAGCTACTCGGGAGGCTGAGGCAGGAGAATGGCGTAAACCCAGGAGGCGGAGCTTGCAGTGAGCTGAGATCCGGCCACTGCACTCCAGCCTGGGCGGCAGAGCGAGACTCCGTCTCAAAAAAAAAAAAAAAAAAAAAAAAAAAA